>NC_134358.1:186801386-187113886 GCF_048569485.1 Anomaloglossus baeobatrachus
CTCTCGGTCATGCAGACTGAGGCCTGGAGTGGGGGAGGACTCTAGAGCTGTTGCTAGTCCATTTATATAGATGTTGAATAGAGTTGGACTCAGGCTGCAGCCCTGTCTGACCCCACGGCCCTGTCGGAAGAAAGCCGTCCTCTTTCCGTTCACCTTCACGCTGCACCGGTTCTCAGTGTATGAGCTCTTGATCACGTCGTAGGTCCTGCCACCTATTCCGCTCTCCAGGAGTTTCAGGAACAGGCCTGGATGCCACACTGAGTCGAAGGCCTTTTTGAAGTCCACGAAACATGCAAATATTTTCCCCTGTTTTTTGTCGTGGACGTGGGTCTTGATGAGGCTTTGCAGGGTGTAAATGTGGTCCGTGGTGCGGTGGTTTGGCATGAACCCAGCTTGGCTTTTGCTGAGGACGTCACCCTGGGTGAGGAAGGCGATAATCCTTTTATTAATGATGCTGTTAAACAGTTTTCCCAGAATGCTGTTGACACAGATCCCTCTGTAGTTTGCTGGGTCATATCGGTCTCCATCCTTGTAGATGGGCGTTATGAGACCTTGATTCCAGCTTTGAGGGAAGTAGCCGGCACTCAGGACGTGGGTGAATAGTTTTGCCAGTGCTGCATGAATATCTGGGGAACTGTATTTGATCATCTCTGGCAGGATGCCGTCACTGCCCGCGGCCTTCTTAGATTTTAGCAGTTTGATTCTGTCTTTTATTTCCAGCACACTGATTGGTATGTCCAGAGGATTTTGAAAGTCCTTGATTGTCTCCTCCATGTCCCTCAGTTTAGTCATTATATGCTCTTGTTCTGGGGTTAGGTCGTCTTCTGGGATATTCTTGTAGAGGCCCTTGAAGTAGCTGTGCCAGATGTTGCCATTTTGAATGTGGAGGGTACTTTGCTTGGGACTTGTACCGATATGGCTCCATGTCTCCCAGAATGAGTTATCCTGGAGGGAGTCTTCGAGCTGCTGCAGTTTGTGGGAGATGTGCTTTTGTTTTTTCTCCTTGAAGGTTCGCTTGTATTGCCTCTGTAGGGTGTCATGGACCACTCTTAGCTCCTTGTTGTCCGGGTCTCTGTGTTTTTGATTTGAGGCTATCCTTAGGGAGTTGCGCAGTGTCTTGCATTCTTTATCAAACCATTTTTGGCTTTGTTTATTTGTAGGTCTCTTGGAGTTGGTCCTTCTGAGGCCTGCTAGCTCTGCCATGGTATATAGGATGTTATTAAAGTCGTTTACTGCCAGGTTGACCCCTTGCTGGTTTGATGTATAGGATTTTGTGTGAAAGTTTACAAGCAGCTCTTTAATCTCTGTTCTGTTGGTCGTGTTGGTGTATTCAATGGCTAACTGTTTGGACCACTTGAAGGATGGTGGCAAATTGTGGAGACCGCTCAAGTGGGGCTTTTGTGTGGGTGACTTGTCCGTGGATCTCAGGTACAGCAGTGTCTGGTTGTGGTCTGACATGTGGGTGTCGGGGGTGACTATGAAGGCATTCATGTTTGCTGGGTCCATGTCTGTTATGGCATAATCCACTACACTACTGCCCGTGTGGGAGTTTAGTGTAAATCTCCCTAATGAGTCCCCCCTGGTGCGCCCGTTCAGTATATGCAGCCCCAAGCTCCGGCACAGGTTCAGCAGTTTTCTGCCGCTTTTATTCACCACTCTGTCATAGCTGTTTCTTGTTGTCTGTACTGAGTCTCTGTAGAAGGGCTCATCTCCCAGGACGTATGTGTTTCCGTCAGGTGACAGGTAGTCCTTCTCTGTACCTGTCCTGGCGTTCAGGTCTCCACAGATGAGCACCTTACCTTTGGACTGGAATTGGGCAGCCTCCCTCTGAAGTTCCTCGTAGATGTCCGGCTTATAGTATGGGGATTCTGATGGAGGGATGTAGGCTGCGCAGAGGTAGATGTCCTGCTGAGAGGTGAGGATGGAGCTGCTTATCTGCATCCAGATATGGCTTTCTCCTCTTTTTATTGCCTTGATATGTTCTTGGATCTCCTCCTTGTACCATATTAGTATGCCCCCTGAGCAGCGGCCATGTTTGGTGTTCTTGTTTTTCTGGGCGGAGACAGAAAATTCCTTGTATCCCATGGGTGCGAGAGATTCCTCCTCTGCCCGGGCCCATGTCTCCAGGAGGATCTGGATGTCAATGTTCTTTAGCCTTTGTTTGAAGTCTGGGTCATTTGTCTTGGACCCAAAAGCTGAGGCATTCAATCCTTGAATGTTCCAGCTGCTGATAACTAAGGATGTCATATTTAGTTGATATACCTTATAATGAGGAAGGATAGATTTTCATAGGACATAACCGGATTTAGTGGTGGGTTTGGGTGGCATATTTTAGTAGTGTCCTAAGAGTTTGCTGCACAATGTGTTGAGCAATGTCCTTATTTCTGCCATGTTGCTGCCCTCTGTTGCTTTGTATTGCCATTTTGGGGCATGTGGTCTTGAGTATTTCTGCCATCTCTGTGGACTCTCTCCAGGGGTCTCTGTGGGCTGCCATCTGTTTGGTGGGTGTCTTGCTTGTGGTCTTGGAGGTCTGTTTAGAACCATGTCCTTTAGCTCTCTTGCTAGATGGCTGACTCCTTGTTTATTGAGGTGTTTGTCGTCATAGAGGTGATGGAGCGTTATTTCGGGGTGTCTTGCCAGCTGTATGTTTGGTGCTGAGGTAATACTGGCGGCCAGCTCTGAGTTGATTTGCTGGGTTATTTGTTGGTGTACATCTTTCCTTGGAAGCAGGGCAGACAGGATTATTTTGGTTCTGGGGAATTTTTGCTGGGCTGCTAGTGCGAGTTTTGATAGGTCCTTTGTGACTGTCTTTTGGTGGATATCGTTTGTGCCGGTGTGTAGTATGAGGTGTGTGGGCTCGGTGAAATATGGGTTACTGATCACCTCCTCTGCTTGTGGGATCGTTGAGCAGTGAATTTTTGTAACCCGAGCCGTCGGAAACAGTCTCTGAGTGTCCAGGTATTTCCCATTTGAGTCTATTATTAGGACTATATCAGGATCCAGTGTTTTATCACTGTCTCTCCCTCTCTTTCTCGCTCTCTCTTTCTCTCTCTCTTTCTCTCTCTCTCACTCTCTCACTTTCTGTCTCTTTCTCTCTAACCCTCTCTTTCTTTTTCTTTCTCTCTCTCTCCATCTCTCTCTTTTTCTCTCTCTTTCTCTCTCTCTCTTTCTCTCCCTCTCTTTCTCTCTCTCTCTCTTTCTCTCTCTCTTTCTCTATCTCTCTTTCTCTTTTTCTCTCTCTCTCTCTCTTTCTTTCTTTCTTTCTTTCTCTCTCTCCTTCTCTCTTTTTATCTCTCTCTCCCTCTCTCTCTCTTTTTCTCTATCTCTCTTTTTCTCAGTCTCTCTTTTTCATTTTTTCCTTCTCTCTCTTCTCTCTCTTTTTTTCTCTCTCTCTTTCTCTCTCTCTTTCTCTCTCTTTCTCTCTCAAATTCAAATATGATTTATTGGCAGGACCAAAATTCAATTAGTATTGCAAAGCAAGAGAAATACAGTAAGTGGGGTGGGAGGGGATCAGGGTTATGGGGAGTTGGGGGCACAATTTGGGCTCTGAAAGTCCATTTCGGGGCCTTATGTTCCCCTCAGCTTTCTCTCTCTTTCTCTCTCTTTCTCTCTCTCTCTCTCTCTCTCTCTCTCTCTCTCTCTCTCTCCCTCTCTCTCCCTTTCTCTTTTTCTTTCTTTCTCTCGCTCTCCACCTCTCTATCTCCTCTTTCTTTTTCTCTCTTTTTCTCTCTCTCTCTTTCTCGTTCTCTCTCTCTTTTTCCCTCTTTCTCTCTCTATATCTCTCTCTTTCTGTCTTTCTCTCTCTCTTTTTCTCTCTCTCGCTTTCTCTCTCCCTCTTTCTCTCTTTCTATCTCTCTCTCCTCTCTCTTTCTCTCTCTCCCTCTCTCTTTTTCGCTCTCTCTTTCTCTCTCTTTCTCTCTCTCTGTCCCTCTCTCTCTCTTTTTCTTTCTTTCTTTCTCTCTTTCCCTCTCTCTTTCCATCTCTCTCTCTTTTTCTCTCTCTTTCTCTCTCTTTCTCTCAATTTCTCTCTTTTTCTTTCTCTCTTTCTCTCTCTTTCTCTCTCTCTTTCTCTCTCCCTCTTTCTCTCTTTTTATCTCTCTCTCCTCTCTCTCTCTTTCTCTCTCTCTCTCTTTCTCTCTCTTTTTCTCTATCTCTCTTTTTCTCAGTCTCTCTTTTTTACTTTTTCCTTCTCTCTCTTCTCTCACTTCTCTCTTTTCTCTCTCTCTCTTTCTCTCTCTCTCTTTCTTTCTCTGTCTCTCCCCTCTCTCTCTCCCCTCTCTCTCTCCCCTCTCTCTCTCTTTTTCTCTATTTCTCTCTCTCCCCCCTCTCTCTCCTCTCTCTTTTTTTCTCTCTCTTTTTCTCTCTCTCTATTTTTCTCTCTCTCTCTTTTTCTCAGTCTCTCTTTTTCTCTTCCCCCTCTCTCCCGCTTTCTCTTTTTCTCTCTTTTTCTCTCTCTCTTTTTCTCAGTTTCTCTTTTTCCCCTCTCTCTCTTCTCTGTCTTCTCTCTATCTCTGTCTCTCTCCCTCTCTCTTTTTCTCTCTCTCCCTTTTTCTCTCTTTCTCTCTCTCACTTTCTCTCTCTCTTTCTCTCTCTCTCTCTTTCTCTCTCTCTTTCTCTCTCTCTCTTTTTCCCTCTCTCTTTCTCCTCTCTTTTTCTCTCTCTCTTCTCTCTATTCTCTTTGTTCTCTCTCTCTCTCTCTTTTTCTCTCTCTCTTTGTCTCTCTCTCAGACCTGGCGATGATCAGCCGAGCGGTGAAGCCGGCTTTTTACTGCCCGGTCGGCTAAACTATCAGCTGATGCTATCGGACAGGAGTCTGCACAGAAGTGTGTAGTTTTTTGGGGTTTTTTTTGCACTGATGCATCAGCTGATTGTATAAAAGCCGTTTATACAATCAGCTGCTGTGTCATGTAATTCAGGCCCTTGAACCTGACACATCAAACCAGCAAACCGATCAGCTGATATTGGATCCGGATTGGACGGCGTGGGACCCTTGACCCAGGACTACTGCGGAGGGGGGTTATTTCTTTCAATAAAGATGGAGTCACTAATTGTGTTGTGTTTTACTTCTAATAAAAATATTTTTCTATGTGTTGTGTTTTTTTTTAATCTGTACTAGAAATTCATCATGGCCATGTCTAATATTGGCATGACACCATGAATTATCAGGCTTAGGGCCAGTTGATAATATACAGCTAGCCCTAACCCCATTATTACCCAGCGAGCCACCCATCACCAAGGCAGCTGGAAGAGTTGGATACAGCGCCAGAAGATGGCGCTTCTATGAAAGCGCCATTTTCTGGGGCGGTTGCGGACTGCAATTCGCAGCAGTGGTGCCCAGAAAGCTTGGCCACCCTGCACTGCGGATTCCAATCCCCAACTGCCTAGTTGCACCTGGCTGGACACAAAAATTGGGCGAAGCCCATGTCTTTTTTTTTTTTAATTATTTCATGAAATTTATGAAATAATTAAAAAAAAAGGGCTTGACTATATTTCTGGTTCCCAGCCGGGTACAAATAGGCAGCTGGGGGTTGGGGGCAGCCCGTAGCTGCCTGTTGTACCTGGCTAGCATACAAAAACATGGTGAAGCCCATGTAATTTTTTGGGGGTGCAATAAACTCCTGCATACAGTCCTGGATGGAGTATGCTGTGCCTTGTAGTTCTGCAGCTGCTGTCTGCTGTCTGTCTGTATGGAGGAGAGCATACAGTAGCTGCAGAACTACAAGGCTCATCATGCTCCATTCACTAGTGTATGCAGGAGAGCAGACAGCAGCTGCAGAACGACAAGGCTCAACATGATCCATTCACTAGTGTATGCAGGAGAGCAGACAGCAGCTGCAGAACGACAAGGCTCAGCATTCTCCATCCAGGACTGTATGCAGGAGTTTCCCCGCCCCCCCCCCCCAAAAATGACGTGGGCTTCACCATATTTTTCTATGCTAGCCAGGTACAGCAGGCAGGTACGGCTGCCACCAACCTCTAGCTGCCTATTTGTACCTGTCTGGGAACAAAAAAAAATAGGGTTTGAAAATAGGGAAGCCCTTTTTTTAATTATTTCATGAATTTCTTGAAATAATTAAAAAAAAAACTACGTGGGCTTCGCCCCATTTTTGTGTCCAGCCAGGTACAACTAGGCAGCTGGGGATTGGAATCCGCAGCACAGGATAGCCCGAGGTTTCTGGGCCCCTCTGCTGCGAATTGCAGTCCGCAGCCACCCCAGAAAATGGCGCTTTCAAAGAAGCACCATCATCTGGCGCTGTATCCAGCTCTTCCAGCAGCCCTAAAGCCGGGTGGCTTGCTGGGTAATAATGAGTTAATAGTAGTTTTGTTTTACTAGCTAGTATTAAGCCAGAGATTCTTAATGTCAGGCAAGTTTGACCTGGCCATTAAGAATCTCTAATAAAGGGTTAAAAAAAGACACCACACTGAGAAAAAATACTTTAATAGAAATACGCAGACACACTTAGAGACTCCATGTTTATTACTCCCTCTCATCCCTCCACGATCCATGGTCTTCTGTCTTCTTTCTCCTTCAACCCATGCAGCTCTGCTACATCAGAGAGCACTGCATGGGAGGAAGACGCTGCTGCTCCCCATGCAGTCTATTTACTCAGTGAGTGAGCAGAAGCTGCGTGCTGTAAGCGGTGATGTCACCGCTGACAGGCGGGTTACCGTCTGTGACAGCTAGTCCCTGCATGTGAGCTGACTCTGTAAAGAGTGCACACATGCAGTAATGGGGAGTTGACAATGTGCCAGAGCATTTTGCCGGTACACGGCGATGCTTGAACGATCACCGCGTACTTGAGAGATGCACTGACAGGACCTAGCAATGACGTTTAGCCATGTGACCAGTCTGTAGCCAATGAGATAATAGACACGTGACTGGTCACATGCTATTTTGACAGCATGATAGGTCCTTACATCAGTGCTAGTTACCGGGAGGACGAAGCGTTTATCGGGAGACAGAATGCAGGACGCATCGTGGGGACCTGTAAGTGTTATGGCAATGTTTATTAACTGTATGTGTACATGTAAAATGTGTTTTTATGTGTTTGTGTTTGCCTCCCATTGTTTTCAATTAGGTTCGAGTGGTTCGTCGAATGGTTCATCGAACATTTGTCGAATGGTGCCTCCCTTTCGACGAACCGAACTCGAACGCCAGGGGGTGGCTCATCTCTAATAATATCCCTTACCTTGTTAGATGGCTCAATACTTTCATAATATATTTATTTATCATGTAATTTTATAAGTTATGGATTGTTACATGTGCACAAGTTGAGAACCAAAATCAGCACAATAATACATCATAGAACTACCAGCAGTACAGAAAAACAACATTATAACCCCATTAGTACAGAAATTCGTGAACTAAAATCCCATCATTATAGAAACAAAGAATCACACTGCAGAAGCCCCATAACTACAAGTAGTACAGAAATACATCAGTAGAACCCCCAGCAGTACAGAGATACATCACAAGAATCACCATTTTTACATGATTAAATCACTAGAACCACCATCAGTAAAGAAATACATAACGAAACCACCATAAATACATTAATTCAGCACCAGAACCACCCTCAGTACTTTGTGCATCAATTGTAATGTCAGGTCAGCCCCATGTTCAGTTTTATTGAATGAACCTATAACTTTCTTGTATGTCCTTGTCTTGCTAGATTCTCCTAAAAATGGTCTGAAAGCCTGTACTTACGAAGTGCTCACTGATATCCTAATCAGGCACGAATACTAAGATTCTTTATAGCAAGATATTATTTATTTTAATAGCACATGAATAATCAATGGTACATAGGCATTAGCACTACTTTATAATCATAGAATCTTATAGAATAACAGAAATATGCATCAACATTACCGTATTTTGTAGCACTCCTTTCTCATCGGAGGGACTCGATTAGTGAGAAGGAAGACAACCCGGCCTCTGCAACACAGGCGCAGTGCGTCCTTTTGAGCGTCCTGGAAATGTCCCTGTCTCACTGAGCGAGCCCTATATTTTTATACAAAACTTTGTACATGTGTGGTCGACGTGTGCACTGAGTATTGCAATTGGTGACCAGCATGTGATTTCTGAGTCATGGTCATGTAACCTGACCACATGCTGCTGTGGGCACCAGTAGCTTCCTACACATGTTGTTAGCTGACCACTGGTTTCCTGCATATGTTGAACCAGTGGACACCTCTCTGATACTGAGTTTGGATGGATCAATAAGACCTGTGATCACTATCTTTTGATTAGGAATCCTATCTAATCACACTCATTCTTCAGTCATATTACATTGGTATCACAGTCCTTAACAATGGGAAGGAGATACTGGAAGTTGTTGTCAGTCATTATCAGACTGCAGACCATACAAGAACCACAGTATTGATGATAATTAGTCAGTATCATAATAACATTTAGATCCAGGTACCATATAGATTACATCTTCTTTCATTGGAGTCATTCTTTTTATTTTCTTGTTCATCTTGTCCAGATGCTATGATGACTTTTCATAGCAATAGCTCATCTCTGCACATTTCCATCTTCTCTTGTCTTCTGGAGCAAATCCTAACATTATGCCCTTAAATTAGCAGTGATTATAATTTTGCTGAATAAAAACATCAGCCCTACACTGTGCACCTGAATAAATAATTCCCACTCTCTGTGTTCCCTGCAAAAAATATGACTTACACACTGTCCCTCTTATGATACATGCCCTCCACACTTTTCTCTTCTTTCCATACTGGGTCCCCTCCTGAAACTGTCCTCTTACACTGTCCTCCCTATACTACCCAGTGTCTATAATGTGCCCCCTCATCATACATTTCTTCCTTGGCATACTGTTCTCTCCTTGCTGTGCCCTCTCACTGTATCCCATGCTATAGTCTCTCATATTGCCACCCACTCTACCCAATCTCTACACTGTGCCCCTTCACATTTTTGCCTCCACATAAGTCTCTTCATACTATTCCCCTCAAAAGTTTCATCACATATTTCCCCTTCCCCCATACTGTCTCCTCACACATCACTCCTTGCACCCCATACCATTTCCATACCCATTCCTTCTTTCAACTCCTAATACCATTTCCTAACACATTCCCCTCTACCTCTATAGATTATCTCCTCACACGTTCCCCCGCCTCCTCATATTCCCTCCACACTGTTTTCACACAAATAAATTACCCCACCCCACTGCTCATACTGTTTCCTTACACTTGACAACCAGCTCAGAGAACAGCCAAATCTGGAGTGGCAAAATAGAGCTGCTGGGAAGACAGCCTAGGCCGCTGCCTCAGGCAGTCCAATGACCCCCTGCTGACAATTGCACCAAGAAAAATGCCCCATCTGCTTCCCAGCTCCACATAAACCTTTGCTATAGTAGAAGAAATATTGATTATGCATGTGTCTGGTCTCAATCTAGATTACTCACAGAAAGTTAGGGATATTTTGCTTTCAGGTGAAATTTCAGGATGATCCTAAAATATATTCTAACCTTTTCAGATGAACTTAATGTGATCGTGTCTAAACTTTTGAATTTACGGTAAATGTCCAACTGTTCAATGTTTTGGTACTATTCATTGATGAAAGTTGATTCACACTGAGCAGAAATGATGGCTGCCAACAATGTTGGAGAATAGCACTATGCATCAGCCACTGTCGTCATCAGACGAGTCTTTGGTGGCGGTGCTGTTACAGTATGTTGTGTTTAGTCAATACAGAGCTGCCCTACACTTTGTAAATGGTACAGGGACAAGTCCCTACTAGAGTTGAGCGCGGTTCGCGGTTCGTGGTTCTCCAGTTCGCGGTTCGAGTGATTTTGGGGGCTAGATCGAACTAGAACTTGAGCTTTTTGCTAAAGCTCGATAGTTCTAGTTACGTTTGAGAACGGTTCTAGCAGCAAAAAGCCAAGCTAATTACTAGCTGGCTTTCCGCTGTAATAGTGTAAGTTACTATGTGACTCACACTATTATGAAATTTCAGCGTATAGTGTGCGGGAACAGCGCATTCAGATCACTGCTGCTGGGATAATGGCGATCGCCATTTTTTTTTTTTTCCTTGTCTTCCTTCCCTAAGCGCGCGTGTGTAGTGGGGTGGGCCAGCATGTCAGCCAATCCCAGACACACACAGCTAAGTGGACTTTTAGCCAGAGAAGCAACGGCATGTGTGATAGGATGTCCATGTCACATGTCCCTGCATTATAAATACGGGCATCTGCCCGTCTGGACTAGAGTTGAGCGCGGTTCGAGGTTCTCCAGTTAGCGGCTCAAGTGATTTTGGGGGCTGTTCTAGATCGAACTAGAACTCGAGCTTTTTGCTAAGGCTCGATAGTTCTAGATACGTTCGATAACGGTTCTAGCAGCAAAAAGACAAGCTAATTACTAGCTGGCTTTCCGCTGTAATAGTGTAAGTCACTCTGTGACTCACACTATTATGAAATTTCACCGTATAGTGTGCTGGAACAGCGCATTCAGATCACTGCTGTATGTATAATGGCGATCGCCATTTTTTTTTCCCCTTGTCTTCCTTCCCTAAGCGCGCGTGTAGTGGGGCGGGCCAGCATGTCAGCCAATCCCAGACACACACACAGCTAAGTAGACTTTTAGCCAAAGAAGCAACGGCATGTGTGATAGGATGTCCATGTCACATGTCCCTGCATTATAAAAACGGACATTTTCCTCCAGCACGCCATTATCTGCCTTCTGCGTCCTTGGTGTCAGTCACCGCTGGCGCAGCTCCTATCTCCGATACTGCTGTGTACGCTCTATACACAGCGCTGTACAGAATAGGGATAGAAGTTTCTATCAGTCCTTTTAAGGGCTAATACCGGCAGGGTCAGAGCCATAGGTGACAGGTTTGTGAAAACAGAGTTTAACAGCTACACAAGATGACAGCGTCTGTGTAGCTAAGGTCAGGGATTTCCTCGCTGCATTTCCCCATTAGGAGGGATAGAAAGGCAGGCTTCCTTTCCTCTACCCAGAGACCCACAACCCTGCCACTGTACCCTCCTGCCCTTTGCACACTCAAACACATTGTTACTAAGCCATTATACTAGCAAACACTGAGTGAACTTAGTGGCATCCTAAAAGTGGCTGTTAGACTTCTGTATTGTCCCACTAGTGCAAAGATATTTGCAGCACGTCTGCCTGCATTGCACACTCAAATTCATTGTTACTAAGCCATTATACTAGCAAACACTGAGTGAACTTAGTGGCATCCTAAACGTGGCTGTTGGACTTCTGTATTGTCCCACTAGTGCAAAGATATTTGCAGCACGTCTGCCTGCATTGCACACTCACACTCATTGTTACTAAGCCATTATACTAGCAAACACTGAGTGAACTTAGTGGCATCCTAAAAGTGGCTGTTAGACTTCTGTATTGTCCCACTAGTGCAAAGATATTTGCAGCACGTCTGCCTGCATTGCACACTCAAACTCATTGTTACTAAGCCATTATACTAGCAAACACTGAGTGAACTTAGTGGCATCCTAAAAGTGGCTGTTGGACTTCTGTATTGTCCCACTAGTGCAAAGATATTTGCAGCACGTCTGCCTGCATTGCACACTCAAACTCATTGTTACTAAGCCATTATACTAGCAAACACTGAGTGAACTTAGTGGCATCCTAAAAGTGGCTGTTGGACTTCTGTATTGTCCCACTAGTGCAAAGATATTTGCAGCACGTCTGCCTGCATTGCACACTCAAACTCATTGTTACTAAGCCATTATACTAGCAAACACTGAGTGAACTTAGTGGCATCCTAAACGTGGCTGTTGGACTTCTGTATTGTCACACTAGTGCAAAGATATTTGCAGCACGTCTGCCTGCATTGCACACTCAAACTCATTGTTACTAAGCCATTATACTAGCAAACACTGAGTGAACTTAGGGGCATCCTAAACGTGGCTGTTGGACTTCTGTATTGTCCCACTAGTGCAAAGATATTTGCAGCACGTCTGCCTGCATTGCACACTCAAACTCATTGTTTCTAAGCCATTATACTAGCAAACACTGAGTGAACTTAGTGGCATGCTAAACGTGGCTGTTGGACTTCTGTATTGTCCCACTAGTGCAAAGATATTTGCAGCACGTCTGCCTGCATTGGACACTCAAACTCATTGTTACTAAGCCATTATACTAGCAAACACTGAGTGAACTTAGTGGCTTTCTAAACGTGGCTGTTGGACTTCTGTATTGTCCCACTAGTGCAAAGATATTTGCAGCACGTCTGCCTGCAATGCACACTCAAACTCATTGTTACTAAGCCATTATACTAGCAAACACTGAGTGAACTTAGTGGCATCCTAAACGTGGCTGTTGGACTTCTGTATTGTCCCACTAGTGCAAAGATATTTGCAGCACGTCTGCATTGAACATCCAAGCTCATTGTTACAACGCTATTATACTAGCAGTTTGTGCTGCCAGTTTAAGGGCCGTAGTTGCATTGTCAGGGATAATTATTGTTGTTTATTCTGCTGTTAATAAAGCTAGACCACCGCTGCAATCTACACCACCTCTCAATTTTTAATACCACATTTTAAGTGCACAATCTTGTCGCAATCAAAATGAGTGGCAAAATGACAGATGCTGGTGGAAAGGGGAAGAGGCGTGTTGGAAAAGGAAAAAAAGGGTTTGTCCGTGGGGAAGGTGGCAAAGCTCCATTAACATCTGCTGAAGATAGACCATCTTCCAGCAAAAGTAAGATGTCTACTACTTACCGTGGACAATCCGATGTGCTCCCTTTTTTTACGGACACGAACAACTGGAACAAAGGTAGATGATGGCCAAAAAAGGAAAATGCTTGAATGGATCTCAAGTGGTCCAACAAGTGCCGCATCCAAAAAAACACCAGTGCTCTGAGTTGTCAGCACAATCACACTTGCATTCTCCCAGCTCTGACGTCTCCATCCGCCCTGCACAGTATGGTGGAACTGAGATGGCTGAGTCTGCAGAGCTGTTCAGTCACACTATAGCCTGGGAATCAAAGGTCTGCTCCCAAGCTACAGTGAGTACAGACCAGGAAATGGTCTGCAGTGATGCCCAGAACCTTTGTGACTCTGATTCAGGCCGTGAGGACCAAGTTTCTGAGCATAATGTTGACCCTTTTTCACAAACTGTAACACCTGTTGTTATAGACAATGAGGAACATACTGATGACGATGAGACGCAGATACCAGATTGGGATGACAACTTAAATATTCGGTCAGGGCAAGAAGAGGCTCGGTCTGAGGGTGAGGGGAGTGCAAACACAACAATTGATGAGGAAGTTCTAGATCCCACCTACTTTCAACCCACAGTCAGGCACTTGAGGAGGTCAACAGAGGCGGTGGAGGACGATGCAACCGACAACGAAGTTACCTTGCGCCTTCCTGGACACAGTCGGAGCACTGGTAGCACGTCTACAACTGCATCCTCAGCCACCACTCTGCCTCTGAGCACCAGTCTGGGGGGCTCAGCAGGTCGCATGCCCTCTAAGCCTTGTCTAGCCTGGTCCTTTTTTGACATAGAAAAAGATCGCCCAAATTATGTGATCTGTAAAATTTGTCGTGATTCTGTTAGTAGAGGGCAAAACCTCAGCAATTTGACAACTTCTTCCATGAATCGTCACATGAATAAATATCATATGTCCCAGTGGGAAGCTCACCGTGCTGCAATGCGGCCTAGCAGAGCGAACCATCCACCGCCTGCCCCTTCCAGTGCATCCATGCGCTCTTCATCTTCTAGGACTGTGGGGACAGCTGTCACACCTGGTTTTCCACGCACAACTTCCACCACTGTAACCGCAACAGGCAGTTTGCTTGGTAGGTCGTCAGTTGGTTTGGAAGGGGAAACAAGTGCGTGTGTACAGCTCTCTCAGACATCGATAGCACCAACGTTGGATGAAGGCAACATCATGTCTCCGCCTGCACTTTCCTCACAAACCTGCATTTTTCCAGGGACACCCTACTCAACACCGTCTACACACAGCAGCCAGATCTCTGTCCCTCAGATGAGGACAAATAAAAGGCCATTTCCTGCGACCCATGACAAAGCTAAGAGGTTGACTTTATCCCTCTGTAAGCTCTTGGCTACCGAAATGCTGCCTTTCCGCCTAGTGGACACACAGGATTTTAGAGACCTTATGTCTGTCGCTGTGCCCCAGTACCAGATGCCCAGTCGCCACTACTTCTCTAAGAAAGGTGTGCCCGCGCTACACCAGCATGTCGCACACAACATCACCGCTTCCTTGAGAAACTCTGTGTGTGAATAAGTGCATTTCACCACTGATACTTGGACCAGTAAGCATGGACAGGGACGTTACATGTCGCTGACTGGGCACTGGGTAACTATGGTGATAGATGGTGAAGGGTCTGCTGCACAAGTCTTGCCGTCCCCACGACTTGTGTGTCAATCCTCTGTCTGTCCAAGTTCCGCCACTGCTTCTGCCTCCTTCACCTCATCTGGGTCCTCCACCTCCACCCCAAGCCTGCCTGGTCAGGCCACCAGCGTTCTCACTGCGCAGAAGGAATCACGCACCCCTCATTACTATGCTGGCAGCAAAGCGCAACGGCATCAGGCGGTCTTTGAATTGACATGTTTTGGGAATAGGAGTCACACAGCTGAGGAGTTGTGGTCAGCTCTGCGGTCCGAGTTTAATAAATGGTTGTCTCCACTCAACCTGCAGCCTGGTAAGGCCGTGTGCGACAATGCTGCAAACCTGGGTGCGGCCCTTCACCTGGGCAAGGTGACACACGTGCCTTGTATGGCTCACGTGTTGAACCTTGTTGTCCAGCAATTTTTAACACCCTATCCCGGCCTAGATGGCCTTCTGACCTGGGCACGAAAACTGTCTGCTCACTTCCGCCGTTCAACCGCCGCAGCTGAGCGACTTGCATCGCTCCAGAAGTCTTTCGGCCTGCTGGTTCATCGCCTGAAATGCGATGTGGCGACACGCTGGAATTCGACTCTCCACATGTTACAGCGACTGTGGCAGCACCACCGATCCCTGGTGCAATACGTCATGATGTATAGCCTGGGCCAACGAGATGCAGAGGTGGGGCAGATCCCCCTGATGGAGTGGTCTCAGATCAAGGACCTATGCACCCTTCTGCACAGTTTCGACATGGCAACGAATATGTTTAGCGCTGACAATGCCATTATCAGCATGACAATTCTAGTCATTTACATGCTGGAGCACACGCTAAACACTATTCGGAGTCAGGGGGTGGGACAACAGGAAGGGGAGGAACTACAGGAGGATTCATATGCGCAAGACACAACAACATCACCAAGGTCCAGACGTTCATCATCACCAACGCGGCAGGCATCGGACCGTGGGGGACAGGGATCAACAAGGGCGCATGGTAGCAGGTGAAATGTTGAGGAAGGTGCAGGAGAACATGAAGAAATGGAGGACGAACTGTCCATGGACATGGAAGACTCAAATTTCTGTTGAAAGAGGTTGGGGGGAGATGTCAGAGGAAGAAAGAACGGTTAGCACCTCTATGCCACAAACACAGCGTGGACTTGGTCTGCATGGCTGCGCAAGACACATGAGCGCCTTCTTGCTGCACTACCTCCAACATGACCCTCGTATTGTCAAAATTAGAAGTGATGATGACTACTGGCTTGCCACACTATTAGATCCCTGGTACAAGTCCAAATTTTGTGACATAATTCCAGCCATAGAAAGGGACGCACGTATGCAGGAGTATCAGCAGAAGCTGTTACTCGATCTTAGCTCGGCTTTTCCACCAAACAACCGTGCAGGGAGTGAATCTCCCAGTTGTAACTTGACAAACATGGGACGGTCTCATCATCTTCAACAGTCTACCCGTACCAGTAGCACAGTATCTGGTGCTGGTAACAGCAATTTTATTGAATCTTTTTATAATTTTTTTAGACTCTCCTTTGCAAGGCCACCAGAGACAACAAGTCTGACACATAGTCAACGGCTGGAGAGGATGATACAGGAGTATCTCCAAATGAACATCGATGCCATGACTTTGCAAATGGAGCCTTTCACATTTTGGGCTTCAAATCTTGAAAAATGGCCAGAGCTCTCCACTTACGCCTTGGAGATTTTGTCGTGTCCAGCTGCCAGCGTTGTCTCTGAACGTGTCTTCAGTGCTGCTGGGTGTGTGCTGACAGATAAGCGCACGCGTCTGTCCAGTGACAATGTGGACAGACTAACATTCATCAAAATGAACAAGTCATGGATCCACGAGGAATTTACTACCCCTGTGTCATACTGGGGAGAGTAAATGTTTGTGGATTTGGAATGTGCTTGATGCAAATCAAAACATCCTGTGTGCAACTAGGGCACAAGTGCTGCCACTGAAGGGGTGGGTGTGTGTGGGGCACAATGTTTGGAAAAAAAGGGAGACTTCGCTTGGAGTAACCCTTGCTTGCTGTGTTTTTTAAAAATGATCCAAGATGAACAGAGCTGGGATCAGGAAAGACTTTGCTACCTACCCCGGAGTCATCCTGGGGACGGTTAAGTATGGTGTATTTTTGAATGTGCTTGATGCAAATCTAGCTGTGAAGTGTACAACTAGGGCACAAGTGCTGCCACTGAATGGGTGGGTATGTGTAGGGCACAATTTTTGGAAAAAAAGGGAGACTCCGCTTGGAGTAACCCTTGCTTGCTGTGTTTTTTAAAAGGAGCCAAGATGAACAAGTCATGGTTCAGCAAAGACTTTGCTACCTACCCCGGTGTCATCCTGGGGACTGTTAAGTATGGCGTATTTTTGAATGTGCTTGATGCAAATCTAGCTGTGAAGTGTACAACTAGGGCACAAGTGCTGCCACTGAATGGGTAGGTGTGTGTGGGGCACAATTTTTGGAAAAAAAGGGAGACTCCGCTTGGAGTAACCCTTGTTTGCTGTGTTTTTTAAAAATGATCCAAGATGAACAGAGATGGGATCAGGAAAGACTTTGCTACCTACCCCGGAGTCATCCTGGGGACGGTTAAGTATGGCGTATTTTTGAATGTGCTTGATGCAAATCTAGCTGTGAAGTGTACAACTAGGGCACAAGTGCTGCCACTGAATGGGTGGGTGTGTGTGGGGCACAATGTTTGGAAAAAAGGGAGACTCCGCTTGGAGTAACCCTTGCTTGCTGTGTTTTTTAAAAATGATCCAAGATGAACAGAGCTGGGATCAGGAAAGACTTTGCTACCTACCCCGTAGTCATCCTGGGGATGGTTAAGTATGGTGTATTTTTGAATGTGCTTGATGCAAATCTAGCTGTGAAGTGTACAACTAGGGCACAAGTGCTGCCACTGAATGGGTAGGTGTGTGTGGGCCCCAATTTTTGGAAAAAAGGGATACTCCACTTGGAGTCACTTTGCGGTGTTTTGCATGATTTTAGAAGGGCGTGCCATGCCTATATCTGTGTCGCCTCCTCTTTTTCCTTGTCCAGCTCTTTAGTTTTCACATGAGTATATGTCCTTGTCACTTTCCCATGTGTTTGTGTTGTCTTGTGAGTTGTTTGTCACCTTTTTGACACCTTTGAGGGTGTTTTCTAGGTGTTTTTATGTGTTTGTGATTGATTGCCATTGTTTCCTATGCAGTTCGAGTTCGGTTCGTCGAACGTTCGACGAACCGAACTCGAACAAGACCTCCGTTCGGCGAACCGAACTCGAGCCGAACCGGGACCGGTTCGCTCATCTCTAGTCTGGACGCCATTATCTGCCTTCTGCGTCTGGGTGTCAGTCACCGCTGGCGTAGCTCCTGTCTCCGATACTGCTGTGTACGCTCTATACACAGCGCTATACAGAATATTGATAGCAGTTTCTTTCAGCTCTTGTAAGGGCTAATTACAGCAGGCTCAGAGCCATAGGTGACAGTCAGGTCCGTGGAAACAGATTTTAACAGCTACACAAAATAACAGCGTCTGTGTAGCTAAGGTCAGGGATTTCCTCGCTGCATTTCCCCATTAGGAGGGATAGAAAGTGAGGCTTCCTTTCCTCTACCCAGACCCACAACCCTGCCACTGTACCCTCCTGCCCTTTGCACACTCAAGCTCATTTTTACTAAGCCATTATACTAGCAAACACGGAGTAAACTTAGTGGCATCCTAAAAGTGGCAGTTGGACTTCCATTAGTGTCCCACTAGTGCAAATCTATTTGCAGAACCTCTGCATTGCACACTCAAACTCATTGTTACTAAGCCATTATACTAGCAAACACTGAGTAAACTTAGTGGCATCCTAAAAGTGGCTGTTGGACTTCCATTAGTGTCCCACTAGTGCAAATCTATTTGCAGAACCTCTGCATTGCACACTCAAACTCATTGTTACTAAGCCATTATACTAGCAAACACTGAGTAAACTTAGTGGCATCCTAAAAGTGGCTGTTGGACTTCCATTAGTGTCCCACTAATGCAAATCTATTTGCAGAACCTCTGCATTGCACACTCAAACTCATTGTTACTAAGCCATTATACTAGCAAACACTGAGTAAACTTAGTGGCATCCTAAAAGTGGCTGTTGGACTTCCATTAGTGTCCCACTAGTGCAAATCTATTTGCAGCACCTCTGCATTGCACACGCAAACTCATTGTTACTAAGCCATTATACTAGCAAACACTGAGTAAACTTAGTGGCATCCTAAAAGTGGCAGTTGGACTTCCATTAGTGTCCCACTAGTGCAAAGCTATTTGCAGCACCTCTGCATTGCACACTCAAACTCATTGTTACTAAGCCATTATACTAGCAAATACTGAGTAAACTTAGTGGCATCCTAAAAGTGGCTGTTGGACTTCCATTAGTGTCCCACTAGTGCAAATCTATTTGCAGAACCTCTGCATTGCACACGCAAACTCATTGTTACTAAGCCATTATACTAGCAAACACTGAGTAAACTTAGTGGCATCCTAAAAGTGGCTGTTGGACTTCCATTAGTGTCCCACTAGTGCAAATCTATTTGCAGAACCTCTGCATTGCACACGCAAACTCATTGTTACTAAGCCATTATACTAGCAAACACTGAGTAAACTTAGTGGCATCCTAAAAGTGGCTGTTGGACTTCCATTAGTGTCCCACTAGTGCAAATCTATTTGCAGAACCTCTGCATTGCACATGCAAACTCATTGTTACTAAGCCATTATACTAGCAAATACTGAGTAAACTTAGTGGCATCCTAAAAGTGGCTGTTGGACTTCCATTAGTGTCCCACTAGTGCAAATCTATTTGCAGAACCTCTGCATTGCACACGCAAACTCATTGTTATTAAGCCATTATACTAGCAAACACTGAGTAAACTTAGTGGCATCCTAAAAGTGGCTTTTGGACTTCCATTAGTGTCCCACTAGTGCAAATCTATTTGCAGAACCTCTGCATTGCACACTCAAACTCATTGTTACTAAGCCATTATACTAGCAAACACTGAGTAAACTTAGTGGCATCCTAAAAGTGGGTGTTGGACTTCCATTAGTGTCCCACTAGTGCAAATCTATTTGCAGCACCTCTGCATTGCACACTCAAACTCATTGTTACTAAGCCATTATACTAGAAAACACTGAGTAAACTTAGTGGCATCCTAAAAGTGGCAGTTGGACTTCCATTAGTGTCCCACTAGTGCAAATCTATTTGCAGCACCTCTGCATTGCACACTCAAACTCATTGTTACTAAGCCATTATACTAGCAAACACTGAGTAAACTTAGTGGCATCCTAAAAGTAGCTGTTGGACTTCCATTAGTGTCCCACTGGTGCAAAGCTATTTGCAGCACCTCTGCATTGCACACTCAAACTCATTGTTACTAAGCCATTATACTAGCAAATACTGAATAAACTTAGTGGCATCCTAAAAGTGGCTGTTGGACTTCCATTAGTGTCCCACTAGTGCAAATCTATTTGCAGAACCTCTGCATTGCACACGCAAACTCATTGTTACTAAGCCATTATACTAGCAAACACTGAGTAAACTTAGTGGCATCCTAAAAGTGGCTGTTGGACTTCCATTAGTGTCCCACTAGTGCAAATCTATTTGCAGAACCTCTGCATTGCACACGCAAACTCATTGTTACTAAGCCATTATACTAGCAAACACTGAGTAAACTTAGTGGCATCCTAAAAGTGGCTGTTGGACTTCCATTAGTGTCCCACTAGTGCAAATCTATTTGCAGCACCTCTGCTTTGCACACTCAAACTCATTGTTACTAAGCCATTATACTAGAAAACACTGAGTAAACTTAGTGGCATCCTAAAAGTGGCAGTTGGACTTCCATTAGTGTCCCACTAGTGCAAATCTATTTGCAGCACCTCTGCATTGCACACTCAAACTCATTGTTACTAAGCCATTATACTAGCAAACACTGAGTAAACTTAGTGGCATCCTAAAAGTAGCTGTTGGACTTCCATTAGTGTCCCACTGGTGCAAAGCTATTTGCAGCACCACTGCATTGCACACTCCTGCTCTGTTTTTAATAAGCTATAATAATAGCAAAAAATGCTGCCAGTTAGTGGCATCCAAAAAGTGGCTGTTGTACTCCATTTGTGCCCCAATGGTGCCAAGCTATTTATAGCCCCTCTGCATGACACCCTCCTGCTCTCTTTTTAATAAGCTATAATAATAGCAAAAAATGCTGCATTAGTGGCATCCAAAAAGTGGCTGTTGTACTCCATTAGTGCCCCAGGGGTGCCAAGCTATTTCTAACACCTCTGCATGACACCCTCTTGCACATTTTGCAACGCTATTTTTATAGAAAACTCATGGAATTCCTTGCTGCATTTCACCATTAGGAGGGATAGAAAGTGAGGCTTCCTTTACTGTCCTGGTACACACAGAACACGTCCACTTTACCCACCTGCCCACTTTTGCCACGCTATTTAATTTGCCCAAAGAGCTGACACTTTTTCTGCCATCTTAAAATTGTCTGGAATACTAAGTTAGTGTTCCTTTGCTGCCAAGCAAGGTACAACACATGGGCGTTCTACACTCCTTTCCATTTGTGGAACGCAATAATTAACTGCAGGTAGTCCAGCCAATCTTTCACGAAGGTGCAGGCGTGGATATAATGTTGCCTTCATTCAATGGTGGTTCTCTCGATGTCTGACAGCTCAACAACACCATCTGTTTCCACTTCCAAAACAAGTGACGACCTGGCAATCACACTCCCGTTTACAGATAAAGGGGTGGAAGTTCATCGTGAAAAAGCATGTGTGACTGCTGTCCCCACAGTCACAGAAGATGAAGAGCACGAAGATGCACTTGATGGGGCAGGCGGTGGTTGCACAGCCCCGCTAGGCCGCATTGTAGCACAGTGAAATTCCCTTTGCGACTTATGCTTCATTTTAAGTCAAGAATTTATTGGGATCGACAGTATGCAGCAAAACCACGCAACATGAAAAGCACTGTTTGCAGTTGGGTTCATAAATGATTCCCTTTCCTAAAACAAACAATAAGAACCGTGCATTAAATTGAAATAATAGAACAATCTAATCAGTGGCCTACTGCTTGCTAAGCCCTCTGCGTAGCAGCAGTAATTGTGTGTGTGTGCGTGTGTGTGTGTGTGTGTGTGTGTGTGTGAAGACAACTAAAGGCCCAGTCACACTAAACAACTTACCAGCGATCCCAACAACGATCCAACCTGATAGGGATCGCTGGTAAGTTGCTAGGAAGTTGCTGGTGAGATGTTACACTGCGACGCTCCAGTGATCCCACCAGCAACCTGACCTGGCAGGGATCGCTGGAGCGTGGCTACACGAGTTGCTGGTGAGCTCACCAGCAACCAGTGTCCCAGCCCCCAGCCAGCAGCGCCGCGTGGAAGATGCTGCGCTTGGTAACTAAGGTAAATATCGGGTAACCAACCCGATATTTACTTTGGTTACCAGCGCACGCAGCTACACGTGCAGAGAGCAGGGAGCAGCGCACACCGCTTAGCGCTGGCTCCCTGCTCTCCTAGTTACAGCACACATCGGGTTAATTACCCGATGTGTACTGCAGCTAAATGTGCACAGAGCAGGGAGCAGCGCACAATGCTTAGCGCTGGCTCCCTGCTCTCCTAGTTACAGCACACATCGGGTTAATTACCTGATGTGTACTGCAGCTAAATGTGCACAGAGCAGGGAGCAGCGCACAATGCTTAGCGCTGGATCCCTGCTCTCCTAGTTACAGCACACATGGGGTTAATTACCCGATGTGTGCTGCAGCTACATGTGCACAGAGCAGGGAGCAGCACACAATGCTTAGCGCTGGCTCCCTGCTCTCCTAGCTACAGTACACATGGGGTTAATTACCGATGTGTACTCTGCTACACATGCAAGAAGCAGGAGCCGGCACTGACAGTGAGAGCGGAGGAGGCTGGTAACGAAGGTAAATATCGGGTAACCAAGGACAGGGCTTCTTGGTTACCCGATGTTTACCGTGGTTACCAGTGTCCGCAGAAGCCGGCTCCTGCTGCCTGAACATTTAGTTGTTGCTGTCTCGCTGTCACACACAGCGATCTGTGCTTCACAGCGGGACAGCAACAACTAAAAAATGGCCCAGGACATTCAGCAACAACCAACGACCTCACAGCAGGGGCCAGGTTGTTGCTGCATGTCACACTAAGCAACATCACTAGCAACATTGCTGTTACGTCACAAAACTTGTTCGTTAGCAGCGATGTTGCTTAGTGTGACGGGGCCTTAACTAGTGGCGCATCACAGGAGCTTCCCAGTTATCTACCTAAACATAGACAAAACACATCACCCACCCTGAATACCCTTGTTAGCTGAAGCCTCACAGATAAGGCAGGTGATAACAGTGTGAATGCAAACCACACAGCTCTGCAACACAGTCATGTAAATATTGAAAAGCAACATTCAATGCAAACATGTGTCGCTGTCCCTCTATGATTTAAACTGTACATGACAATTTGACAGTGCAGAGGCAGCAAGTATGATTGTCTATATAGTCGTCCTACACAGAACAGATATGTGTTTTCATAATAAAACAAAGTGTTGCGTGCACGCATTACTGTCTGGGCACAGCCTACCGTACCCGGGTAATGTGATGTCCAGTTGCCATAAATACAGACTTTACGCTCCTATCATGGTTAACAGTATAGACAGCACCGGAAGAATGTTGGTCTGTGGCACAGGATGCTGCTCACTGGCGTTACGGTACTCCTCACCAAACTCCAAAATGACTCCCCTCACAATTGAACGAAGTGTTTCCGCGGTTGCTCCTTCCTGTGTGCCGATTTACCCCAGCCACAGCCTAACTCCAGTGTTTCGCCAACTGAGTATGCTTTGCCTGACTGTGTCATTCCTCAGGCAAAGTCTTAATTTTGGGCTACAGCGCATGCTCGTTTGGACTGTGCCTGAGTCATTCTGCGATCTGCGGCTCAACACACTTACACAGGGCCCTGGTGCTTGACTCACTCTCGGGAGGCCACTAAAACTAACTGCACCCAACATCAGCCCCAGGTGTCCCCTTACACTGCAGTGGCAGTCCCCACTGACCGCAATACCGAGAGTGGCGTCACGAAAATACATATAAAGAAGCAACCTAAGTGTGACCAGACTCTTCCTCCACGTGGAGTCCCTGAAGGTAATGCACCAACACAACACCTGTGGGACTTCACACTGACTGAGAAAAGCCTCTTTGCACAGGTACTTGCACTCCATGCCGGGTCTAAGTCCTGTGTTGTGCCTAGACAGCATGCTGAAGCGGATAGTCTTTTTTTCAGAAACTGTATTTCATGCTACTGAGCATGCTCAGGCACTTACTGCATCAGAGGCTAGGTCGGGTAATGAACTCTTTGGCCCTGCCCCTGATGTGGGGAGCCCATATAGACCACAGGGCATCAGGTGTCCTGACAATTTAGCCAGGCCACTCCCAACAGGCTTGCAGAGGGCCACCCCTATGACTTGTCACCTCATTGTTGTTGGTCAGACGATGACTGTTGAGGTGTTTTGGTTGTGGCAGCCATGAGGTCATCATTCAAGTGGCGGTTCAAAATAGGACGCTAGTTATGCCACTCATGACGTGTCACTCTGCTTTTGTCTCCAGGAGGTGCATTGTGGTCCACCCTGGTTTCGGGCGGACCCAGGTTATAAAAGGGGCTGGAGCCAAGAAGAAGGTGCCCAGTCTTCTATTATGCTCCGAAAGAGCACACCTCCATGTGTTGAACCCATTGCGGCTTTAGGCCAGAGGTAGGCAGGGATAGGTCATCGATGCAGGCCACCACCACAGTTGGTAACGCAGAACGTTTAAGAACAGCTCCTGTCCTACCAGTCTTGCTAGTGCAGCCCAGTGGCATAAACAGGCCTGCTGCTGCGCCTGCTGTCCACAGGTGTGTCCCCTACGCACACGGACTGCGTAACCAATGGCCCCTGTGTTGTTAACAGGGAGTTCTGGGGCTGGGTGGTCGTGTGGACCCTGTCACGCTAACAGGTCTCCAAGTCTCCAGATCCGAGTTGCGTCTAACTCGGTTCAGGCTACTATTTGTTTGAGAGTCAACCTGCTCTGTATCCTCCACCTAACCTTCCAGTTGCCAACCTCTCCTTTTCCATCTGTGAGCACGGTGGACACCGAATGGCGATTGGGATATCTACCTTTCTCTTTCTTTTCTTCTTAATATTTTTGATATAGCGGTAACATAGTATATACCACCTTATTCAAATCTGCCAGTCCCACCATACCAGATGTTGTTTCTTCAGCAAATGTTAATGTTGCTTAACCACCAAACCCACGGACACAAACTTTTTTACCCTTTCCAACACACCTGTTCCCCTTTCCACCAGCATCTGTCCTTTTTCAACTCAGTTTGTATATGACCAAAAATGCAACTCTGCAGAGACACCGTACTCAACGCCATCTCAGCACAGCAGCCAGCCCTCGGTCCCTCAGATGTGGAAAAGTAAGACCATTTCCTCCTATCAATGAAAAAGCGTTGAGATTCACTCTGTGCACCACTGGTGTTTAGTGGAAAAGCAGATGTAAGATTGCGTACCACCTTCTGCTGATACTCCTGCATACGTGCGTCCCTTTCTATGGCAGGAGTTATTTCGCAAAATGTTGTGTTGTACAGGGGATCTAACAGTGTGGCAACCCAGTAGTAAGCATGACTTGGAATTCGTACAATCCGAGGGTCATGTTGTAGGTAGTGCAGCAAGAAGGCGCTCATGTCTCTTGAGCATCCAGGAGGACCTAGTCCTTTGTGTGTTGGTGTCGGAGAGGTGAGAATCGTGCCTCCTTCCTCTGCCCTCTCCCCACAACCTCGCACAACCAAAATGTGAGCAAGCTCTCACTAATCTGCTGAGTCTACCATGCCCACTGCCAGTTCGTCCTCCATTTTTTCCTGGGCTCCTGCACCTTCCTCAACTGTTTTGCTGATACTATGCTCCCTTGATAATCCCTCTCCCCCACCGTACCATCACTGCCACCAAGGTGCCGCTGACCGTCTGGACCTTGTAGATCTTTTTATCCCTTCCGCATATGACTCCTCCAGTACTTCCTCCCCTTCCTCTTGGCCCAACACCTGACTCCGAATAATACTTACAATATGTTCCATCATGTAGATGACCAAAATTGTCACGCTGAGAATGTCATCGCCAGTGTTAAACATCTGCGTCGACATTTGTAAACTGTGTAGAACGGTGCATATGTCCTTGATCGGACACCACTCCAGCAGCGTGATCTGCACCACCTCTGGATCAAGTTAGCCCAGGGTATACGTCATAACGTATTTCAGCTGGGCTCTGCGGTGCTGCTACAGACGCTGCAACATGTGCAGATTAAAATTCCTGCATGTCGGAACATCGCATTTCTGACGTTTAACCGTCAGACCTTAAGACTTCAGGAGCGATGAAAGCTGTTGAGCTACTGGGTGCGAATGATGGAAGTGAGCACATAGTGAGCGTGCCCGCTGTACAAAGCCATGTAGGCGGGATGTTGTTTTAAAAATTGATGGAGAATCAGATTAAACACGTAAGCCATACAAGTCACGTGTGTCACATGGGCCTGACGAAGGCACGCTGCCATGTTTGCATCATTGCCGCACACGGCTGTTAAGTCACCACCGTAGTCTGCTACGTCAATTTGTACTCCTGTCGCAAGGTGACAACGTGTTCCTTTCGTGCATAGTGCTGATGATGGGAGAGGAGTCGACGCCAGCGGCGCAGGTGGACACAGGTTATGCTCACCCACTGGGATGCGTTACCTTGACAGATGCAGAACCACAGGCTGAATGCAGGTGGTGGGTATCTCACAGATGAAGTACCATCATTCAGCTACAACCAATGGGAAGACACAACACCCTTTTTTAGGCCCCTCCTGTCTGAAGACCACTGCCAGACATAGCTATGAACCTCTGGTTACTGTTACCCCCAGTTTATTTTTATGAGTTTGTGTGCTTGTTACCTGACTACTTTTCCTGCTTGCTGTTTAGGTACCTCGTTGGCCGATTTGCATTTCACCTCTGCTTGTTTTCTGATTAAGTCCTGTCCCTTCCATTCTGTTCCTCTTCCTCAATTAATGTTTTGACCCTGCATGACTACTATTCTCTGGAACTGCAGCCTTCCACAGGTATTGATCAACTTGGGCCCTGTGTCATTCAACATCACTGTATAGGGATTAAAGGGTTTCAGGGTTCTGGGGGTCCAGCTTGGTGAGTGGGTTCCCTCTAGCCTATCCTTAACAGCCCGTCTGAGTGTGTCGATCCAGGCAGGCATTACACCGTGCCCTCGACAGGACATGTAGGCCGGGATAGTGTTTTAAAAATTGTTGGAGATTCGGATTCAACACGTGAGCCATACAAGGCACATGTGTCACATTGCCCTGAAGAAGGGCCGCAGACTGTTTAGCATCATTGTCGCACCCGGCATTCCCTGGCTGCTGGTTGAGTGGAGACAACCATTGATGAAACTCGATCTCACTCTACAGAGCTAACCGTCCACAACTCCTCAGCGGTGTCTCACATTTCCCCTACATTTCAAAGTAAACATTTGACCGCCTGATGGCCTTGAGCTCTGCTGCCAGCATAGTAAGGAGGTGTGTGGGATTCCTTGGGCGCAGTTACAAGGAAGGGTGGCCTGACCACACAGGGTTTGGGCTGAGGTGCAGGAACAACACAAGGTTGATGAGGCAGAAGCAGTGGAGGAACTTGTACATACAGAGGAAGGATTTAAACACACAACTCGTGGGGACAGAAAGACTTGTACATCAGACACTTCTCCATCTATCACCATAGTTACCCAGTGCCCACTCAGCGACAAGTAACGCCCCTGGCCATGCTTACTGTTTCAAGTATCTGTGGTGAAATGCACCCTGTCACACACAGAGTTTCTTAAGGAAGCGGTGATGTTCTGTGCGACCTGCTGTGTTAGCACGGGCACCCCTTTCTTGGAGAAGGAGTGGCAAATGGCCATCAGCTCTTGGGGCACTGCAATGGGCATAAGGTCTCGAAAACCCTCGGTGACAAAAGGGTGTAAAGGCAGCCTTTCTGTAGCCAACAAGTTTGAGATGCCGAAACTAAACCTCTTAGGCATGTCATGCACTTCGAAAATCATGTAAAAAACAGCGACGGGACTCCAACCACAGTCTCCCTCGTTGCCACTAATTGGGCCACACACACCCCACTTGACTGTCATCAGTTGATCCCCCTTTTCAAAATGAAAAAGATGCTTTGCATGAAGCACTCTCAAAAATAAGCATGCCTTTCGCCTCCTCTGGCTGACCCAGGGGAAGAAAAGTCCTCTGAGAGCCATGACTTGTTCATCTTGGCTCTTTTAGAAACACAGCGAGGGGACTCCAACCACAGTCTCCCTTGTTTCCACTAATTGGGCCACACACACCCCACTTGACTGGCATCAGTTGATCCCCCTTTTCAAAATGAAAAAGATGCTTTGCATGAAGCACTCTCAAAAATACGCGCGCCTTTTGCCTCCCCTGGATGACCCAGGGAAAGAAAAGTCCTCTGAGAGCCATGTTCACATTGTCAGTGGACAGACGCGTGTGCTTATCTGCCAGCAGATGCCCAGCAGCACTGAAGACAGGTTCCGAGAGAACGCTGGCTGCAGGACATGACAAGATCCCCAAGGCATACGTGGCAAGCTCAGGCAATTTATCCAGATTGGAAGCCTAAAATGAGCAGGGCTCATGTTGCACAGTAATGGCATCGATGTTTCCTTGCATATACTCATATATCTGTGTCTCCTCCTCTTTTTCCTTGTCCAGCTCTTTTGTTTTCGCATGAGTATATGTCCTTGTCACTTTCCCATGTGTTTGTGTTGTGTTGTGAGTTGTTTGTCACCTTTTGGACACCTTTGAGGTTGTTTTCTAGGTGTTTTTATGTGTTTGTGATTGCCTCCCATTGTTTCCTATGCGGTTCGAGTGGTTCGCCGAACCGGTTCGCCGAATCGAACTCGAACGATACCTCCATTCGGCAAACCGAACTCGAGCCGAACCGCGACCGATTTGCTCATCTCTAGTCCCTACTACTTGAATAACATCATTGTGCCTGTGCATAAACAACACTGATCTAATTTTATCTTCTTGGACGACAATGTTCCAGCTCATCGAGGATGCATTATTACTAGGAAATGGCTGCTGGACAATGGGAAACCTCATATGGACTGGCAAGCACTTTCTCCTCACCTGAATTGCATAGAAAACTTATCAGCTGAGTCACTGCATATAAGCTCATAGTTTTGTACCCCAGAACCTCAGTGACAGTGACCTAAGGGCTGCCTATGTCCAATTGATCAATGTTTAAGTACATTTTGCACAACTTGTTGTTTTCTAACAAGGAGCTTAATGGCAAAATTCATAACAGGTGGTTGATCCATGAATTGCTCAATAAATTCAGGGGTTCAATAAGAATTGGAATTTACTGTATACTGTCCTGATCATTATGCTGCTCACATTTTGACATCATGAAACCAAGACAATATCAAACAGATGATCAACAGTACTTCGCCGGTGTGAGACTTCAAACATTTTGTTTTGAAACGGAAGTGGTGACTGAGCTTAGCATGTCACAGACTGTCATCAGCAGGTTGCAACAGAAATACAGGAAAAGATACAGAAAGGCATAGAAGTGGACGTCCTTTGGCCATAGAACACACTGATGACTGCTTCATTGTGAAAAATGCCCTTCTAAACCACATGATGATTGCCACACAACTCCAGATATTTAAGGAAGGCAAGAGGCACCCAAGTATCATGTCAAACCATTGAAAACCATTTACATCAGCATGGTTTCCATGCTAGATGACATGTAAGGGTACCTGACCACACCACCAGGCACAGGTGTCCTCGTTTTGCTGGGCAAGGGACCAGTTGGCCTCACTGCTGTTCACTGATGAAAGTCGACTCACGCTAAGCAGAAATGATGGCTGCCAACAATCCTGGAAATGTCAAATTGCGTTATGAATCAGCCACTGCTGTCACCAGAAGAGCCTTTGGTGGTGGTGGTCTCATAGTTTGGGGATTTGTGTAACATCAATACAGAACTGCTCTACACTTTATGAATGGTACAGTGACAAGCCCTTACTACTTGAATAACATAAATAATCCAGTCATTGTGTCTCTGCATGAACAACACAGGCCTAGTTTCATTTTAATGGATGACAATGCCCAAGCTCTTTAAGATCATATCATTAGGGAGTGGCTCCTGAAGACTGTGGTACCTCAAATAGGGTGGCCAGCACTTGCTCAAGTCCTGAATCCCTTAGAAAACCTATGGGAACTGCTGAGTCATCATGTAGAGGCTAGAAACTCTGTACCCCAGAACCTTAATAACCTGAGGGACGCTGAGGGGGATGCCATTCCTCAACAGATAATATTGTGTTTCCCTTAAAATAAGACTAGGCCTTATGTTATTTTTTGCTTCATAAGTTGCACTAGGGCTTATTTTCAGATTATGTATTATATTTTCCCCATGAACAAGAATCTTCTTTTAAAAATCATTCAACTATAATCATGTATAAACATTCTTTACTTTCTGGCATATTAACATTTTGTGTTAATCCACTTACTGGTTCAGATGCACATTATCTTATCTGATTTGCTATTAACGTGATGCAGAACCAGTCCCATAGTGGTGGGTATATACCATATTTACAAAGGTTTAAATTACTTGCTTAAATTTATTATTCTCTATGTACTGCTACATTTACCCCCAAAAGAAAGTAGACACCCCCTAAAAGAATGCCACTTACCAGACCTCAAACAGTTAGAGTTTTCAAGTGAATGGGCTCTCACATACAAATCTGCATTGCTATTTGCTCCCCCTGGTGACTGGAAGCAGTATCACTCACTCAGAGTGATACTCGTATCCAAGCTGTTTGTGAAAGCTGCAGTGGAATGCAGCTGGAACAACAAGGGACTTGACGCAGATCTCTGTGTGAGAACCCATACACTATTGGCACTTGTCAACTGTATTGGCGTCTGGTGAATGTGATTTTTGTTTTTTTTTGGGGGAGGGGGGGTCTGTTATCTTTTGGGGGTATCTGCTTTCTTTGATGAAGGTCCCTGATGTATTCTTTAACATTTTTAGCTGCTTGGACACTCTCTTATGGAACTGCAACTAGGGCTTATTTTTGGAGTAGGACTAAACATTTTCAGCATACTGAAAACTAAAAAGCACCCAAAATCCTACTTGAGCTTATTTTCGGGGAAACAGCATAACTTGACTTGTGAAAAGCATGAGATGTATTTGTCTTGCTGTAATTGATGCTGAATGCCACATGACAAGTTATTGAGATATTGACATTTTTGGCTTTTGTTTTAATAAATTATTTGAGCTAAGGAAATCACCATTGCATGCTTTTACATAAATGCACTACTTTCATGATAAAATATCACTGTAGCGAGAACTTTTTACATTTTCCATAACTTTTCACCCTAAGGGCGGCTTTGCACACTACGACATCGCAGGTGCGATGTCGGTGGGGTCAAATCGAAAGTGACGCACTTCCGGTGTCACTTGCGATGTCGTAGTGTGTAAATCCTAGATGATACGATGAATGAGCGCAAAAGCGTCGTTATCGTATCATCGGTGCAGGCTCCGACATTTCCATAATGCCGGTGCCGCGACAGGTACGATGCTGTTCCTCGTTCCTGCAGCAGCACACATCGCTGTGTGTGAAACTGCAGGAGCGAGGAACATCTCCTTACCTGCCGCCGGCTGCTATACGGAAGGAAGGAGGTGGGCGGGATGTTTACATCCTGCTCATCTCTGCCCCTTCGCCGCTATTGGCCGCCTGCCGTGTGACGTCGCTATGACGCCGCACGACCCGTCCCCTTAGAAAGGAGGCGGGTCGCTGGCCAGAGTGATGGTCGCAGGGCAGGTGAATGAATTTTCGCTACGCCAGCTATCACAAGATATCGTACCTGCGACGGGGGCGGGGACTATCGCGTGCGACATCGCAGCATCGGCTTGCGATGTCGCGACGTGCAAAGTCCGTCTTAAGCCAATCATCACTAACTTTTTGTAAGCAGTGTATATGTTATCTCATTGCTCTCTTTTTCTGTCTGATTACCAACACACATGTTTACAAGTGCCAATAATAATGGACCTATAGCCACCAGTTAGTTGTTTCTTTTTTAAATGGGAAATCAAACATTGGCATAGAGATAAACACAAGAAGTGAAAAGAGGAGATAGGGTAATATAATTCGTATCTCCTATCCTAACAGTTTGGCCTTTTGTGAATGACCTTTTATGACTCCAGATGAGTAAACTGTTCTTTTCTGTTAAAATCAATGTCACTATGAGGATTGTGGAAGGATAAATAGATATTTCAACAGAAATGTGCATATGTTATTTAAAACTAATTAAGGTGAAGTAAGTTATAATTTTTTGCATATCTTATGTGGAACATTAATACTGTAATACTGTGATTGCAACCACTGGCTACGTCAATGTAAAACATGAGCGTTACAAAATGTTTACCATGAATAATGGAGATCTAATTCTGACATGTTGATGGCCTTGTTTATTATGCAGAGGTGGAATTAAGCTAATCAGCAGCCAGGGTTATAGATTTATTTCATTACATGCAGCTCTAAAGGCATTTCAGTAACTGAGACTTAAGGTGCAGGAGAATAAAGTAGATATATCTTCATGACAAAGTTATTCTATACTGAAAGGCATAAATCAAGTATCTGAAATAAAATTAATTTTTAAACCTCTTTTCCTAATAGAAATCAAGCCAGTTACTCAATGTATTGCATTTTGTTTTACATGAATTCTCGCACACCTTTGAGATATTGATTTTTTTCAGTAACAGTGAATGCTCACACGTTGAGATTTTTTAATGCATACATTTCTGTACTATTTCTCCCTCTATTGGCAGGAAAAATTCAGTTGAAAAACATGCATTTTTGCTGTGTAATTAATGCGTTTTTGTATGCATTTTTCACCTGCGTTTTTCTAGTGTGTTTGAAAACCAATGAATGCTATAGAGATAATTAATACATACAAATGCTGTGATGGTGTGATATGGTGGGTTGTGTATGTTCATATTTTAGGAGTGTTGCTCTGTTCATTCTGTGTATTCCTTGTCTTGTCTGCAGGTTAATTATCTTAGCTCCCTTACCATTTGACTGCCTTTTGTTGAACCCCTGCTGAAGCTTCCTGACTCTCTCTATTCATTGCTCCCCAGCTCTCCAAATACTGGAAATCACCCACTGCAGTGCCTCTGTCTCTAGGTTTGGGGGTGGGGGGACTAAAGGCTACCTAACCTGTCTGTTTACCTGGGGATATAGTGATTCTGCCTGAGAAGGACAAGTTAGAAGCAGTACAATTTATCCTCTTTGAGAGAAGCTGAGGCTAAGCCCAGCACCCCAGAGAGACTTTGAGAAACCCTGATTCCCCTAGAGAAGACTGCTGGAGGAGTGTGACTCATCCCCCGGGACATTTATCCCATTACTGGACTATTTTACCCTATGTGTGGTGGATTATTTTATGGACCTTCTGATTTTCATGGAATAAAGGTTCTTTGGATTGTTCACTCACCTCTCGCTCTTTTTATTGTGTGATATTGTGTGATATTGGAGAAGAACCCCCCCCTGACAGATATATACAGTGGGGAAAATAAGTATTTAATACACTGCCAATTTTGTAAGTTTTCCCACCTACAAAGAATAGAGAGGGGTCTGCAATTTTTATAGTAGGTACTTCAACTGTGACAGAATCCAGGAAAAAAAATCCAGAAAATGACATAGTTTGATTTTTAAATAATTAATTTGCATTTTATTGCATGAAACAAGTATTTGATACAATAGAAAATCAGAACTTAATTTTTAGTATAGAAACGTTTGTTTTCAATTACAGAGGTCAGATGTTTCCTGTAGTTCTTGACCAGAAAGTGGTTTGTGATCGCGTTTTCAGAGATTCCATCTCCTTCATCGGACAAAATCTGGAATCTCTGAAAATGCATTGAAAATAAATCTCTCTCTGTTGAGACATGAGATAGATCAGACTTTGAGGCTGATGGGTCTCTACCAGCTCTGCCCAATTTCTTGCTAAGATTAGATGCACGACGCAAGAATGGGAGAAAAAGATTTTGACATTCTGTAGTGGTAGGATAGCCCTTACTGAGAATAGACCAATGACTCGAAAACCAGGAGAGGAGTCATGCAAGGATAATTTGCATATTCCCAGTGCCTTCTGGGAGAAGTGAAGAGTCACCGCTAGCTCAAGGAGAACCGGGTTTTGGCCGTTACAGCTGGAAGGAATACTTCTGAAAATCGCGCGCCGGTAGGTGTGCGAATTTTGGCCCGTCTTCTTCATTGTGAGCGTGAGTGAACAAAGTGTGAGCACAAGTAAGTATAAGTAGATTTATTTGTATTTAGTTGCTATCTCCATTAGAAAAAGTGCTCCACTATTGCTAATGCGATCCAGTGTACATCTTGTCTCATGTATTCTGTCCTTGAAAAGCCGTTCGAGGGTGCATACTGTTGTTCGAGATGTGCGCAAGTTGCACATTTGGAAGCCCAGATACTGGATCTAAATGAGCAGCTGGCAACTCTGAGATGCATTAGCAATATGGAAAGGAGTTTGCTGCTCACTGAGCAGCAGCTTGCTGGGTCAGATGTGGGGGAGGATCGTAGTAGCGAGCGACAGGAAAGTGAGGTAGGTAGCTGGGTGACAGTTAGAAAGGGGGGCAAAGGGAAAAGTGCTAAGAAGGCTAGTCCTGAACTGACACACCCCAATAGGTTTGCAAACTTGGCAGATGAGGGGGATGTCATTACAGGGGTAGCATTGCCGCAGCAAGGCATGACCTCTGAACGCCAGAGGAGTGTCTGCTCCAGTAAGGGGGGGAATAGGAGTGCAGGGCAGGCAAGAAAGGTACTGGTAGTGGGGGACTCAATTATTAGGGGGACAGATAGGGCAATCTGTCACAAAGACAGGGATCGCCAAACGGTGCAGGTTTACAGAATTATGAGCTGGGCACAATGTACGGGCACTACAATGTACTGGGCACAAGGGCTTATTTGAAATTTTTAATTCAGCAGCATTCACTGTGTTTGACACCATGGGTGTTTTTCAGAGACTAAATAATCACTACACCCAAAGATGAATTCCCAGAGGGGTGTAATTTCCAAAATTTCGTCATTTGAGGGGGATTTCTTCTGTTCTGGCACTTAGAGGCTCTGCAAATGGAGTCTGCAAACTATTCTAGGAAAATCTGTGCTTCAAAAATCAAATGGTGCTCTGTCCCCTCTGAGCCCTCTGGTGCGGGCAAACAGTACTGTACGGTCACATGGGAGGTATTGCCACATTCAGGAGAAATTGTGTAACACATTATGGAGCCATTTTTTACCTACTCTGTTTGTGAAAATTGGAAATCTGGGGTTAAAACAACATTTTAGTGGTAAAAATGTAATTATTTTTTCTTTACTGCCCATAATAGTATAAAATTTTCTGACACACCTGTAGTGTCAATATGCTCCTTACACCCCTGGATGAATTTATTGTTGGGTGCAGTTTGAAAAACACGGTGTTAACGCAACATTTGTGTGGTTAATAATTTATTTTTTTCGTTTTCACCGATCAATGTTATAAAATTCTGTGAAGCCCCTGGGGGTTCCTGGTGCTCACTAACCATCTAGATAAATTCTTTGAGGGGTATAGTTTCCAAAATGGGGTCAATCGTGGGGAGGGTGTTCCACTGTTTAGACAACTCGAGGGGTCTCCAAACACGACATGGCTACTGCTAATGATTTCAGCCAATTTTTTAGTCAAATGGCGCTCCTTTTTTCCGAGCTCTGCTGCGCACCAAAACAGTTGATTTCTACCACATATGAGGTATCTGCTTACTCAGGAGAAATTGCACAATACACTTTATGGTGCATTTTTTCCTGATACCCTTGTGAAAAAAAGCTACCTGGTTGAAGCAACAGTTTTGTAGTAAATTTTTTTTTTTTTATTTTCACGGCTCAACTTTATAAACTTCTGTGAAGCCCCTAGAGGTTCAAAGGGCTCACTAAACATCTAGATAAATTCCTTGAGGGGTCTAGTTTACAAAATGGGGTCACTTGTGGGGGAGTTCTATTGTTTAGGCACCTCAGGGGGTCTCCATACGCGACATGGCATCCGCTAATGATTCCAGCTAATTTTGCTTTCAAAAATTTAAATGGCGCTCATTTCCTTCCGAGCCCCTCCGTGCGCCCAAACAATTCATTTCCACCACATGTGAGGTATCGGCGTACTCAGGGCAAATTGCACCGTAAATTTTAGGGTGCATTGTTTCCTTATACCCTTGTGAAAATGCAAAATTTTATGGCTAAAGTGACATTTTTGTGTAAAAAAGTTTTTTCATTTTTTCCTTATACATTGCTTTGGTTCCTGTGAAGACCTTAAATCGTTAATAAACTTCTTGCATGTGGTTTTGAGCAGAGTGATGGGTGCAGTTTTCAGAATGATGTCACATTTGGGTAATTTATGTCACCTAGGCCTCTCAAAATCACCTTAAATGTGATGTGATCCCTAAAAAAATGGTTTTGTAAATTTTGGTGAAAAAATGAGAAATTGCTGATGAACTTTGAACCCTTCTAACTTCCTAATGAAAAAACATTTTGTTTCAAAAATTATGATGATGTAAAGTAGAGATGTGGGAAATGTTATTTAGTAACTATTTTGTGTGACATAACTCTCGGATTTATGGGCATAAAATTTAAAAGTTTGAAAATTGCGAAATTTTCAAAATTTTCCCCAAATTTCTGAAATTTTCACAATAAACGCAAAAAAAAATTGGCCTAAATTTACAACTGAAGAACAATATGTCATGAAAAAAAACAACCTTAGAATCACCAGGATCCGTTGAAGCGTTCCAGAGTTATAACCTGTGAAAGTGACACTGGTCAGACTTATAAAAAATGGTTCATTCAGAAGGGTGATTTAGTGGCTGGGGGTGAAAGGGTTAATATGTGTGGTCAAAAATGAGTGAGGGCATAAGGCTTTTTTTCTCTTGGGAAAAGTGTTTGAAGACAGATTTCTATGTCACTAGAAAAAGCTAATTTACCGTAAGGTAGTAAATTCAACATATGTGCCCAGAAGCTACCTTAATACATATATTTAAACAAGTAAAATATATCTTTGTACCGTGTTAGCCAGTAGAGATAAAAAAAATTGTTTAAAATGTAGAATTTAGAATGTACCGCATCTTTATGGGAGGACTCTCAGTTCTTTTAAACAATTTTTTTTATCTCTACTGGCTAACACGGTACAAAGATATATTTTACTTGTATCAAAATGGAGGATACCAGAATGTACCGCATCTTTATGGCCACTGAGGACTCTCAGTTCTTTTAAACAATTTTTTTTATATTTAAACACATCTTTATTAAAATATTTAGGAATCTAGCTATGTCGTTGCTTATGGACGATCTTCCTTTTTTCTGCCTGCAATGTTCCATGATGCTTTTCCTCTCCCATTTGGCAATCGGAATACAGACTAATCATTTATGTGCCCAGAAGCTACCTTAACCCCTTTACGACCGCCGATACGCCTTTTAACGGCGGTAAATAAGGGTACTTTTTCCGATCCGCCGCTTTTTAACGGCGGTCGGAAAAAAGGGTCTAGCGCCCCCCAGAGTCAGAAAATTTCCGGGGTCTCAGCTGCCGGGGGTAGCTGAGACCCTGGAGATCATGATTCGGGCCGGTTTTTCCGGTCCCCGCTCACCTGATGACCGGTATACACCGTATACCGATCATCAAGTTATAGTAAATGACCGCGCCGGTAAAAAATGATTTATCTCCCATCTGGCATGATCAAACATGCCAGATGGGAGATAAATCTTTTTCCCGGTTCCCTCCGGTCCCCCGGTGTCCCCAAAGTGCCCCCCCCGATCCCCAACCCCCTCCCGAAAATCCAAGATGGCCGCGCGCACCGGCGATCACAGCAGCGCGCCGGCCGCATTTCCACTGTTCCTATGGTTTCTGTCGTATGTGCCATAACACATACGACAGAAACCTGCTCCCTAGGCCCCGCCGGGTCCCCCCCTACCCCCCCCTGGTGTCCCCCGGTGTCCCCCGGTGTCATACATACCTGTCGGAGCCCTGATCCCCCGCGGCCCCCTCCTCCGGCTCCTTCTCTGCAGACTCCGGTCACATGAGCAGAGCGCAGCTGTCAGCTTCCTGTGTTCAGGACGCTGGCTGCTCGCACTCTGCAGCTGTGACCCAGGGAGGGTGGGTGCAGATTCTTTGCACCCACTCTCCTAAAATGGAGGGTCTGCCCTCCTAGAAAATGGGGGATACGTTCCCTGAACGTGTCCCCCATATTCTAGAAGGTCCAGAGGCGACGTGGGACATCCAAATGGATTATTGTGGATTTTTTTTTTTCTTTTCAATAAATTGGTCAATCAGGGAATGTTTGGGGGAGTGTTTTTTCAAATAAATTTTTTTTTGTTGTCAATTTTTTTTTTATTACTGTCAATTAGTTATGTCGGGTATCTGATAGACGCCGTGACATAACTAATTGCTGGGCTTGATGCCAGGTGACATTACACACCTGGTATCAACCCCATTCATTACCCCGTTAGCCAACGCACCAGGGCGCGGGATGAGCTGGGGCGAAGCGCCAGAATTGGCGCATCTAATGGATGCGCCACTTCTGGGGCGGCTGCGGCCTGCTATTTTTAGGCTGGGAAGAGTCCAATAACCGTGGCTCTTCCCATCCTGAGAATACCAGACCCCAGCTGTCAGCTTCACCTTGGCTGGTGATCTAATTTGGGGGGACCCCACGTTTGTTTTTTTTTTTTAATTATTTATTTATAAATAATTAAAAAAAAAAAACAGCTTGGGGAGCCCTCCAAATTGATCACCAGACAAGATGAAGCTGTCAGCTGTGGTTTGCAGGCTACAGCTGTCTGCTTTACCCTAGCTGGCTATCAAAAATAGGGGGGACCCCACGTCATTTATTTTAATTCTTTTTTTTTTTTTTGGGCTAAATACAAGGCTAGGCATCCTTTAGTTTCACATGAAAGGCAGGTAAGGGGAGCTTCCTCGTTCCTGCGGCGTCACACATAGCGATGTGTGCTGCCGCAGGAGCGACGAACTACATCGTTACTGCTGCAGTAACGATAATCGAGAATGGACCCCCATGTCACCGATGAGCGATTTTGCACGTTTTTGCAACGATGCAAAATCGCTCATCGGTGTCACACGCAGCAACATCGCTAATGCGGCCGGATGTGCGTCACCAATTCCGTGACCCTAACGACTCCGCATTAGCGATGTCGCAGCGTGTAAAGCCCCCTTAACAGTGAGAAATTTTTTGATACAGCAACAGTTTTGTGAAGTACCTGTGGATTCAAAATGTTTACTATACTCCTGAATAAAATCCTTGAGGGGTCCAGTTTCCAAAATGAGGTCACTTGTGGGGGGTTTCTGATGTATAGGTGCCCAAGGGGCCCTGCTAATGTGACATGGTGCGCGCAATTTACTTCAACTTTTCCAAAATTCAAATGGTGCTCCTTCCATTCCAAGCCCTCCCATTTATCCAAACAAAGGTTTTTGGCCACATGTGTGGTATCCCTGCGCTCACAAGAAATTAGATAACAACCTGTGGGGTACACGTTTTGTTGTTGCCTCTTGAAAAAGTGAAAAATGTGTCGCTAAATCAACATTTTTGTGAAAAAAATGAAAATTTCAATATGGCAACCTAAGCTTATCAAATTCTGTGAAGTATTCGTGGATTCAAAATGCTCAATATACACCTAGATTAAAGCCTTGAGGGGTCTTATTTCCAGAATGGGGTCACTTGTGGGGGACCTCCACTGCTTAGGCACCTCAGGGGTTCTCCTAATGCAACATGGCGTCCGCTATTGATTCCAGCCAATTTTGCAGTCAAATTGCACTCCTTCTCTTCTGAGCCCTGTAGTGTGCCCAAACAGTTGATTTCCACCACATACAAGATATCAACAAACTCAGGAGAAATTGCGCAATAAATTTCATGGTGATTTTTTTCCTGTTACCCTTGTGAAAAAAAAAGCTACCTGGTTGAAGTAACAATTTTGTGGTAAAATTTTATTTTTTTATTTTCATGGCTCAACGTTATAAACTTCTGTAAAGCACCTGGGGGTTCAGGGTACTCACCAAACATCAAGATAAATTCCTTGAGGGGCCTAGTTTCCAATATGGGGTCACTTGTGGTGTTTTTTTGCTGTTTACGTACCTTAGGGGTCCTCCAAATGCGACATGGTGCCCGCAATCTTTTTCAGCCAAATTTCCTTTCCAAAATTCAAATATTGCTCCTTCCGTTCCAAGCCCTCCCATTTCTCCAAACAAAGGTTTCAGACCACAAGTGAGGTATCACCGCGCTCATAAAAAAGTGGGTAACAAACATTGGGGTCACATTTTTGGAATTACCTCTTGAAAAAGTGAAAAAATTGATGCTAAAGCAACATTTTTGAGAAAAAAATGAAAATTTTCAATGTGACAACGTAACGTTATCAAAATCTGTGAAGTACCTGTGGATCCAAAATGCTCACTATACCCCTAGATAGAAGCCTTAAGGGGTCTAGTTTCCAAAATGGTGTCACTTGTAAGGGGTTTCTGCTGTTTAGGTACCTTGGCGGACATGTAAATGCAACATGGTGCCCGCAATCTATTTCAGCCAAATTTGCTTTCCAAAATTCAAATATTGCTCCTTCTGTTCCGAGCCCTCCCATTTGTCCAAACAAAGGTTTCTGACCACATGTGGGGTATCGGCGCGTTCATAAGAAAGTGGGTAACAAGTTTTGGGGTTCATTTTGTTGTGTTATTTCTTCTAAAAGTGAACAAATTTGGGGTAGAGCAACATTTTAGGTAAAATTTTATTTTTTGCTTTTTTTCATTCCACTTTGCTTTAGTTCCTGTGAAGCACCTGAAGGGTTAATAAACTTCTTGGATGTGGTTTTGAGTACTTTGAGGCGTGCTGTTTTGAGAATGGTGTCACTTTTAGGTATTTTCTGTCACTTAGGCCTCTCAAAGTCACTTCAAATGTGATGTGGTCCCTAAAAAAATGGTTTTGTGAATTTTGTTGAAAAAATGGGAAATTGCTGATGAACTTTGACCCCTTCTAACTTCCTAACCCCAAAACATTTTGTTTCAGAAATTGCGCTAATGTAAAGTAGACATGTGGGAAATGTTATTTATTAACTGTTTTGTGTGACATAACTCTCTGGGTTAAGGGCATAAAAATTAAAAGTTTGAAAATTGCAAAATTTTCAAAATTTTCATCAAATTTCCGATTTTTTCACAAATAAATGCAAAAAATATCGTTCTAAATTTATAACTATCATGAAGTACAATATGTCACGAAAAAACAATGTCAGAATCACCGGGATCCGTTGAAGCGTTCCAGAGTTATGACCTCATAAAGTGACACTGGTCAGAATTGCAAAAAATGGCCTGGTCATTAAGTACAAAACTGGCTTCGTCCTTAAGGGGTTAATACATATATTTAAAGCACATCTTTATTAGATTCATTAAAAAAATCCCACACTGTGAAAGCAATAAACACTAACAAAATTAAAAGACCATGGGATGCCACAGTAATACAAAATTCAAAAAAATTATCAGGGTAAAGTTCACCTAGTAATTAATTAAAGTAGTATATTAGATAGCCCTGGACGATTCTCTCCACTACCTAACAATGGAGATGTGACTTGCGTCACTCACACCCTAAAGGTGAATTGGTGCCCCCATTCCTCGGCGGCTATCCCTTAAAAGCTGTCCCTGAGCTCACTCCCTAACTACACACGGTTATCTGTGACAGTAACCTGTAGCAGTAGAGAATCATGTAAGATTTACTTTCAGGGTAATATTCTTTCCTTTCTTTGATAATTATTAAAAAATAGGCATCCCATGGTCCAAAATTCATTAACAACCACTCGACGCGTTTCCCCCACTAGTGTGTTGGGGTTCATCAGGAGGTGAAATTACAGCACGATAGCCCATTGAACAAATGAATGCCTTAAAAACCCCAAATCCAAACTCAAAATGCCCCATATAATGAACTTGAATCTATACATACCATTGAGATTCTCAGCTGCACATGTAGCAGCATGTGTGTCACCAGGACGGTCAGCGTGATAGCCGATGTGCACCATGTCTAATCAGCATTAAATAGCCATCCCATAAAGATGTTTTAACACTAGAACTACTGGACTCGTGACACCTATATAGAAATACATGGTGCAAAGTAGTCAAAATGACTACCTCAGTAGTTCTAGTTTTAAATATATGTATTAAGGTAGCTTGAAGACAGATTTCTAAGAAAAAATCTCTGCAGGTCCATTTGCAATTCAGATCAATTAAACGTATAAGATGGACAAAATGACAGATGTTTTTGTAAAACATTAAGTTGGTCTGGTGTAAGATTCTTAAAAGAAATATTAACTACCAGACAGTCCTCCATACCTGTAAAAAAAAAAAAATAAAACCATTTAAAAATAGAAAATAGGGGAATGTGTAAAATACAAAAACAGATCAAATATTAAATGTCTGAATTAAACAACATTAGTTCTAAATAGAAGAAGGAAAGGTATACGCACACAGAGTATTAATAACATTTAGATAATGGAGGGTTGCAGGCTGTTCAGGCTGGTATCCACCAAAGTCATAAAGGCTATGTCTCATGCTTACAGAGGAGCTTTTTTTTATACTCGGGCCAGTTGGGCAGCATTGTCACCAATGCGGTCCATGGCCTGGGCAAACTGTTATGCTTGCATAGAAAGCAAAAGTTCACTGGCCTGGAGGAGCAAAGTGGACCGACTACCGAGTCTTCACTTATGCCACTGGAGTTGGGGACAGCCACACATGCTAGTAAGTGGCCGGAAGAGAGCAGCCCCAGGGTATCTGCAGTACTTTGGCAGCTGGTGCCACGAATATAAACAGTCTCTGATGATAAGAGCAACAGCAGCAGCAGGAGACGAGGATTCAGCTGAGATGGATGGTTTGGGTAGCAGTGAATGGCATGGATGGTTGCAGCAGTAGACAACATCTGGTGTGGATGGTTTCAGCAGCAGCGGTCTCGTAGTGCACTGCAACAGACACAAATCAACAGCAGAATATAGTACAGTAACAGCAGCAACAAACACATGAAACACCTGAGTACTAGCAACGTATAGAACTCATTGACCAGGCACTTCCCTTAAGGGGAAGATGTCTTAAATGCTTTGTAGCCTCTCAGCAGGCTGAAAGGTCATGTCCAGGTCAGAGCTTACTGGCCCTTTAAAAAAGGGGCATGGCCGTGGGCACACACTACGGGCATACTCAGGAGGCCTTTGTGGCATTCAGAGGCTCTGGGGAACAGTAGCATGGACCCAGGATGGGGCAGCCACCACTGGATGGCCAGGAAGGTGAGTGTAATAATTATAATGAATAACTCAGGAATCTATTTGCGTGGAGCAAAGACACAACTGAACCCAGTTTATAGGTGATAAAGTTTGTATTGTAACACACGGTGATTAGCAAAAAAGTGCAGAGGAAAAATCAATCAAGTCCATAAACACACAGTGAAAACATCAAATGAAGCATTTAAGGAAAGTCTTTTGAAAACCTCACAAGATAATGTGATTTAGCAATTATGTCTTTGAAGCTCCGTAAGGAAGTCTCTGAAAGTCCAAAGCGAGATGTAGAGCAGTATACAATGGTCAGAAAACAAATGCAGAGCAGTTTCTAGTGTCCAGAACAGTCCTGTGCTCTGTTACTCCATCAATTCAATGGTAGAAGCAACAAAGCAGTATACAATGATCAGAAAACAAATGCAGAGCAGTTTCTAGAGTCCCGAACAGTCCTGTGCTCTGCTAGAGCATCAATTCAATGGTGAAAGCAACAGAGCAGTTAATTAAGCAAACCAGCTTACGTGACAGCAAGGCAGCTCAGGCTAGAACCACATCAGGGGCTAGGCATCAGCAGCAGGTGGCAGAACCTCTGAAGAGCAGCAACAGAAGTTTCACACAGGGTTTGCTGAAGTAACTTGAGATGCCCCTAGGAGTAGGAAATCAGGCAGAATACTCAAGCAGAGGACTGGAGGCTGGACTGGGATTATAAAGGCAAGAGGATACAGAACACATGGAGAAGAATGAAGCAGGGGACACCATCCTGGAAAAGGGCAAAAGCCCAAAAAGGATAAAAAGAAAAAACAAAGTCCTGACAGTGAGAGTGCTGGCGTCTCTGCCAGGCGAGGGGGGCAGGACAGCAAGGCGACATCGGCATGGGCATTACAGAAAGATTCCACCAAGATGAAAAGGAAATGGAGAGACGTTACCAGGGAAGCTGGGGCATGAACTTGATGGGTGACTAGTCTATTGCTGGATGCTAAAGCTGGAAACTGGAAATATTGGTAAACGAAAGCTCAACAGGAGAACAAAGGGAAGATAAAAAACAGTTTCGCTGGCCAACACAGTGAATACTGAACATTGATCAATCAATTGTGTTTCATGGATGACAAGTTTTATTGTGTTTTACTTAATAATAAAATGACGATTTTTTTTTTTGACCGATCAGTGTTGATTCAATATTTTCTCTCTTCTGTTGCAAGCAAAACTGTACGTGATGGAGTAAAATGGAAATCATTTTTCGATTCAGCAAAACAAATTACATTACTGAAAACCTCCCATACAGGTTTTTAAAGATTTTGTTTGCAGACCTGTGTAATGGTAGAGATGTCTGGAAAGGGTCTTCAATTGTGTGGAATTATCTGCTGGATGTGATCCAACTTCTGTAGGGCTGTTGCTGTGTCCTTAATGTATGATGGTAATGTTAAAAAAGTCGATGGTACTATATACTTTTTCCCACAGCCCTCCATTGCCCACCACTATAGGTCTACATAACAAGACAACGTCACAGAGCTGATGAATGTTAGATACCTTAAGATCCTCCACCTTTTGTTTTGAGGAAGCGCAACAGATGCTCAATAGGGTTTAGGTCTAGAGACATGTGTGGCCAGTCCATCACCTTTACCCTCAATTTCTTTAGCAAGGCATTGTTTGTCTTGGAGGTGTGTTGGGGTCGTTATCATGTCAGAGGGAATCATGCTTTGCTTCAGTGTGTCACTGTACATGTTGACATTCATGGTTCCCTCAATGAAATGTAGCTGCCCGCAGATGACAGGACCCATGCAGCCCCAAACAATGACACTCCCACCCCCATGCTTGACTGCAGGCTAGACACAAATGTTTTTGTACTCCTCACCTGGTTGCCACCACACACTTGTCACCAATTGAACCAAATACATTTATTTTGGTCTCAACAGACTACAGGACATGGTTCCAGTAATCCATGTCCTTAGTCTGCTTGTCTTCAGCAAACTGTTTGCGGACTTTCTTGTGCATCATCTTTAGAACTTTAGCTTCCTTCTGGTACAACAGTTTCAGGGTGATGGCAATCATCTTATAGCCTAAGCTATCTTTATGTAGGGCAACAATTTTTTCAGATCTTCATAGAATTCTTTGCCATGAGGTGCCATTTTGAACTTTTTAGAGACCATTATGAGAGAGTGTGTGAGAAATAACACCAACTTTATCACACCTGCTCCCCATTTACCCCTGAGACCATGTAATACTAATGAGTCACATGACTTTGGGCAGGTAAAATGGCTAATTACTACAATTTGGCCATTTTCACTTAGAGGTGTACTCACTTTTGTTGCCAGTGGTTTAGACATTAATGGCTGTGTGAGTTATTTAGAGGGCACACCAAATTTACACAGTTATACAAGCTTTAGGGTACGCTCACACGAGCGTGAAAATCGGACGAGTGCAATGCGAGAAATTCTCGCATTGCACTCTGACCAATGTTATGCAATGAGGTTGAGCTGTTGGTCAGCTTTTCTCGCATCCAGATTCAGGATGCGAGAAAAGCGGCAGCATGCTGCGTTTTGCTGCTACCGCCGTATCACTCGCACCCATTCAAGTGAATGGATGCGAGAGATACATCGGACTGCACTCGGATGTTATCCCAGTGCAGTGCGATATACGCACAGGCTGACAGTGGAGGAGATGGGGGATTAACCCCTCCCTCTCCTCCGCAGCGCCCGCACTCAGCTTCACAGCTGTGACCCAATCGCAAGATCGGGTTACAGTCGCATGACACTCGGCTCAGGCTCGCAGCAGAACCCGAGCTGGGGGACATTAGCATATCGCATCGGATGCCATACGCTCGTGTGAGTCCAGCCTCACACTGACTATTTTACATTTTTGTCAAAGTGTCATATCTTCAGTGTTCTATCAAAATATATAATGAAACATTTAAAACAAAATGTGAGGGGTGTACTCACTTTTTCATAAATATAATACACACACACAGACACACACACACACACACACACACACACAGTGGTTACTGTTTACCATACAGCAAAAAGGTCTGCAACTTTCCAATATCTTTCACTCTCTTGAGTAATTTATACTACAAATCACATTGCAAGAGGGAGTTAAAATAAAATGAGAGTTTCTGCACAGCAGTCAATTGCCCCCTTAATTGCCTAGTAGAAGCTGAGGGAGCAGTCCAGACAACACAGCCAGAAGCTCTGTGGAAACCCACTGAGCTTTTATTTCAACTCTCTCCTGCAAAATATTCTTCTGAACAAGCAAAGCTGTAAATAAGCTGTAGATGTGTTTATTTTTAGTCTTTGTAATGACTTACTTTAAAGTCATTTTTAAAGAAAACCTACATTCCAAAATGCAATAGAAATTGAAATAGGATATGTCAACGTTCACTGAGTATACAATGGCCTTGATTTATGATTTGCGGTTGTGTTTGAGTCATTTTTTTATCTTTCATTTCTTTTTGAGCTGTTGCATTTTGTGTCAACTTAATCAAAATGCAAATTTTTTTGATGAATTGGAGCTATTTTAAAGATATTTATTTTTGTCTATTCAAGGACTGTTTCACACGTCAGTGATTCTGGTACATTTGTGCTTTTTTTTAAACGTACCAGAATCACTGACATATGCAGACCCATTCTAATGAATGGGTCTGCTCACACGTCAGTGATTTTTCACTGCACGTGTCTCCGTGTGGCGTACCCGCGTGTGCGTGATTGCCGCACGGAGACATGTCCATTTTTTTCTGGCATCACTGATGTCCCACGGACCATGCAGTGGTGTGGTTCGTGAAACACGTACCAGAAAAAAACGTGCTTTTAAAATAAAAATCATTTTTACTCACCCGGCTACAGCGATGTCCTCCGCAGCCCGTGCAGCCTGTTGCTTCTGAGCCGGCTCATTATTGTCGCGCATATTCATGATGCACGACACAGCCGACCCGGAAGCAGCTGCTGCGGGGGTCAGCGCCGGCCGGAAGCTGCACCGCGGGAGCGATCAGCACCATGGAGAGCGGGAGCGCGCACAGGTGAGTTAATCTCTAAGTGCAATCATGGGCCACGGAGAACGGAGCCCGGATTGCACTTAGACAACCCACATGTGCCGTGATTCACGGCACACGGAGGGACATGTGCGTGTTTTACACGCCAGTGAAAAACGTCAGTGTTTTTCACTGACGTGTGAAACGGTCCTTACTCTTTTTTTGCCTTATTAGCATAAAAGTTCCACAATCCTTTAAATTGCAGTTTTAAAATATTTCTTCCCAATCTTCAACTGTGGAAAAAAAAAATAAATAAGCAGATTTTGTACTTCACTGGGATTTTCAAGTAGAATTGTACAAAAATTTTCAAACAGTTGCAAATCAAGTATTAGGCGGCATTTGTAAGTTGAGGCTGCAATGTCTATTATGCTGCAAGTACAGCAAAAAAATGCATATTATTAATGTGATTTTTCAAAATCATGGCAAAAGTTTGAAGTTCTACAGCAATCATAGCATAAAGCCATAAAGCCATATTCTACAAGTGAATTCAGATTAAGGGCTCATGCGCACGTTGCTTTTTTTTTTGGCGTTTCCGCAGCATTTTAAGCTGCAGCATCACATTGTGAAAATGCATGCGTTCTGCTTCCCCAGCAAAGTCTATGAGAATCATGCAAAATCCGTGCGCACATTACTATTTTGAATGCAGCGTTTTGAAAGTCAAAAATTTGCCAAAATCTCTGCATTTAAAAATGCAGCATTTCAATTCTTTTGTCCGTTTTGGCAGCATTCTACACCCATTGAAATCAATGAGTTATTGAAAAACGTTACCAAAATGCTAAGCAGTGCATTTGCACTGCAGTTTTGCTGCGATCCACATGTTTATTTGAAATAACAAATGCAGGTCTTTCGGTCTCTCTCTCTGTCGATGTCGGTCTCTCCCTCCCACCCACTCTCTCATACTCACCAATCCCTGATCACCAGTGCGGCGCTGTACGGTGTTCACACTGTGGCGGCTTCTCCTCTTTTGAAAATGCCGGCCACTCAATATTGCATCTCGTATTCCCTGCTTCCCCCGCCCACCGGTGCCTATGATTGGTTGCAGTCAGACACACCCCAACGATGAGTGACAGCTGTCTAACTGCAACCAATCATAGCCGCCGGTGGACATGTCTATATCGTGCAGTAAAATAAATAAATAAATAATTTAAAAAAAAAAAACAGTGTGAGGTCCCCCCCCAATTTTGATACCAGCCAGGGTAAAGTCCCACGGCTGAAGGCTGGTATTCTCAGGATGAGGAGCTCCACGTTATGGGGAGCTCCCCCAGCCGAACAATATCAGCCAGCAGCTGCCCGAAATTGCCGCATCTATTAGATGCGACAGTCCCGGGACTCTACCCAGCTCATCCCGAATTGCCCTAGTGCGGTGGCAATCGAGGTAATAAGGAGTTAATGGCAGCAACCCGTAGCTGCCACTAAGTCCTAGGTTAATCATGGCATTCATGTCCCCAAGATACCTTCCATGATTAACCTGTAAGTTAAAGAAAATAAACACACACACATCCAAAAAATCCTTTATTTAGAATAAAAGACAAAAATGACCCTATTTCACCACTTTATTAATCCCCAAATACCCCTTCAGGTCCGACGTAATCCACATGAGGTCCCACGATGCTTTCAGCTCTGCTACATGAAGCTGACAGTGAACGGCCACAGACCACAACCGCTCTGTCAGCTCCACGCAGCAACTGAAGTGAGCCGTGCGATCAGCGATGACGTCACTCAGGTTACCCGCGGCCACCACTCTCAGTTGGAGGACTCCAGCTGTGGCCGCGGGTAACCTGAATGATGGCACCGCTGATCGCGCTGCTCACTTCAGTCACTCAGGGGATTTTTGGTCACCGGTGAGTCCTTCATGGGTGACTGCTAATCAGGACACGACACACAGACAGAGCCGCGGGATGAGAATGAAATCGGGTGAATTTCATCTGAGTTCATTCTCATCACCCGGCTCTGTCTGTGTCTGCTGTCAGTGGGCATGTAGCAGAGCTGATTTGTCGGGGGACCGCACTGACAAAAATGCATCCAAAACACATGTAAAATGCATGCAAAATGTAACCAAAATACATGCGTTTTGGTGCATGCCCATGATCAGTGTTTGCTGCGTTTTGCATTCTTCAGCTGCGTCGAAAACGCTGCATTGTACAGTACAAGTATAGGGAACGGGATTTCTTTTTCAATCCTGTGCCCACTGACCTGCAGTGCGTCTTTGCAGACCACAGCATGTCAATTGTTTGCTGCGGATTTGCATGCGTTCTCTGTAGAGAGAACACAGCGGGAGATCACAGCGCACTGAACCCTGATTGTGGGCACAGTCAGCTGTGGTCTCCTGCGTTCTCCTGTGGAGGAGACTCGCGGCCTCGCAGGTCAGGACCCATTGCCTCCAGAACGCAGTGAGTCCTGATCATGGGCACATACCCTTAAGCATCTGCTGCACCAAAATCACATCTAGAAGACAAAGAAAAAGACCAACAAAAACAAATTAACTAACAAAAGGTGCTAACATAATAAAAAATGAGGATGAAGTAAGATAGCCACCTTTGAACAAGAAAAAAAGAGCAAAAGCCATAACAAATCAGCCATAATTTATTTGACATCTTAAGTTATATAACAAATAATGCCATCTTAATTCATTGTTAGCTTGGTTCAGGAAAACTGATCTAAAGCCTGCTTTACACCAGGCAATCTATCGTGCGATAGATCGTCGGGGTCACGGTTTTTGTGACGCACATCCGGCATCGCTTGCGATGCCGGCCTGTGTGACACCTCCTAGCGACGCAGTATCGCTCACAAATCGTGAGTCGGGTACTGCTCGTTAGGTTCCATAAAATCGTTTAATTTAGTTGACCATCGTTTCCGTGGTAGCACACGCCGCTCCGTGTGACACCACGGGAACGATGAGCAGCTCACCTGCCTCCCGCGGCCGCCGCCGGCTCTATGTGGAAGGAAGGAGGTGGGCGGGATGTTTACATCCTGCTCATCTCCGCCCCTCCGCTCTGATTGGCCGGCGGCCGTGTGACGTCACTGTGACGCCGAACGTCCCTCCCACTCCAGGAAGTGGACGTTCGCCGCCCACAGCGAGGTCGCACGAGAGGTAAGTATGTGTGACGGGGGTTACTACCTTTGTGCGACACGGGCAGCAATTTGCCCGTGACGCAAAAAGGACGGGGGCGGGTACGATCGATTGTGAAATCGCACAATCGGTCGTACCGTGTAAAGCAGGCTTTAGATTTTAAGTCTTGAATTGATACACTGAGATCTATGTTGGCATAATTGCAACATTTTTGCCTCATATTTTACTCAGCGTATTTGTTGCATAAAATAGGTTAAGTTCCCACAATGAGTTTTTGGTGACTTTTTGAAGCCACTTATTTTCGCTGTGTAAAAAAAAAATGCAGCGTCTTAAAGTTTTAGCAAAGTGGATGGGATTTATAGAAATCTCCTGCCCACTGTGCTATTTGAAACAGTGTTTTATGTGCTTTTCAATACAGGAAAGCTTTGATTTTGCACTAAAGGCCTCTTTCACACGCCCGAGAAAATCAAGCACGTGTTTCACGGACGTGTCAAAGATGCGTATTGCCCTCGGTGAGCTGTGTGTATGGCACACGTGTGTTCTCCGTGTGTTGTCTGTGATAGCACACTTCATTGGAAGTGATATGCTAATAAACCTCTGCTGCGAGCATCAGCCGAGGGTCATGCGACTGTGATGCGCAATTGCGATCGTATCACAGCTGCGGAGAAGAGGGAGGGAGTACTTTCTCCACCATCTCCTCCGCTACCTGTTTTCTGCGTACATGGCACTGTGGTCGGATAACATGCGAGTGCAGTGCGATGTTTCACACACTCCCATAGACTTGTATGGGGCTGCGTGAGCCGAGAATCGCTGCCAAATGCAGCAAGCTGAGATTTAATTCTCAGGCCGATATGGCCTGAGAAATCAATCGCAGATGGACACTGCCCCATAGTTTTGCTATGTTGTTTTGTGGTTAAGCAGACTTCCCCGTAATGTCCAGCTGCTATGACATGACTTGAGTTGAGCGAATGTGTTCAAGAAAGGTTTACAAATTTCAAATTTGGCACGAGGCTTGCCAATTCGGATTCATGTTCGAATAACCGAGCACTTTTCTCAAAAATCGTCAAAGTTCGGCTTTGTTCGGTAACTGTTCGCGGTTACACTAATGCTTTTTCTTCAACGTATTATCCCTTTGGCTAGGATATTAGTGCTGTATGATGATCTGAACTTGCAAAACTTGCAATTTCATCAACTAATTGTATAGATTGTAAAATCTGTGGTCAAGGCAAAAATTGCCATTTCGTCATCTAACTAGAGATTGCTTTTTTCGTGGTCCAGCCCAAAATTACCATTTCATTATCTAAACAGAGAATGAAAAATCTGTAGTCCAGCCACAAATTGCCATTTCATCATCTAAATAGAGATTACAAAATCAGTGGTCAAGGTAAAAATTGCATTTCATTATCTAAATGGAAACTGCAAAATCTGTGGTCCAATCAAAAATTGAGATTTAATTATCAAAATAGAGATTACAAAATTTGTGGTCTCCTTTTTGTGTGTTGCCAGTAGTGGAATGGGTTTTAGAGTACCAGGCATAAACCTCTAACTTAAGCACGTCTTACTGATCATTGTTTAAGGTTGAAATGCTGGGCCAGGTCCTGTCCCATGCATCCTTGGTGCGCCATTATACAATTTGCACTTTGGGGCACTTAATGCCACTTTTGTCGTGTCTGCCCCTAATTTTTTTAAATGTGGAGACTTCAAGTTGGGTCTCCATGTTTTGTGTTGCCTGTAGTGGCAGGGGTCTCAGAGCATCAGGCCTACACATGTCACTCATCCACCTCTTCATTTTAAATTTGAAAGCTCTAAATGCTATCCCAGACCCTTTCTCGTGCATGGCATAAGGCTGACTGCTGTGCCACGACACCTTGGGTACACTGGAGCAATTGATGCCACTTTCCTGGTGTCTGCTCCTAATTTCTAGAAATAGGCACAGGGTTATCAATTAGTATTTATGTCCAGTGATATATATCTGTTGGAGGCCCACACAAGTATCCAAATCTTTCTATATTTGCTGAGATAGAAGCACAGAATTATCAATCAGCATTTATATGCTAAAATGTCTATTCGTAGTAGGTCGCTGATGAAATGGCAATTTTTAGCTGGACAACAGATTTTTCATTCTCTGTTTAGATGATGAAATGGCAATGTTTTTTCCTGGACCATGAAGTAGCAATCTCTATTTAGATGAAAAAATGGCAATTTGCGGCCAGACCACAAATTTTGCAATCTCTAATTTTGATATTTAAATCTCAATTTTTGGTTGGACCACAGATTTTGCTATCTCAATTTAGATAATGAAATGCAATTTTTACCTTGACCACAGATTTTGTAATCTCTATTTAGATGATGTAATGGCAATTTGTGGCTGAACTACAGATTTTTCATTCTCTGTTTAGATGACGAAATGGCAATTTTTGCCTTGACCACAGATTTTACAATTTATATTTAGTTGATGAAATTGCAAGTTTTGGCTGAAACACAGATTTTGTAATCTCTATTTAGGTGATGAAATTGCAATTTTTGACTGGAACACAGATTTTGAAATCTCTCTTTAGATGATGAAATGGAAATTTTTGCCTTGAACACAGGTTTTTCAATATCCATTTAGATGATGAAATGGCAATTTTTGTCTGGACCACAGATTTTGCAATCTCTAGTTAGATGATGAAATGGAAAGTTGTGCCTGGCAATTTGAGGCTGGTCCATATAATTTGCAGAAACTAATGAAATGCCAATGTTTGGCACACAACGTTCCCTACACTGCATGCCCCTGGTCTCCCTTATGCTACAATATTGCCCTCCTATCAATTTGAACTAGCTAAATTTAAACCCCCTAGCTAAGCTAACTATCTGTCTAGAAGCAGCACTATCCCTAAGCTGTAGCAATCACAAAATGGCACCAACACTGCATGTCCACTTTTTATATGCAGAGGGACATGTGACTTAGGCAGCCAGTGACACACGCCCTTGTGTCTGAATGTTGTGGATGTTTTCTGCGCCCTGATTGGCTGCCGGAACAACCACACATAAAGTTAAGAAGAAAAAAAGGCAGTCAGATGCTCCTCTGACCTCTCCCCACTCCCTCCCCTCATCAAAAACGTCCCTCAGATCATCATACGGCACTAATATCCTAGCCAAAGGGATAATAAGTTGAAGAAAAGCATTAGTGTAACTGCGAACAGTTACCGAACAAAGCCGAATTTTGCCGATTTTTGAGAAAAGTGCTCGGTTATCCAAACACGAATCCGAATTGGCAAGCCTCGTGCCAAATTTGAAATTTGTAAACCTTTTTTGAACACATTCACTCAACTCAAGTCATGTCATAGCAGATGGACATTATGGGGAAGTCTGCTTAACCACAAAACAACATTAGTCTACTCTCTGATACTTGTGTGGGAAATGGTGCTGGTAAAGCTTTTTTGTGAATCTCATATTATACAAATTAGTGTGGAACTGCGTATTTCAGTAAATTTGACTCCAGAGATCGATCTACTTAGCTTTACTCATAATCCATATGTCTCTTGACTATGCATACATCTCCCCACTTCCTCAGGGAATTATGGCACCTGTGTAACGGGAAGGCAGATCACTCATACAAGAGGGACATGTCATTCAATGACCAGAGGACAATGGTGGACAGAGAGACAGAATGAGCTGTAAGTACAGGGCCAAACCTCATGTACTTGTGGCTCATTAACATAAAGTTAGGAAAATTGACTAATTGGGAATGGAATAAAGGATTGAAAAAACAAAGGCACAGAGAACCTGAATTATTCTGTATTACAGTGACCTAACACATATTAGATCAGGGAGTACTAAATCCTTTACAAGTTCCATTTAAAGAGGATCTTTTATCACTTTTTAAGTTTTAAACTGGCCACACCATAATAAAGTTACTGAAGATCTAAAAAAAAAAATCTATAATTTTTTTATTTATTATTTCTTAACTCCATTGTGGAGATAGTAGCTTTTAAACTTTATGTCTTAATTTCCATCACAACAAAAAACGCACTAGCAGAGATTAATTTTAGATATGTTACTTTTTCTTCTCACTTTATTTAATAATAGCAAGAAAATTCATTCAAGAAAAAAAGAAAATGGGACCAGATAGTGTCAGAATCGGCTTTCTCTGTGTGATATGGTAAGACTCATGTCTAATCAGGTCACACAGATCAAACTGATGGTTATTACTGTGCAGGGGAGGTGAATAGAGCAATGTGTCATTTCATTCACCATTCTGTATCTATCCCAGGTAACATGGAACTACGTGTTGGTACCTAGAGTTGATGCAAAGAGATCTGTGCATTGGTTGGATACTACAATTCGCATCTCACAAAATGATAGCATATTTAGGTATGACACCTTGCATTTTATTCATTGACATCCCTGGTGTTTGCAAATGAGTCCAGTGGGTGGTCCCATTCAATGATTGACAGTTATATTTACATGCACAGTCATACAGGAAAAATACCAATCCTTAAATAGGAACATCAAATGAACTAGTATGCATGGAAACAACAGATATTTTATTGAATAAAATGCAAGTTTTATTGAAACTTTTCCTCCAAAAAAAAAAAAAAAAATATATATATATATATATATATATATATATATATATATATATATATATATATATATATATATATCTCAATCTGATCAGATCTCTCTTCTCCATAACATTTTACACACAGATGGTATATCATGTTCAAGATAACAAGTGCCCTTTAAAGGCTGTACCTCATTTACCAATGTTACTTGTATGGATACAGTTCCTGTCTTTTGATATTAGTTGTTTTCTTATCAAAGACATAAATGTTGATGACTTATCTAGATCTGCACAACAGAATGGAGATGTGGATATTTCACCCAAGAGCAGAGCGCATGTCACCACATGAGAGAGGATACACTTATATTAGAGTATAAAACATCGGTATGATTTTAATCTAGAACAGTTGGCCGATTTTCTCTCACTTGTCATCCCTGTGCTGTCTGTATGCAATCCGTTTTTTTCTCAACAGCTATTATTAAGTTACAAGTCTATTTACAGTCTTATGTTATAGAATGGTATTATATCTGTAAAACACAAATGCCACCAGGATGGTCTATGTGGTGCCTATTTTTTTTCTCGCACCCATAGATTTAATCAGGAGAGTCTTGCCCGATTTACGCATCCACTTACAGAATGCTGTGATTTGTTTTCCTCAGGCCCAATACAGGTGAGAAAAAAAATCGCAGATCAGCTCTGCCTCAGTGAATAACATTCCTTTTTTCTCGCATTGCACTCGTCCGAGTTATACGCTAGTGTTATTGAGCCCAGAGAGAGGGATAGGTATGAGATTGACATATTTTTAGGTTTCAGCCTTGGATGATGCTCTATTTTGTCGCTCAGGAAAGTATTGAGTTTAGATTTAAATCAGTAATTTAAAATGTCTTCCCAGTTATTACTATTGACATTTCCTTTTAAAATGTCAGCATACAGGGGAGTACTCGGCAGTGTGCAGGCAAACAAAAATATAACAATTCAACCTGTCATGCGAATGCAGGTAATCTATACTTCGAGTAACCCAGAAGATTTCTCCACAGGAGATGAAATTGCAATACAATTAGCAGAAACATGACAGCAGAATCCATAACTTTAGAAGAATACAGTAGTCAAAAAGCTAGAATATATTTTATATGCTCCACTTTCTTTATTTGATCCACTTTCTTTATTATTGCGCCTTTCCCTGTCATCTGTGCTTAATAAATGGGATAGTGAAGGCGAGATGGAAAAGAGTGAACCAGATGAAGGTACAGTATTCTAAAGGAACTGTGTCATGACTATAGTTTTAATTATGTAAATAAAGTTTTAATTTTAACTCCTTTCCCGCATTGCAATTTTCTTTAATGTCTTCCCTTTCTTCTAAGAACTTTTTTAATTTCTCCAGCAACACTTACCAAGTTGTCATATTGAACAATATAATTAATTTTCCCATTTTTCCCCTTTATAGCACTTACTGTTCTAGTTGATTGCATTTATATTCTGATGGATCAAAATTTTCTGGATGCTGTGATACCAAATATGTCTATTTATTTTGTATTTCCTTATTATTAAAAAGGGGAAAAGTAGATTTTTTTTATCTTTTATTCTATATTTTTAAATACTTTTTATTCTTTATTATTATTCTCTTAGAAGTCTTGAACCTGTAAATGTTTGTTTTTTATTCTTTACACTGCAATACTTCAGTATTTTTTAATGTATAATCAAAATTAATTCTTCCTAATGCCGAAGATGGCAGTGACAGGGACCTTAATTAAAGGGAACTTGTTAGCAGATTTGGGGCCTATAAGGGGCGGCCACCACCAGTGGGCTCTTATATACAGCATTCTAACATGTTGTATATAAGAGCCCAGGCCGCTGTGGAGAATGTAAAAATGACTTTATAATACTTACCTAAACGTACTACAGGATAATGGTAGCTCAGGGGAGCACAACAATTTTTTGGTTCGAAGGTCAGATTGCCAAACTGAATCAATACCGATGGTCGCATAAAAAGAAAATTAAGCCGATAATATCACTTGGATCAAACTCTGTCAGAGTTCGATTCGAGTGTCACCTTAGTGTGAAACAATTCTCTTGCACTAGAAAAAAGGAGCACAGGTGCGGAGAAGAGGAAGAATTAATTTCTCTATGTCAATGGTAATTGGACTGCACACAGGTAACATCTGAGTGCAGTACGATGTGCACCCATAGATAGACATATGTGTGTGTGATGTGAATATCAGAGCCACTCCCTGCATGCTCCTACTGTTTTTTTCGTGCTGAATCAGTATAAGGAAAAAAATTGCAGATCTGCTCTGCCCCATAGGATAACATTGGTCCAAGTGGTATCCAAAAAAACATCAGATAGCATGCTGTTTAATATGCTTGTGTGATCGAGCCCAAATCTCCGAATTGAGTGATTCAGATGACACCCCCGAAAGATCAATTTACTATACTGAGGCAGCGGTGTTAAGGGTGCTTTACATGCTGCAACATCGCTAATGATATATCATCGGGGTCACGTCATTAGTGACCCATATCCGGTGTCGTTAGCCACATGGCAGTGTGTGACACCTAGGAGCGACGATCAATGATCGCAAAAATGTCAAAAATCGTAGATCGTTGATGTGGAGACATGAGGTCAGTGGGTGCTCTCGTCCGCTGGTCCAGCCGCCTTTAGAAAAACAGCATGACCCAGGGCTCATCCCAACTGAACGCCGGCCTCCTTAACCATGGGCGGAACACTACTCAGACAACACAGGATAAGGGAATCACAATATTAAGACTTTATTGGATCCCCAAACAATTAACAGCACATAGCACATAACCAGCAAAACACACAAATATAACAGGCAACAGAGTCTCACCCTTCCGCTGGCTCACCAGGGATTTAGAATGTCCATGCCTCAGAGGTTCCAGGTCTATTTACTCCAATCCAGCAGCACCCCGCATTTGGCGGGCACCCACCGAGAATGGAATAACGCCAGATTTAGAAAGCTGGCAGAAGTCCGTAAAGTCTGTAGCCAGGTGACCAAATTGTCCCAACCTGGATTCCTTCCTTAGGTAGTCCTTGATATCACAGCCGATTCCTTGCATTCAGTGCTGAAGTCCATATAGTGTTATAATCCAGGCTTGCCAATCGGACCCGCAGCTCCCAGATTGGTAGCATCTAGCCAGAGTCTCCCTGAGCAATGGACAGTCCTTCTTCTTATACCCCTGAGCTCTCCATTCAGACCATTGGGGTCTTCACGATTGGTGGAAAAGACTGGGCTCTTATTAGCTAGATTTCAAGCTATATTTAAATATCCAGAGACAAGGGTGGGACAGGTATGTTACATCACATCTAGCAATTCACTTAGTAATACAATGGGAAGTTCGCATAATTGAGTTATCTGGGTATCTGGCCTTCAGTGGCGAAAACAATTACATGAGTCAACAAGAGTCTTTTAGAAACAATGAGGGATTATCCCCCATCTATAAATAAACTATCTTCATGTCTGGCAGAATTTTAAGAAATGTAACCCTTGCTAAGCATTGACAGAGTCCAGGTCGTCACAGTTGATATGTTGCTTTTTTTCATATTATCATTGGTGGTGCATGCCGCTGGTTGTTCGTCGTTCCTGCGGCACCACACATCGCTATGTGTGACACCGCAGGAACGACAAACATCTCCTTACATGCGTCCACTGGCAATGAGGAAAGAAGGAGGTGGGCAGGATTTTCCACCCGCTCATCTCTGCCACTCCGCTTCTATTGGACGGCTGCCGTGTGACATTGCTGTGACGCCGCTCAAACCGCCCCCTTAAGAAGGAGGTGGTTCGCCGGCCAGAGTGACGTCGCAGGGAAGTCCATGTGACGGGTGTAAGCGATGTTGTGCGCCACAGGTAGTGCTTTGCCCGTGACACACAACCGATGGGTCGGGTACGCTCGCTAGCAATATCGATAGCGATATTGCAGCGTGTAAAGTGCCTTTTACTCTTGACTCCATCTAATCTCTGTTCAGCAGTGTTAAGGCCGCTTTACACGCAACGACATCGCTAACAAGATGTTGTTGGGGTCACAGAATTCGTGACGCACATCCGGCCTTGTTAGCAACTTCGTTGCGTGTGAAACGCACGAACGACCGTTAACAATCAAAATTACTTACCTTGTTATCATTGTTATCATTGATCGTTGACACGCCGTCCATTTCCCAAATATCTTTGCTGTTGCAGGATGCAGGTTGTTCGTCGTTCCTGCGGCAGCACACATCGCTATGTGTGACACCGCAGGAACGAGGAACTACATTGTACCTGCGGCCGCCGGCAATGAGGAAGGAAGGAGGTGGGCGGCATATTCCGCCCGCTCATCTCCGCCCCTCCGCTTCTATTGGACTGCTGCCATGTGACGTCGCTGTGACACTGCATGAACTGTCCCCTTAGAAAGGAGGCGGTTCGCCGGCTAGAGCGACGTCGCAGGGAAGGTACAATATAAGTGTGATGGGTGTAAGCGATGTTTTGCGCCATGGGCAGCGATTTGCCCATGACGCACAACTGACGGTGGTGGGTACGCTTGCTAGCGATATCGATAGCAATATCGCAGCGTGTAAAGTGCCCTTTAGTCTTTTCAGAAGTGCACAAAACTGGGGATGACAGCACTTTTATGCACCACTGAAAAGACTGACACCTCCACATCATCAGACAGACTGAGTCCAAGGTCGTTCCCTTTGCCCCATTATAGGGAATGTTCCATCAGAGACATTTTCTGAATCACATATTTTAGATTTTAGTCTTCAGGATGGTGCGATTACAGCAATACCAGATTTACTGTATATTGTTTTTTGTTTGGCTGCTAATATACACTAAAATACGCCTTTTTTTACAAAAAAAAAAAATTTCTGCATCAGCATACTGTATATTGATAGCTGTAATTTTTCTACATTTCTGCTGACATGTGAGGGTTTATTTTATACAGGAAGAGTTGAAATTTTATTGGTACCATTTTCAGGCAAAGAACAATTTCCTATTGCTTCTTATCCCAATTTTTCGGAGGCAGAGTAAACATAAAACAGCAGTTCAGGAATAGTTGTTTTTATACCTTTTAACTTGTGATGAAGTTGATAAGACAGCTTTACTTTTCCCGTCAGTATGATTGCAGCGGTACCGTAATTATATCTTTTTTTATGCTTTGGTGGTTTTACACAATAAAAACAATTTTATACACATTAAAATTGCTTTTGCATCACTATATTCTAAGAGCAATAGTTTTTTTAGTTCTTCCTCTGACTGAGCTGAGTTTGGGCTTGTTTTTTGTGAGACAAGATATTGATTTCAGTGATACAATTTTTATTTATATGTGACTTTTTTTTATCACATTTTATTCCACTTTATTTTGATGGTATGATAAAAATGCATTGTTTTTCCACATTTTTTATTTATTTTATTTATGGTGTTCACTGAAGGGGTTAAATAGTGGGACAGTTTTAGAGATTGGGTCGTCCGAATACAGCAATACCAAATATGTGTACTTTTGTTTTCACATAAATATATGTATTTATTTGTCTAATATTGTTTATACATTTTTTGGTCTGTAATTTGAGATTTAAAAAAAAAAAAAAAAAATAAAATAAAATAAAATGTTTTCCAACTTTTTACATTTCACCTGTAAGTGTAACCTTGACAGAATTCCTTTCAAACCATGTTCTCCTGGCAAGGTCTAGTAGGTCACCATAGCCAGCAAACCTGAAGTCATTATTTGAACTCAGATTGCCATGGCACTGATCGGCATCCCACATTTACATTGCGTTGGTGCCGATTGCATGGGAGATCAATTATATTCGCTTTCCCAACCTCCTAATTACTGGGATCACTATTGATCGCATTATTTAGTGGGTGAAAGAGCCAGGGCAGTGCAGGCACTGGCCCTGGCTGTAGCAATCAGAGTTTGGCTATTACTTGCGACAAGCACCTTGCAGCAATCGTGAGGGCACAGAAGTGCCCTGTGTGATTGCTGTAACCTTCCTATAAGTCATCAAGCGGGAAACTATCTGACCATGAAGTAAAGGTATGTCAATGTAATGCTAGATATGGGGAAATACCAAGTGAATGGTGAAAAGGGAAAAATGGGAATATGGAATCCCTGTGTCTAGGGAAAGGGGAGATGATAATCCATGATCCAAACTTCTGCTGGCCCTTGGCTTCCCTGACCTCCATAGATAGGTTCTGTATCAATGCATTAATCAGCTAAATATAATGGTTTAGCTGCTGGAGCAAGGATTCAGCCTTCATAGCCATTACCATGTGAGTCATCTCTATCACTGTTTACACAGTGTTGAGTAAACAGTAATTAAAACAGCTGACTGTACTTCCTCATGTACAGTGCCTTGCAAAAGTATTCACCCCCTTGATATTTTTCATGTTTTGTTACCCCATAACCTGGAAGTTCACTTTTTTTAGGGTTAACATCCCATCATGTAAATAGTATGCTTTCAACTGTGAACATTTTTATTATTGTGAAGCAAACAACAAAAGGACAAAATAACTGAAAACTTCAGGGTACATAACTATCTACCCTCTAAAGTCAGTATTTTATACTTTTGCAGCAATTACAGCTGCAAGTCACTTTGTATAAGTCTCTATGAGCTTTCTACATCTTTCCTCTGGAATATTTGCCCATTCCTCACGGCAAAACTACTCCAGCTTCTTCAAGTTGGATGATTTTCTCTGAGGAACAGCAATCTTCAAGTCTGACCACAGATTCTCAATTGGATTAAGGTCTGGGCATTGACTAGGCCACTCCAGTACATTTGCACACTTCCTATTAAACCACTCGAGTGTTGCTTTAGCAGTATGCTTTGGATCATTGTCTTGTTGGAAGGTGAACCTCTATCCAAGTCTCAAATCACTGGCAGAAAGAAACAGGTTTTGGTCGAGAATATCCCTGTATTTTGCACAATTTATCTTCTCCTTGACTAGGACCATTTTCCCTGTCTTGGCTGAAGAAAAACATCCCCAGAGCATGATGCTGACACCAACATGTTTCACTGTGGGGATGGTGTTCTAGGGGGTCATGAGCTGTGTTCATCTGGCTCCAGAAATAGTGTTTACCTTGCTGGTCAAAAAGTTAAATTTTGGTGTCATCTGATCACAGCACTTTCCTCTATACATTTGAAAAGTCTCCCACATGTCTTTTGGCAAACTCAAAACGAGCTTTCTAATTTTTGTCTTGAAGTAAAGACCAGCTCTATGGAGTGTATGGCTTATTGTGGTTGTATGAACAGATCTTCCAGTCTCTGCTTGGGAATGCTGCAGCTCCTTCAGGGTTACCTTTGGTCTCTGTGCTACCTCCCTGATTAATGCTCTCCTTGGCTAGGCTGACAGTTTTGATGGGTGACCCTCTCTTGGCATGTTTATTGTAGTATCATGTTCTTTCTAATTGATGATAATGAATTTGATGGTGCTCCAGGGGATCGTCAGAGATTGGAATTTTTTTTAGAACCCAACTCTGACTTGTACTTCTCAACAACTTTGTATCAGACTTGTTTGGATATCTCCTTGTTCTTCATAGTGTTGTTTGGTTACTGGTGTCACTTGCTTAATGGTGGTGCAGCCTCTGTGGCATTTCAGAAAAGGTGAATATATACTGACAGACCATGTGACACTTAGTTTGCACACAGATGGACTTTTTTTTCACTAAGTATGTAACTGATGAAGGTAATTGCTGGCGCCAGAAACTTTTAGAAGCTTCCTAGCAAAAGGAGTGAATACATATGCATAAGGCAATTTTTATTTCATTTATCCTATTAATGCAGTTTTTGCCTATATTTTTCTCACTTCAATTTCCCAACTTAGAATATTTAGTGCTGATGCATCACACACAAATGCATCACAGTATTACAAAAATGTTTAAACACAAGATGTAATGTAACAAAATAGATAAAAAGCCAAGGGGATAAATTCTTTAGAAAGGAACTTGATATACATCAGTCATGTGATCGGTCCTTCTTACATCCGTGTCTCCGGTACATGTGACGTCCGTTTTCACAGGTACTGGAGACATAGACACACGTAGACCCATTAAAATTCAATGGGCTTGGTCTCACATCCGTGTGTTCACATAAATCATGTGTCCATGAGGAGCACACGCATGTCTATGTACACCACACGGTGACATGTTAATTTTCCGCTGACAGCACTGGTGTCACATGGACTGCAAAACAGGTGTCACACAAAAATAAAGAATTTTTATACTTGCCTCTCTCCGGCACTGATGTCTCTGCCTCTGCAGTTGCTTTCGGGCCCACTCATTACATATTCACTGCACTCACCTTGGACCCGGAAGTAACAGAGAGACAGTAGTGATTGAGATAGGTAAGTATATCAGCTCATAGTGTCCATATGCTATCCAAATGTCACACATATAGCACAGGGAGAGCACACGTAGAACACACGGACACAAGCACATATATACGTACCTTCACCATGGACATATAAAGGCGGTCTAAGGAGAGAGAATGAGTTACCAAGTCATAGGAGACCCAATCAGCTCTTTTATTCAGACAGGAGACTGCATTTTCCCTGTCACTGGGGCTATTATACTAGCCTTAGTTACAAAGGAAATAAGATAAAAATAAATATATTAAAATATTGAATTGCCCCCCCAAAGGATTTATATGACCTTATAGGGGGCACACTCTGTAAAATAAATGAAAAATAAATAAATTAATTCATAAATAGCAGGTAAAATAAATAAACAAATAAAGCCTCAGTCAAACAAAATCACTGTTACTAGCATCACTTTCAATGCATAAAATAATTTTTATAAAATGGTGTCACATTTTTTAAATGCATTCTAATGCTTCTTTGTAGTCATAGAAAAGTAAACTTGAAAGCAGATACATGGAGCCCAATTTATGAAAGACTTTATGCTAAAAAGCTAGCTTTAAAAAAGCTGTTAGAAAAGTCATAATTTGTTTTTCACACCAGTTTAAAGTTCCGGGAGTAACCAGGGTGGGACAAGGTGACGGTCAAATATAGTGAAATTGACGGTGTTTTTTTCTCCAGAAATAGTTATCGGCTCTGTCAGAAAAACTACTTCATGCACAAAGTGCACTCCACTGATAAGATGCACTAAACTCATTAAGAAGTGTGCACCCATTAATGAATTTGGCGCATTATTCTCTAGCAAGCTCTTTCTTAGGAATGGCATGTGGTCTCTTAATTCTCTTATATTCACACAAATTAAAGAATTTGTCAGCTACATAAAAATAAAGCCCCATGTGTCACAAAAAACGATAGAAATTCTATTTGAATATCTGAAAGAATAAAACAAAAAATTGTACAGCTATTTCAACAACGTGTGAAAAAAAGCTATACATCAGGAACAGCAGTAAATGGCCTGGTCATGAATGAACTGGTTAAAAGACAAATCCATATACTTTTCAGCAGGGTTTCACCTTGTAAAAGGTGCTTTAATCAGGCCCTCTACATCAAGGTAAACCATCAAACTTCGTATTAAATAATGACCATTACAGCAGAATTAAATGACATATAGAAAAAATAATCACCCACATGTATTTCCAAGGAATTTTTCAAATCTCTGCAAGAGTTTGCATAGTTGCAAAATGCTTTTACACCCCTTTCTTAAGCTTCTGGATTCCTAATTCATTATGGATTTAAATTATTAAAAAAAAGAACCAATGCCACCAATATCTTATCATCACTGTTCACAGAGTAGTTCATATTAAAATATCCGATACCAAACATAGTGTATGTTGGTGGAGCAAAATATTTAGAATTTTTCAAAGACGTTCCTTTAAAAAAAAAATTTTTAATAAAAAGTACTCATTTATTTTTTCATTTAAACCTCTAGGTTTAATTGTATCAAACATAAAAATCCAGTAAGATTTTGCAAAGTTTGCAAAACGCATCCACACCATTTCTCAAGCTTCTTGTTTTCTAGTTCATTATGGGTTGAAATCATTAAAATCATATGACCTCCTGCACCAACAGAAATATTTCAAATAATTGAAACTAATAATTTTAAATAATATAAATATACACTAAACAAAAATGTAACCACAACACTTTTGTTTTTGCTCCCATTTTTCATGAGCCAAACTAACAGATCTGAGACTTTCTCTATGTACACAAAAGGCCTTTATATCCTAAATATTGTTCACAAATTTGTCTATATCTGTGTTAAGGTACGGATCCACTTGCATTTTTCACGGGCGAGTGCAAATCGAAAAAAGATCGGATTGCTCTCACTGTAGTGCAAAACTATGGGGCAGTGTCCATCTGCGATTGATTTCTCATGCCATAGTGGCATGCAGAATGAATCGCAGCATGCTGCATTTGGCAGCAAGTCTCAGCTCAAGCACCTAAATACAACTCTATGGGAGCATGTGAAACATCGCACTGCACTTGCATGTAATCCGAGTACAATGCGATATATGCAGAGACAGACAGTGGAGGAGATGGGAGAAAGTGTTCCCTCCCTCTTCTTCGCAGCTGTGATATGATAAAAAGATCGCATCACAGTCGCATGACCTTTGGCTGACGCTTGCCGCAGGGGGTCATTAGCATATAGCTTCTGATGCTCTCACATCAGAAGCTCTGCGCGAGTGGATAAGTACCCTTAAGCTGGGTTTACACACTGCAACATCGCAAAGGACATCGCTGTAACGTCACCGGTTTTGTGACGTAACAGCGACCTCCCTAAGTCTCTGCTAAGTCGCTGGTGAGCTGTCAAACAGGCAAACCTGGCCAACAACTCAACAGCGATCCGGACCTGCAGAGCGACCTAGCTGGTGGTTGGGGACGTTGATAAGCAGCCTTTTGTAAAGGGAAGTTGCTAACAAAGTCGCTGCAAAGTCTTCACACACTGAAACTTCATGCTGCACAGCGGGAAACAAAGGACCTAGGAATGGTCCTGAACGATTTGTAACGATTACAATTTCACAGCAGGGGCCGGGTCGCTGATAGGTTTCACACACTGCAACATCGCAAACAACATCGCTATTGCGTCACAAAACCGGTGACGTTACAGCGATGTCGTTTGAGATCTTGCAGTGTGTAAACCGAGCTTTAGTGAGAACTTTTGCTTTAATGAGATAATCTATCAACCTCACCGGTGTGCCATATCAAGATGCTGATTAGACAGCATGATTATTGCGTATCCGTACACACATTCTGGCCATACTATATTTACCCACATGCAGGTTTTGAATGACAAGTTTCTGGTGATAGCTTGTTGTGGCAAATAAATATGAATTTCCCTTTGGGGGCTTGTGAAAAATGCCACAATCACTGCCTTTTTGTGAATATTTCCCATTAGTTTCAAATCCAAAATTGTGATTTGTGAATGATATTAAAAAGAATAGAATGTTGCATGGGTTATTATTTATGTAATTAATAAATGTGCCTTTAGATTCCTCAGGTCTACACCATACCATTAATACGTCATCAATAAAACACATATAGCTGTGCAGGTCAGACATAAAAGGGTCAAGTTCATTGTAAATTGATGATTCCTCCCACCAGTTCATGAATATGTTTGCTATTGAGGGGAGAATGTGGCGCTTATTGAGAAACCTTGGTACTGTAAAAAGAATTGATTAAAAAAAAAGAAATAGTTGTGTGTTAACAAAAAAATCAGTAACACTAATAATATGCTCCTGTAGGATTTCTGAATAATTGGAATATTTAGACATTTGATCCCTAAGAGCAATAGGGGCTAATTGATGGAGCTATAAAGGAGTATAAGGCTTGTACATTACAAGTTAGTCCCACCAAAATGTCACACTATTGAAATTCTTTTATAGTATTCAAAACATGTTTGCTGTCTCTGACAAAGCTGGGGGAAACTCTTGCAATGCAAAATTGGCTGCAATAGAGAGCAGATGCCATGTTGCATTTGCAGAGCCCCTGATATGCCTAAACAGTGAAAACCCCACACATGTGACCCCATTTTGGAAACTACACCCCTCCAAGATTTTATCTAGAGATATGATGGGAACCTTGAAACTCTAGGTACTTCACATAACTTTATAACATTGCTTTTCCCCATTATTTTCATTTTCATTTTCACAAGAGTATCAGGAGAAAATGGACTGAAAGATTTATTGTGCAATTTCTCCTGAGTGCGCTAATACCCTAAAGCTATGTGCGCACACTGCGTTTTTTGCGCGTTTTCGGCTGTGCTTTGGGTCTAAAAACTGCATGACTTTGCTTCCCCAGCAAAGTCTGAGTTTTCATGTTTGCTGTCCGCACAGTGCAGTTTTGTTTTAGGTGCATTTTTGTGGTGACCACAACAATGCAACATGTCAATTATTTCTGCATTTTTGCCAGCGTTTTTCACCCATGCAGAGCATTGGAAAAAACGCAGCAACAAAAAAGCAGCAAAATGCAGCAAAAAATGCGCAAAAACGCATGCGGTTTTTATACTTTTTTTTACCGCGGGTGCGTTTTTTGCAGCCAAAAATGCACAAAAATGCTACATCTTTGTGGTCACAAAAAAATGCAGTGTGTGTAATCATGAGCTACTTTTTAAGCTCAGTACCACACTCAATACCTAAGGAGCACCATATCATAGTTCAAACTTTTATGGTTTGCCATTGATATTTCACATTGGCAGAGCTCCTGAGATTCAAGAGCAACACAATAGTCCAGAAGTAACCTAATTTTATAAACTACACCCTTCAATGAATTCATTTTGGGGAACACTGAGCATATTGACAACACAAGTGTGTTATAGAACTTAATTCTATTAAGTGTTGAAGAAAAAATAATTACATTTTTAACACAAAAATATTGTTTTGGCTCCAGATTTTACATTTTCTTAAAGGGAAACTGGTAAAAATGGCCCCAAAGATATAAATGCAGCTGACCTCCAGCGAAAAGCCAGCGATCCTCACACGTCTGATTGCTGATTCAACACTATCCAAAGCTTTTGGCATTGCAGGGTGTTAGATCACTGAATCAGGTACAGGCAGAAGGCGTGTCATAGGCTTCTGTACCTGGGTGACCCACCAGCCATAATTTGGAATGGGGTTACCATGGAGACCATCTGCACAACATTGCAGTCGCATTGCGCAGATGGAAGAACAGAGGGAACTAACTCTGTTAAGTGGATCAATGCTGCTGTTGCTATTGACAGCGGCATCAGAGGTGTTAAACGGACCCAGTAGGTGCTAGCATTTATCATATGAATCATAGCTGAAATCCTGATGAATTTGCCCGCCTATGCTGAATGTGAGCCTTTGCAATCGCAGCGCTGTAGATGTACGCTGGTTTGCAGCAGCGCACTTTTCGCAGCTCTCTACCTGTATGTCATGAAGGCGTTAATCTGTGGAATAGTCTACCTCAAGACATGGTCCCTTTGTGCACTAATGATTGTTTCAAAAAAGATGATTTTTTTTAGAAGAAAATAGCATAAATGCAATAGTAAATGTGTAAAGTTATTTTCTGAATGTTTGGTGCGTTAAGTCAGTGATTGGTATCAGGAGGGAAAGAGCAGCTCCTCTGCATTGTGGTTGTTCATGTACCCCTTCATATTGACCTTCCTATCCAAATTATTATTATTATTATTATTATTATTATTATTTCTAGACATATTTTACTAGTTGTTGAAGGATTTTCTTTAAATTTACAAAGAGAAAACATTTTCTAGAAATACTAATATAAACTGGTAAAAATTACACCAGATTGCATTTATTAAAGAAAAAAATATATTAATGTTCCCTATTGAAGCAGCTATTACAATAATCTGAGCTTTGTACATAAGGGGTGAAAATAAAATTGGAAAATTAATCAATGACATTCTTTTTTTTAAGAAAGAATTCTCTTGGATCAATGAAGATTTGCAGTCTACTAAAATTGCTTTGGACAATTTGTATAATAATTTCAGCCATGTTATGATACATATCTACACAAAGCTGACTTTAAAATAATATCTTTAGTATATTGTATTGATTTTTTTTACAGTCTCTTCCTGTTAATATATGAATTAAGTTTGAATGGAATACATTTTAGGCCTATTTCACACATATGTGCCTCCGGAACGTGTTTGGCAGTTTTCTCACGTACCGGAGACACGTACACATGTACACCTAGGTTTTCCTATGGCTTTGGACACACTTAAGTATTTGCGCACGGAACGTGTGTCCATTCTGTACTTACGTGTGTCCATGTGTTTCTCACGCCCACATGTCCGTTTTCTCACCGGCATCACGGGTGTCACACGTAACGCAAATGTGTCACACATAACACACACGGACCACACGGAGAGAAGACGTGTCTGTGAGGACAAAAAACAAAACTTTACTCACCTTCTCCAGCCCTTCTGTCTCTGCCGCTGCTGTCACTTGCTGCCGACCGCCGCTCATTATGCTAATTGAATATTCACTTCACTGCGGCCGGAAGCAGCAGCAGTGGGAGTCGGCAGGACCGGAGACCAAAGATCAGTACTATGGACAGCGACTACAGGGACAGGTGAGCATAAAGTTCCCGTTCTCCGTGTGTTATCACGGATCACACACGGAAAACACACGTAGCCCATAAACACTGGTCACGGAGGGAAAAACGCACCTCTGACATGTCCGTGAAAAACGTGGGTGGTTTTTCACGGATGTGTGAAGGGGGCCTTACATAGAGTTTTACGTAGGAAGCATATCAGAATATTGAAAAAAATCAGATACTGTGGCTATATGAGCCCCTGTTACTATTTGCTGAGCTGTCTAGCCCTTATCTAATGCCATTGTAATCTGTTATCTGTAATGCAATGTTTATTTTTATTTTTTTTATTTTTGTCAAACTTGTACTCGGAGCGGCTCACAACATATAAATGCAAAATACAAAGTTTTAAACAATAAAAACATTTTACATAAAATCAATATTTAACCTTAAAAAAACATTAAAAAAAACCCAACAAACATACCCTATTCATAGCAAATTGTTTTATATAAATTATTAGCCATAGTCAACACTAACGGTCCCAGGCCTGCCGACATAGGTAAGTCTTAAGTTCTTTACGGAATGCCAGTTGGGTAGGGGGAATATGGAGCTCTGGGGGGAGATTGTTCCAGAGGGTTGGGGCTGCTGTGGAGAAGGTTCTAGCCCTGGGAGTCACCAGTCGAAAGTGGCTTATCGACGGTACTTGGAGAAGGCCTTCTCTATGGGCCCAGATTGGTCTCTGGGGCACATGAGACAAGAGACGGTCTTGGAGATATGCTGGTCCTATGGCATGTAGGGCTTTATAGGTGATCACCAACAATTTGAATTGTACTTGGAGACTTATCGGTAGCCAGTGCAGCTTGCGTAGTGTTGGTAAAATGTGGGAATGTCTGGGAAGTCCCACAATGGCTCTTGTGGCTGCATTCTGGACTACCTGCAGTTTCCGAATACTTTTTCAAGGGAAGCCCCACCGAACTTGGGCAAACGCCCCCCTCACCACAGCCGACCACATAATGGTCTAATGTGAGCTGTGGATCGAGGATGACTCCCAAGTTGTAAACCTTCTCCGAGGGTGTAATAAACTCCCCCCTCAGGCAGGCTAATGGAGGGACAGTTTGAATTGTCCCTAGGAGGCAATACCCACAGCCACTCCGTCTTGTCAGGATTCAGCTTGAACCTATTATCATCCAACTTAATCTCTAAGCGGGAGCAGAATGTTCTCTTAAAATTAGCCATAAATTGACTACCCCTATCAGAGACAATGTCAAACGAAACTCCATGGAGTCTGACAATCTCACGTATGAACACCTGAGCTAATGTCTTGGCATTAGACAGAGATGGTAAAGCAACCAACTGTGTCATTTTGAAAAACATGTCCATCACAACCAAAATCACCGTGTTACCAACAGAAGGTTACATATGAGTATTAAAATTCAGGCAAATATTTGTCCACGGTTTACTAGGTACACTTGACGGTAGCAGACACCCAGATGGCCAAAAATTTGAAGGCTTAAGCGGGCTTTACACGCTGTGATATCGGTACCATCTGTTGTGTGACACGGGCAAATCGCTGCCTGTGCAGCACAACATCGCCCAGACCCGTCACACGTACTTACCTGCCCGGCGACGTCGCTGTGACTGGCGAACCGCCTCCTTTCTAAGGGGGCAGTTCGTTCAGCGTCACAGCGACGTCACAGCTGCGTCACTGAACCGCCGCCCAATAGATGCGGAGGGGCAGAGATGAGCGGAACGTAACATCCCGCCCACCTCTTTTCTTCCGCATAGCGGCCGGGAGGCAGGTAAGGAGAGCTTCCTTGTTCCTGCGGTGTCACATGGAGCGATGTGTGCTGCCGCAGGAACGAGGAACAACTTCGTTACTGCTGCAGTAACGATATTTGAGAATGGACCCCCATGTCACCGATGAGCGATTTTGAACGTTTTTGCGACGATGCAAAATCGCTCATAGGTGTCACACGCAACGGCATCGCTAATGCGGCCGGATGTGCGTCACCAATTCCGTAACCCCAACGACTTTGCATTAGCGATGTCGTAGCGTGTAAAACTCCCTTTAGGCTATGTCCGCACTTTGCGTCGCCCTACTTGCAGTTCAAAACGCATCCTCTGGCAGTAATTGATTTTGCCAAAGTTGCTGTTGACCACAAATTAGCGCTAAAAATGCATGCGTATTTATCGCGTTTTAGCCTTGTTTTTAGCACTTTTTACATGCTTTTCCATTGCGTTTGTAAAGATGCGTTTTGAACATAAAGACACTGCTAAATAAAGTTTAAACAGTCAAACACAATAACAAAAAATGGGAAAAAAAGGAACACAATTATTGAAATGATAAAGATTATAGTTATATGTCTCATAATTATAGTGGTTTTATAATATTTAGTGGTAAAATAGCATTACATTTATATTTTCCATAATTTTAATTGTCGGACTATGTGCGTGTGCAAAGGGACATTTTATTCCATTAATTTAATGTTAGAATAGCTTGCGTTTTGGTAGTCCAAAATGCATTGTTTCAGCAGGTAAAAAGCAGGTAAAACGCTGGAATTTTGATGTTTCTTGCTTTTTGCTACTTCTTATTGACTTCAATGTTAGCAAAATGCAGCCCAAATGGCAAAAACAATTGACATGCTACTTCTTTGAACACATGGTTTTTGCCACAAATTATGCAAATTAAACACAGCATTTATAAACGCAAAGTGCGGCCTAGAAATCTACATTTTTCATAGACTATTATGGAAAATCAAAACGCATGCCTTTTGGCAAGAAAAGGTGCAGTTCAAAACGGACCTAAAAAGGACCTGAAACGCAGGTGGAAACGCAAAGTGCGGACATAGCCTTAGAGCACACAGGTGGTACAAGTGAACACAAAAGAGACCAGATCCTTCCAGATATTGGTCCACCAGAAACGACGCAAAAGGAGATCCAGAGTGCCATTTACCGCAAATGACCAGTGAGGACAGGATTGTGATGTGCCCCCCAAAACCTTAAGATGAAGGTTCAGAGGAACAAATGACTTGTCAGCTGGGATACCCGCTGGCACCTCATCCTGGTTCTCAGCCTCAACCTCAGTGCTGAGTGCAGACACCACCACGCCTTTCTACAGGATGGGTACCAGTTCCTCATGCTTGTAAAGCTCCTGGACAACGCATCTGTCTTAGTGTTTTTTGAACCATGATGGTAAGTAACAAAAATATTTAACCTGTTATAAAACAAAGACCACTGATCTTGTCTCGGAGAAAGTTGCTTAGCAGACTCGAGGTATAAGAGATTTTTATGGTCTGTAATAACCTTAACAGTGTGAGTGGCCCCCTCTAAGATGTGTCGTCATTCCTAAAATGCCAACTTGATGGAGAGCAATTCTCTATTACCAATTTCATAATTGCGATTGGCTGGCGACAGCTTCTTAAAGAAAAAAAGCATATGGGTGATGCTTACATAGTGACAGACCCTGAGACAACACAACCCCCACCAATACCTCAGAAGCATCCACCTCCACAGTAAAGTGAAATGTCACATCAAGCTCTATAACTACTGGTGCAGACACATAGCATTTTTTTAGACACTTAAACGTGAATAATACACTCCCAGACCAATCAGAAAAGTACTTACTCTTCTTTGTCATATCGGTCAAAGGTCTTGCTATTGCGGAAAAATTATTTATAAATTTCCCATAATAATTGGCAAAAACCTAAGAATTGCTGTAGCGCCTTAATAGGACAGTCCCTATTTAAAATAGCCTGCAACTTGGCGTGATCCATCCTGAACCCAAATGCGGAAATAATATAACCCACAAATAATAATTCCTGAGCAGCGAAAACACATTTCTCAAGTTTGGCATACAGTTTGCTTGCCCTAAATTTTTGCAATACCTGTTTAACACCCTCCAGATGTGACCTGATTTCTTGAGAAAAAATTATGATGTCATCCAGATATATGATCACAAATTTGCCCAACAGGTGAGAGAACACATCATTCACAAAATGTTGAAATACTGCAGGCGCATTTGTTAAACCAATGGACATTACTAGATTCTCTAAATGATTCTCAGGCGTATTAAATGCCTTTTTCCACTAATCCCCTTGACAGACTATGATCAGATTGTAGGCCCCTTTGAGGTCAAGTTTAGAGAATCATTTTGCACCAGAGAGAGAGAGCTATTCTCTTTGGTCTGGACAGATTATATAGTCTGCATTTGGGCAGCTTGACCCTAGGCTTCAACCTTACAATGCAATTATAGGGACTGTGTGGTGCCAGCTCCTGACAACCCTTTTCAGAGAACATATCCCTAAACTCTGACAAAGCCTCAGGAATAGTAGGGGTCAGGGTCAAGACACAGATCCCGAGACAATGTTCCTTACAATACGGCTCCACTGAACTGGGTGCTGCAGATGTGACAGAATCAGAGTTCTTAGATGTCGCATGAGGTTATAATGAGATAGATGGGTCTTATCTGGTAATGAAAGTAAATGATATATTCTTATGTGGATGTCTAAAAAAGACATGTAGATGACAGCTGCTCAAGATCCACAGGCTCCCTGAGTCAGCAATAATGTAAGGGAAGAAATTGTGGTTAATATTGCGCTACTGTCAGAAGGATGAAGAAATGCTATATTGGCTATGGTCCTGATGAAGAAATTGGATATTTCAAAATGGGTAGGCTGAATAAACCACTGCTTTCCAAAACCGCAATAGATTATCATTCAGACGGCAGCACAGAATTAACCACAATGTCTTCCCTTCCATAGATGTAGAATAAAGCAGAGCTGAGAAAGCTAAGCATACCCCCACCATTCTCAGCATACAGATTGTCTATTGACAGTGAGCTGTTTTATAAAGGATATACCTTATACCCAGGTATACTTATACCCAGATGGTTTGAACGATGTGATAGAGAATGTCTAAATCTATATGTATATTTTTTTTTTCTTTGTCTCTTATTTAGAAGTGCAATATATCTGGAAGTGTTTTTTATATAAGTGCATGAATTTTAAACTATTCTCTAAAGGAAAAGGGAGGGAAAGGAAGAGAGCAAAAGGGGGAAAAGAGAGAGAAAAAAAAGGAGAAAAAAAAAATTGTGTTTTTAATCTGAATACTTTATTATGTGTTTTATATCACCGCATATTTTAAAGACCAAAATTTTCTTTATTAATAATTAGAATTTTTATTCTTTTTCATTCATAAATTGTATCATTCATGAATAGCAGCAATATTTGCTTGCCCCTACACATGATCCATATAAGGATTTCAGCACAAGAACCACCATTTACCTCTTGAGGTTGAGTGATAACCTAATTGGAAGTACACACCCATGTTCCTCATACCTGCCTACATCATACACATAGACAGATCAGTCTATAAATTAGATTTTCTTAACACCAGCAATGCAGACTACACCTGATGAAGGCTTTTGTTAGCTGAAACGCGTTGTCCGTAATTGTCCGTTTTTTATTGAACCTATTAATAAACCCTTGTTCTTGAAGTTTTTGCAAACTTGCACTGATATCCCATTTATCCTCCGGAAGCGCCGAAAGGGATTTTTTCTTTACTCCGTTTTATAAAGGATGGCGTGGTCATACTAGATGTCAACTGCTGGTGTAGCTGATTTGGTCCAAGCAATTATAAGCTCCTGGTAATAAAACAATCATTGCAAGTAAACAACAGCATGCCGTTAATAGGAGACACATCAATGAAATCTGTATTTTAACCACTACAGCATGTGGTCTTCAGACTACATAGCAAAAATGTGCTGACAGATTCCCTTTCATTGAAAACACCTTATCTTATATGAATCCATGCTGGCTGTCAGTTATTAAATAGTATTTTGTGCCATAATTTTGTAGGTCATCTTTTATAATCTCCCCATACATATTTCACAGCACTAATGTTAAACTTACTGGATAGTAGTTGCACGAATACACCTTCTCAGCTTTCTTAAATATCAGTACCAAGTCATCCATTCTCCAATTCTGTAGCACTTATCCTTTTAAAAGAGAGTCTAAGAATATAATTTAGTAATTGGACCCCCCCATTAATTCCAATATGCAGTTTGAAGGTTACAGTGAGGTTTATTCCCAACACGTTACAAAATCCTCAGACATCTTCTTCAGGAGGAACATCCATTCATTGTGGTTCTTCTGAAGAAGTCTGAGAACTTGGTAATGCTTTGAGAATAAGCATTATTAGGATAGATTATTATCTATCCTCCCTGTAACCTTAAAACCACGCATTGGAATTATTTGTGGATAGACCACCAGTAGCCAGGTTACCCACGTCTCTGATTACGTTATTACCACATTGAATCTGCTAACCTGTAGAGCTGAAACATCTGGAAAACCTCGATTTTTAACCCTTACTATTATTGTGTCCCACAGACTAGCTGACAACCCTATTGTACTTGATTTCTGCCCAGAGCCTTTATTTAGACTGTAAGTATGTGGTCTAATAAGATATTCTATTCAAGGAGTTGAATAATTCTGAGACTTAATTCTCTGACTTAATTATGAGCAGTTTTCAGAAATGTGGCATTTTGTGTTGCACTTGGAGAACCCACTTCTTATATTACTTATTACAATTTAATTTATTTTTGCTTGATTAGTTTATCATAAACTGCAGAAAGATTTACATTTCCTAATAAACCTAATAGTATTGAATAATTTTCATTGCAAAAGTAGATAATGTAAATAACATGTTCAGGCAAACTTTATTTTTTAACAATAGTTATTGTACATTTACGCTGCAAGGTTATCATGAATGAGTATTACTAGGAATGCTCATTTCACAATAATCTTGTAGTTTAAGTAGGCTGATGATCACTCAAGAAATAAGCATATTGCTCGTTCATTGCGTGGTGATCTTTTTCTGTTGCACAAAAGATTATCACTTTCGACACCGCATCATCCAGTGCATATAGGTTTTGAGAACAATGCTCCCTTAACAAGTAATTACATATTATTCAGTGCGTATCTGGAGAACCATCAGCCGTTATTAATCTTCTAAACCCCAGTAGACTATTACGTTTCTCTGCAGTTAAAAGGTACAATAGATATACAGTGGTCAACCTCTTGTTTCTAATTAGATTTAGAATGAAAAAAAAAATTCTGTCCAGTGAAATTCTAATCTGATGATTGTAATTTCAAGATTTTGACTGCAGCTGCTGCAGATTGCACTTATTAAGGTCATGATTTGATTTTCTTCAGAACAATTTTCATAAACTTATCACCAGGTTGGGCAGGAGCTATAAAAAAAAAAGGATTAGTTAGGCCTCCTTCACACGTCCGTGCAAAGCACACATGTTATGCATGGTCTGTGGAGTAGGTGCGTATGGGTGTGTGTGTTCAACGTTTGCTGTCAAGTGTGCTATCTGTGTGACATCCAGATAGCCCACGGACAACATGAACTTCTATACTCACCTATCCCTGGTACTGCTGTGTCCGGCACTGCTGCTGCGTCTGGTCGGAGGTGCAATGAGTGGGGATCGGAAGCAAGTGACAGCAGTGCTGGAGACATCAGCGGTGGAGAAGGTGAGTATAGAAAAGCATTTTATTTCACAGACACCTGGTTTCTCCGGTACGTGTCACATTGATGTCACACGGAGTACATCAGTGTGTGGACCGTGTGACATGTCTACGTGTGGAGCACACGGACACACATATGCTCCAAACTGACACACAGTCCATGTGAAAACACGCACGTTTGCACAAACCCATTGATTTTAATGGGTCTACATGTGTCCGTGTCTCTGGTACATGTGAAAACAGACGTGTGAAGGAGGCCTTAGGCTGTGTGAACATGTTTTGTTTTTAACACAGTTTTTGATTTGTTTTCGAATGCAGATTTGTCACAAAGTCAATGGGAATCCTGAATTGTCTTGCACACATTGCTTATATGTAACTTGCAGATTCTTTCTGCTTTTTTGCAGCATTTTTTTCATCCATTGGCTTCAATCAAGTCCGTAAAAAAAACCTATAAAAAGTAGGTATAAAAATGATTGCATATTTGCTGCATTTTTGTAGCATTTTTGTATTTTTTGCATATTGGGGTGTTTTATGTCTGAAAATGGACAACAAAAAACATTAATTGGCAGCAAAGAGGCCTGTGTCAATTGTCCTGGTGTCAACTAAATTGACCTAACCCAAGAGAGATTGTTTTAGATAAGTTAGACCAGGGTTCCCCAACTCCAGTCCTTGCCCCCAACAGTGCACCTTTTCATGGTTTCCTTACACCTTCCTGCACAGGTGATAATATAATTACCTGCTCAGGTGAGCATGTTGATCTGTGCCATACCTGCCATGTTGGTGGCAAGGACTGGAGATGGGGAAACACTGAGTTAGATTAAATAGTCAAGAAAATGAAGATGAAATACAAAACCGCTTCTTCAACACTGTTGTATCCCTTGTGGCTATCTTATGAAATTGGATAAGAGGAATGTCAAAGTTTTATCAAGGCAAATGGTTAATTTGAAGAATATAAATTGTAAAATAGTTGTGAAATGTTTACCTCCATGTGTCTAACATCTCAATTCCATCAAGTTTACATTTATTTTAAAGTGTTATAGAAAAAGAAAATGATAGAAAATCTCTGCTGTGAATATTTGTGCTTAAACATTTATCTGGTAACTAATATACAGCAAATCCAACAAACCCACTATCAAACGCAAAGCTGCTCACCTGACTGTGCCTATTCATATCTCCCTATAAAATAAAGTCTTCACTGCTCATTTTTTCTCCTCTACGTCGAAATACCATCACTTATCAAATCTGGCTTCCAGCAGCCGCACCTGGGGCAATGTGCATTAGGTCTACCAGTCTGAGATGAGTTCCTGGGAAGAAGAAAGACTATATGTCTCTTCTGTAAAGAACTGATAGGTAAAGGAGCAGTCAGGAGAACGTATGTCTGTATTAATCCTAAAGGAGCACACACAGGTTATGCAAAACTACATTGTGAAGCCAAGAATAATAGTTGCTAACAATTTCCCTGCATCACATGTGAATCTAGCCTATAAATTAGAAAGCTACAGGGAAAAAGGCAGGATCATTGTCGTGCACTAACATAAACGGAAAAATCCATTTCCGTCACCAAAATTTACTTTGTTCAATCATTTTAATATCAAAGTGAAAGACAGCAGGTAAGCCTGTAAGGTATAAAAAGCTGAATCATGGGGCCAACGTTATTAAAGAACTGAAGCAGGGGATTTATGATTGTATATCGCTAGGAAGGAATGTGAAATTATGATTCATATTGCTTTGCAACGTCCTCATGGCAATGAATGGATGATATTTGCTCTTTAGGTCTATTTTTGTCTGTGAAGAGGGCTGATTAAACACATCCATGCCACAAGCACGAGGATCCTTCAATAATTACTGCGCCTTCAGAGACATGCAGAGCGATGATTAAACTGTTCACTGCCGCATGCTGGTGAACTGGTGATGAAGAGGTTAATTGATGATGTGCCCATGTGTGCAATAGAGGCTTTATATTTACCCTGAATAGTCAAGGTCCTCCATCGGCTAAATGCGGAAGGCACTTATTGAAAGGCTATAAATCTGAACTGCTGTATATTAATGTTAGCTAAGAACATCAAAAAAAGTAGTGATTGAATCTTAATCTATTATTTAGAAATTACTTAGCAAAACTGTGGGAATACAGTGGTTGGTAAAACGATATGCTGTTCTTGCTGCAAAGTACTTATCCGCATACCACAAAACGGTGTGTACAAGACAACAATATTTCTACTTCTCATTGTATCCTCTCCTTCTTAGCCATGATGAGTATTTGGGGAGTTTTTGATCTTGAAGATTTTCTGCAGCAATTCTGCGCCTATTGGGTAAATTAGGTTACTTGCCTTTTCTCTTTATTCCATTTTTGAGTGTGTTCTATTTACATGTGTTTTTATCAGGTTTTTGATGCTGTTTCTGTCTCTTTTTAAGATGTAATGCTTTATATAAACATTTGTTTTTTGATTCTTCATGGTATTTTACTTTGGCAAAACTTAAATGATACGGTCATGTGTTTTTAGTGTGTTTTTACATATGTTTTTACAGAAAAAGCAAAGTGTATTGAAGGGAAATTACCTGTATCCTTCAAAAGAGGCTCAACTTATTATTAAAATGCATCATAAATTTGTGATAAACAAAACTTAACTTTTATTAAAAAGTATTATGAAAAGTTCACCTATCTGAAAAAAAAAAATATGAATGGTGCACAAACACAGCAAAGTGATTTAACCTATGGTCAATATAGGTAGAAAAAGATATTGCACTGAACCAAAGAAGGCTGCCAGTGGTCAGTCCTTTAAAGTGACAAATTCACAGTGGTGAGCATCACAGTACAAATGTTCACAGATAATAGGGGTGACAGACATCAATAATGACATAAATCCATCATCATAGGCTGGATAAACCAGAGCAGTCTCACCCATCCGGTGGATCCCAAGGAGAATAGCAATGCTGATGTCTCATTTTTGCCAGGTTATATTGAAGAAGGGGGTTAACTCTAAAATGTCCAGCGTTTGTCTGGCTCTGGTGCCCTCATAAGCTCCCACCCTGACAAGGGCAGTCCACATCTAACCCTATTAACTAGGTGACCCTGGACTGTCTCTAATCGTGCCTCCCGATGCATTTGTGGTGCCCCTGAGGCTCTGGATGCCACAGGGTACTGCACTCCAAGCGGGGCGTAGTACTGGTCATTGATCCAGGAGAGGTCGGTGCCGGTTTGAACATACACAACCACATACACACTTGGGTTACCCCTTCCCCACTGGGGACTGGGCTAGGGTCGGTTACCAAAGGGGTCGCCTACAGTGGGGCATTTACAGGATGCCATCACAACCAGGGCCCTAATCCACTAGCTTAGGACTTGGGTGAGTGGAGGAGCAGCCACCAGGGGGAGTTAGGAGTCCCATACAGCACCAATAGAAGTTCTCCAGCAGGAGATGTAAAGAGCAGACGTAGTGTCTGTTAGCTCCTGTGGGACATAGGTGTTTAATGTTCGCTGTGAGGATACCGTGTCAGTTCTCCCAGGGCCAGCGCAGTTCAGGGTGCAGCACCCTAGGGTGGTGTAATTCTACGTTGCATCATCAGACTCTGCCGGATGGCGGGGTTTCATGCCCCTCTGACCACACAAGTCTCCAGAGCCAAGTGGCACCTAGGATACCGGTGCCTAGATCACAGTCAGACTCAAGGCGATACACGCTACTGGCATATGGAACAGTACTCTACCTAGTACAGAAGGAGACTCTAAGTGCTTCAAGCCTAAGGGACTCACACTACAAAGCACAGCAAGGAAGGGCCCACAGACTACCGCACCGCTTCTGACCTTCTGTGGATCCGGGATCCGCTGGAGCCTATCACGGTGGTGACCGGTACTACTGGGCTGGCAACTGAATTTGTGAGTAAAAGACCCCTTGAACCCGCTGAGACTGAGTTTTCTTCTCCTTACTGATGTCGCCTCCCAGCGCTTTGACGCCAACCGCTATAACCTCCCCCAACACGGTCGACCCGGGGCTCGCTTCCCTGTGGGAAGCGATACCATCCCAGCTACCATAACACCTGCCCAGGTGAGGAATTCTGTGGCAGCTACTCCCTGGCTGCATACCACAGGTGGCGTCACAACAAACTTTCAGAAACACCCCGTTTTACCCTCCATTTGCTGTACGCTTCGTGGCAAAGGGACCGGACAAGGCCACCTGTGACATTACCTGACCCATCCCTTAATGGCACGGCAATGAGTAGGTTAACCACCTGCCCCGTGGCGCACTACATTTGGCATCACAAACAGAATACCGTGCCCATGCTAACCTGGTACTGTGCACCTAATGGACTACCTAATTCTGCACTGTTTATTAGAAAAAGTTAAACTTCAGTGGCCATTAGAAGACAACAGGTGGCCAGGGTGTGCCCGCCCTTTGTGGGTTGGTGGGAGAAAGTGGCGCAAAAGCCTAAACTTGCCCCTTCCCATGTTCCAGAAGGAAACACAAAACTAACAGAGAAAGTGTCATCAGAACAAACTCCCCTAGAGACCAGAAGAGAAGGGAGAGTTAAAAAAGTCGAAAGTTGGAGGAGCATGAGAGCGGACGTACCAGGCCCTTTGGAGCTGCAGAGTGTCAGTCATGGCATACCCTGGTCATCAAGGGGGCTCACCAGTGCGCCCAATGTTCTGGAGTGCTCAGGAGTTGGAGGAAGAAGTACAGTGGGTGACTCAAGAACTACAGCAAGTTCAACAGGGCATCATCCGTAATTGGAGGGCATCGATGCTGGGGATGGGGGCCATGCGGGCCTATGAGGAACAACTGCCGCCAATCCTGGATCTGGATGAGGAGATGTCGATGAGAGGGTCTGCTGTGGAAAAGGCTGAGACTCCGGTGACACCCTCCAGTATCCCTCACACCACCAGCCATCCCCCACTGAAGACCCAGCAGCCGCCATTGAAGTTGCCGAGAACCTGAGAGTCACCCCACCGGTTGCAGAACACCAGGCAACCACTGTCCCGATTGCCAAAGACCTGGCAACCACCCCCCCAGGTTGTTGAAGTACCGGTGACCGTTCCCCAGGTCACGGAGGATCTGGTGACCATTTCCCAAGCAGCTGCAGACCCGGATAATACCAACCACCCACAGGGAGCTGAGGCATGTACCGAGGAGCCGGGAGAACCCATGCCCGGCCTTGTGTGGGAAAAAAGACAGCCCCAGCTAAGCTGGGAGACCACTGTGAATTGGACAGCTTGCCAGGACACCATTGACCAGCTGGACGCAGAGAAGCGGCAGTGACAGGAACAGAAGCTGGCAATGGAAACCTGAAACCTGGCAGCTAAGCAGCAAGCCCACCAGTTCCATCCATCGAAGCGGGGTCCGCTGCAGAGAGGTACTGTGACCCGGTTTGATCTTGAGTAGGGGTGAGGTTTCATTTCTGAGCCGGGGCTAAGCAAGGAAGTGTTTGTGTCTTGGAGTGATGTTGAATCCCACCTCTACCCCTGGGACTGGGTTGTTTACACAAAGCACAGGGGAGAGCGGGGCTGGTGTTCCCTGGATGTAGGGATTTGTCAGCAGGAGGAGGCTGAAACCGGAGCAGAACGCGCTCCCGTCAGGCGTCCAGAGCCAGTCCCCGCTTACAGGCCTGCACCTCGCGTACTTCGTGTACAAGATCAGTGTACTCAAACAGATGGGGAGGACTCCCGTGGACCGGCTGGTCAGGTGCCAACCAGTCCCCAGTAAAGTTTTTTTCTTTGTATTTCTGAAATTCCAGACATGATCATGGCTTCTTGAACATTTGTGCCACAGGACTGCAGGTGGCCAGGACTCTTTCTTGTAAATAATTGCATCAGTTGTGAACCCTTCCAGAATTAGGGTGACAAAGAACTTTGATCAGTACAGAAGATGTTTAATAATAGTGAGTGGTACACTGACGAGTGTACATTGGGACTCCGCCACATTTTTCATCTGTTTTGCCAAGCTAAAGTGAAAATGTTTTTGCCTGTTTTATAATTGCACCGTTTTTATGATGTGAAAAGAATGATGCTGACTTTGATAATGTGTTGATATCCTGTTGAAAATGTTTGAAACGTTTGAAGTCATTGCTGCCTCCCATAAAGGGAAGAATATTATTCGTTAACCTGTTGCATGCATGCATATAACAATTGCTGTGTTAACTGTGTTTTGTTGCAGTTCAGGAGTCCTACCATTTGCCGTGGGGGAATATGGCGCCCCTTAGTCTCTGGTCACCACAGGGTACTGCACTCCAACTGGAGTGTAGTACTGATCATGGATCAAGGGAAGGTCGATGCTGGTTTCACCATACACAACCACATACACACATGGGTTACCCCTTCCTCACTGGTGACTGGGCTAGGGTCGGGTACCGTACCAAAGGGGTCACCTACAGTGTGGTATTTACAGGATGCCATCATAACCGGGGCCCCAATCCACTAGTTTAGGACTTTGGTGATGGGAGGAGCAGCCAACAGGGGGATTTAGGAGACACATATAGCACCAAGAGGAGTTCTCCAGCAGGAGAGGTAGGGAGCAGACGTACTTTCCGGTAGCTCCTGTGGGACATAAGAGTTTAATGGTCGCTGTGGGGATACCGTGTCAATTCTCTGGTGGCCAGCACAGTTCAGGGTGCAGCACCCTAGGGTGGTGCAATTCTACGTTGCATCGTCAGACTCTGCCGGACCCCTTGAACCCGCAGAGACTGCGTCGGCATCTCGCCGCCCAGCACTTTGGTGCCGACCGTCACAACCTCCCCCTCCACGATCCACCCAGGGTCTGCTCCGCATGTGGAGATAGACACCACCCCGGCTGCCATAACACCTGCCCAGACGAGGAATGCTACAGCAGCGGCTACTCCCTGGCCGCATACCACAGGTGGCGTCATGACAAACGTTACCAAACACCCCGCTTTCCCCTCCATTTTTTGTTCACCTCGGGTCAACAGAACCGGGCAAGGCCATCCGTGACATCACCTGACCCAACCCTCAACGGCCCGGCAACGAGTAGGTTAACCACCTGCCTCATGGGGCGCTACTCATTTCTTCTCAAAAGAGAGTCATGGCAGCATGGTGGCTCAGTGGTTAGCACAACTGTCTCACAGTGCTGGCGTCCTGGGTTCAAATCTCACCAAGGACAACATCTGCAGGGAGTTTGTATGCTCTCCCTGTGTTTGCGTTGGTTTCCTCCCACACTCCAAAGACATACTGATAGGGACCTTAGATTGTGAGAACCAATGGTGACAGTGTTGCTGATGTATGGAATTAATAACGCTATATAAGTGACTATATATTATTATTATTATTATTATTATTATTATTATTATTATTATTATTATCAGGAGATGTTGCACTATAGTAATTCACCCACTGAACAGAGCTACATCCGAATTTTAGAGACATGTACAATAGGGTCATCATGATGACTCCTTCGGATCCACTGGATGGGTGAGACTGCTCTGGTTTATCCAGCCTATGATGATGGATTTATGCCATTATTGATGTCTGTCACCCCTATTATCTGTGGACATTTGTACCATGATGCTCACCACTGTGAGTTTATCACTTTAACCCTAGAACACATACCTGGGGCCTCGTAGACCTGCTAGGTCACTTGTTTTCTATGGTAGATTTCTATGGTTGCGCGTTCTAGGGTTAAAGGACTGACTACTGCCAGCATTCTTTAGCAAAATATTGTTTTTCTATGTATGTTGACCAGTTAAATAACTTTGTACTATAGTGTTTGTGCAAAATTCAAATTTTTTTAAGAGAGGTGAATATTTAATAATACTTTTTAATAAAAGTTAAAGGGAATCTGTCAGGTCCCCTCGGCCTCCAACTCAGCAACATTCATAGCTGTATGACCAAATTCCCTCTCTAACCAGTCTTGTATCATGCTATTCAATAAAATGAATGTTTAAAAAACAACCTATAAACCTCACTTTCCATATGCTAATTACAGCCTCGACTAGTTGAAGGAGTGTTAGGTCCCCAGACTAGTCGGCCCTCTTTTCTTGTTATCATGCCCCTGTGGGCATGATAACATGATTTCCACAAGTTGGCGACCCCACCAGGTAATTGAAATTTGCGTGGCTCATTTCTGCCTCGTCAGTGCGCTTCAGAAGGAGGGTTGGTTAGGGAGGGAATTTGGACATACAGATATGAATGCTGCTGTGTTGGAGGGCATAGGGGAACTGACAGGTTACCTTTAAGTTTTATTTCTCACGAATTGCTGCTGTAAAAATAAACACGTCTTTTTACCTGCAGAAATCCCACAATAAATGCAATTCTGTGGGGAAACTATTCACATAAACTCAGTGTGCCTCACTTTAGGCTGCATGAAACAAAGTGGGCATGAAATTTCTGTAAATCCTATCCACTTTGAGAGAACTGTAAGACACCGCGGAATCGTCAAAAGTTTTCTGAAAACTCATTGTGCAAACTTAACCTTAAGATCTAAAGACTGCTAGAAAAGCTGTCACAACCTGGTTTCAAATGCGTTTCAACCTATTTCTGTTTTCTTTCTTTTGAGCATTTTTTTCATAAATGAATAGCCTAATATTATTTTAAGTCTACTTTTGTTTCTTTTTTAAATCTTTGTGATGTGTGTGCAGTTTTTTTTCTTTTTTTTTTTACAATTTTCTGAATAGATTTTTATATAAAACTTGTCATAGAAAGTTTCAATAATAATACCAAAGATTGTAAAAATGGAACTAAAAATAACAGTATTTTTTACATGTTTAAAAATACAGAGAAATATTAGTTGTGAAGAACTAAAAGAGTTTTCCAGTTTCATGTTAATAAATGTTTATTATTTGTGATTATCACAGTTCTGTAAATATCTAGTATTTATCATCACATTTGATTTCTTGTCTGTAAAAGAAAACATTTTTGTTTATATCCAGACTGAAACTATAAATCCAATTTTCATCACAGCGGAGAGGAAAATACAATAATATCAGTCTGGACAATCTTTTGATCCGCGAGTTCAACAATTTGTAATTCAGGCTGATACATTTTGCCGGCAAACATACTTTAGTATATTCCCAGGAGATAATATGTGCTACTGTGAAGATATTTAGGCTGTGTTAATGCCGAATTTGAGCTGTAAGTCAAAACAAAAAAGAAATCAACATTCTGAAAAAAATGCAGGATTCAATTATGCACAATCTTTAAAGGATTTATTAAATGTAAATACTTAATGTTTATATAAAGTTGGATACAGATGGGTTTTTTCAACAAGGATTTGAATAAATTTATAGATGCCTATAGTCAACAAAGGACAGTTCACAATCTGGTTGTCAGAAAGCAATAAGAATACTTATTATATCAAGTAATAGGCAAATTAAAGTGAACCTATCACGAGCCGTTCTGGGTGTATATTGCTAATTCCTGACTAACCGTCCCTGTATACACTAGCATAGATAAAGGGATCTATAGAAAAAGTATTTCTAAAGATCTTTTACTGTATGCTAATGAGCGAGGGCACTAGTGGCAAGGGCATGACTTCCCCTAGCTAGTCGGTCCCTTAGCATGTTAGTAGATCCCTGTGGACATGTTAACATGCTAATGAATGCGCAGCATCAGAGGCATGGTCGCACTCATCTCTCCGTCACCATTGCTTCCAAGTCTTGGATTTCGACTCAGTGCGCATGATCCTGGACTTTCGGTCATGCACACTATGAAGCCAGATGTATGAGTCCTGGCTTCAAACCCATGTAATGCGCATGACCAAAAATCCGGGCTCATGTGCACTGAGCCGAAATCCAGGACTCAAACACGATGGTGGTGGAGAGGTAAGTGAGATCATGTTCTGAGGCTGCGCATTTATTAGCTTGTTAGCATGCCCTCAGGGATGTACTAACAAGCTAAGGGGCCGACTATCCAGGGGAACTAGCAACCTTGCGACTAGTCCCTGCGCTCATTAGCATATCATAAAGGATCTTTAGAAATACTTTTTCTAAAGATCTCTTTATCTATGCTGGTGTATACAGGGATGGTTAGGTAAGGAATAGCAATATGCACCCAGAACTGCTCGGGGTTCTGGGTGCATATTGCACCTGACAGGTTCCCTTTAATACTTTAACCTGAATAAATATCAATTTGTCATGAAGAAAAAAAAAATAAACAGACTTAAAGGGAAACCTGACAGGTTCCCCGTGCACCCAGAACCTCCAGTATCTTTGTCTACCTGTCTAAATTCCCTCACATTACATTAAACACGTAAACTAATATTTAATATTTCCACAGCCATTTATGATACGCAAATTAATCCTTTGACTAGTTGATTGGGCATTGATTCCCCAACTAGTTGGCCCACTTAGCATGTCGTCAAGCCCTTGTGGGCATGATACCATGATTTAAAAGAGCCAGCATCATCGCCAGTGCTCTACAAATCTCACATATGAGCGTGACTTTGTTCGCTCACATCAACGCATTTATGAAGCCGGGTATCTTGGCTTCAGAGAGGTGAACTGCGCATGATCATAAGTGCAAAAGACTGTTCATGTACACAGACGAGCCGAAGAATAGCAATCTTCTGCACTTCCAAAAATGTGCAGCGTGCCTCTCTGAAGCTGAGACTCGTACATCTAGCTTTATTGCACCCCCCGGCATTGTCTAAATAGTGTTAGTATGTCACTTTAGTATTATATTAGCCATATAGCGCTGATATAGGCATACAAAGCCTTGTAAGGTAATATCATATAGCAAAGTATGTATAGTTATTATATATAAGAATATTTTCTTATCTGAGCAGAGTTTACATGGTCAGGTGGATATCAGTATATAAAGTGAATGGTGCTGAAAATAATACTAGTGCTGCTATTTGCATAATCTGGTTAATATCAGTATGTCACTTTAGCTTTATAACAGCCATTAATGCTGATATACTGTAGGTGTCCATAGCACTGTATGATCAAACCTTAGAGGAATGCTGAATAAAAGTGAGTGTCCCTGCACTCTCTCAACCCTTTCTAAATTTGGGTTTAGCCACCCAGAATTGTGTTGACAAATGTTAATTCTGTTTCAGGGGTCCAGCTGACACTTTAGAGAGTAGCGTTAATAAGAGAAGAATTTTCACTGAGGTTCATAACATGAAGGGTTCAGTAAGAAATATAAAGAAGTGTTTTCTTATTTTACATCTTTATGTATGGTGCATTATGCAATGCAGATATACTTTGATCGCATTGCCTCTTTTCTAAAATATTCATATATTCAAACATAGGTAAAAATGTAGCACAATGCTTCACACAGTGAAGTTTATTCTTAACTTTATATTTTAATACTGTATACCACTATACCCTAATAAAGTTTGTTTACACAAGTAGATTATTAAGGTTAACCTTTCACCAGGTTTTTCCCATGTAAACCGTGGCCACCACTAGTAAGCTCTTATATACAGCATTCTAGAATACTGTCTCTAAGCCCCCAAGCTGATATGTACAATATGAAAAAGATATTTTATTATACACACCTGAGGGGCAGATCGATGGGCGTCACTGATCTTTCTGATCCTCTGCCTCGTCTCTTCGTATGATAGCTGTCCTCTTTCCTGCTTCATGTGGATGATGCATCCTACGTCATTCACACAGTGTCCCCCATTGTGCTCCAGCGCACGTACACTTCTCTCTGCCCTGCTCCAGGTAGATCAAATTATTGTAGAGCGCAGGTGCAGAGAAGGGTCACAGAACACCCTTGCATGTGCACTACAATACTTTGCTCTATCTCTGCAGTATAGAGAGAAGTGCACTTTCGCAGGAGCACAATTGAGGCAGTTCAGTCCTTCAGATTAAGAAGGTTAGGAAGTGCTGGCAGTTTATCTATTTTTTATTATGGGCTCATGCCCTCTGTCTGTGCACTATTCCCAGTTACTTTAGTTGTTTTTAATTCTCTGTTAGCATGTCTTTTCTCAACCCATATATGAATTCAGGATTGAGACAAAGAGAGGTTTGAAACAAATGATCCAGTTGAGAGGTACACCGTGATGTGGTAACTGGGCTCAAATAAAATTGGCAATTTCTATCTGCTAAGTATCTCATTGTTTTCATGTTTTTTTCCAAGCAGAAATACAGGTTCACATTCCTGTGTTCACTGTTTGCATCCTTCAGCTTTTTTTTTATCTCTTTCTTGAGTGCAACTGTTATTGTGACAGTCTCAATGAAGGGGTTTGGTGAGTAAGAGGCTCATTATTCATTAATAGAAGTCCCAGAAATTTCGAGCTCCCCCTGAAGTCCCGAAAGAGGGTCAAATGACCCTTAGTACAAACTGAATAGAACTAACTAGAAACTAAATGGCTAAACTCAATATAAAACAACAGCCTCCTGTGGTGCGACAGTAATGGCCTTAATTCCAGAACAAAAGACGGTGATTATAGAATGTTAGCTAAAATCCTTCAGGTCATTCGACCCGTCTCTGGGTTCCAAAGGTAGAAATGTTAAATGACCCCTCTCTGGGACTTCTAGTGTTAAGAGAAACAAGCCACTTAAAAGGAATCTGTCACAAGGTTTATGCTCTGAAAGCAATCTAATGTAGGCAAGGACATTCTGAATCCAACAGTGTATCACATAGATTAATGGCTGAAGCCATTCTGAAACAATCAAAGAATTTAGATTTAGGAATGCAGCAGAGCTGCTCCTGCTCGCACCAGGCCTTCAATAAAGATTGTACATTGACTGTGAGATGTGAATCACAGCAGTTGATGTGTGAGACTGCCATACAGTACTCTAGTCCTATAATGGTAATCACAGGGTAATAAACCCTTCAGTTAAAGGGAACCTGTCACCAGTTTTTTGCCCTATAGGCTGCGGCCACCACCACTGGGCTCTTATATACAGAATTGTAACATGCTGTATATAAGAGCCCAGGCTGCTGGGAATAACATAAAAAACCCTTGAGAATACACACCTAGAAGGTCGCTCCGGTGCACAACGGTCGGAGGGGTGGCGCCGTTCTCTGGCGCCACCCCTTTCGGCCATCTTGGTATTCCTTATTCTGAAGCCGCGGTGCATGATGCATCTACATCATACACACGCGCCGGCAATGAGGTCCTGCGCAGGCGCGCTTTGATCTGTCCGGCCCAATTTTTTTTTTCATTATGATACCTAGCACAGTTAAAGCCATAGCTACAGGCTGCAGGCCCCAGCCATGTGTTTATCTTTGGCTGGATATCAAAATAGGAGGAACCACATGCGGATTTTTTTCTTTTATTAAATAAATAATTTTAAAAAACGGCATGCGGTCCCCCAAATTTGATACCCAGCCAAGATAAAATCCGACAGCTGGGGCTGGTATTCTCTGTTATTCTAGAGAGACCCATGGTTATTGGGCACCCCCAGCCTAAAAATACCAGGCGGCAGCTGCCCAAAATTGCCACATCCATTAGATTTGACAGTCCCAGCATTTTACTTGGCTCATCCCGATTGCCCTGGTGTGGTGACAATTCGTGTAATAAGGAGTTAATGGCAGCCAATAGCTGCCACTAAGCCCTAGATTTGTAATGGTAGGCATCTATGAGACGCCTCATTACTAATCTGAAAGTAAAAGCAAATAAACACAAACACATATAAAATCCTTTATTTGAAATTAAAGACAAGAAAACACCCCCTTTCACCACTTTATTAACCCAAAAACACCCCTGCAGATCTGACATAATTCACTTGCGGTCCCACGATGCTTCCAGCACTGCTACATCTAAATTGAGACCAAGCAGCTATAGAAAATGAACACCCGTTGTGAGGTTTAGGGTATGTGCGCACGTTGCTTTTTACCTGCTTTTTACCTGCTTTTTTGCTGCTTTTTCTTCTGCGCTGTTTAATGCCAAAATGGATGTGTTCTTCTATTCAAGCAAAGTCTATGGGAATTTGGGTTTCTTGTTCACACTATGTTGTTCAAAATGCTGCCTTTTTGTGGCAGAACTTTGGTCAAAAACTCAGCTTTGCAGTGCAAAACCCAAATGGCAAAAACAATTGACATGTTGCTTCTTTGAAAAGCTGAGTTTTTGACCAAAGTTCTGCCTCAAAAAGGCAGCATTTTGAACAACATAGTGTGAACAAGAAACCCAAATTCCCATAGACTTTGCTTGAATAGAAGAACACATCCATTTTGGCATTAAACAGCGCAGAAGAAAAAGCAGCAAAAAAGCAGGTAAAAAGCAGGTAAAAAGCAACGTGCGCACATACCCTAAGGTAGCGACTGAAGTGAGCCATGCAATCAGCAGTGACGATGACTGTGGGAGCCTTCAGCTGTGGCTTTGGCTAACCTGAACTTTGCAGTATAAATGATTAGCCAGCTTTATTCCTCTGTTCAGTAAGATTACAGCAATACTAGATTTATATAGTTTTTTTTAGATCTGGCTTTCACGCTAAAAAATGCTTTTGTACAAAATAAAGGTTTTTTGCATCACCAGATTTTGAAGGCTATACCTTTTTATTTTATGGCTGACAGACATGTGAGGGCTTGTTTTTTGCAGCATGAATTGGAATTTTTAGTGGTACCATTTTGGGCCACATAATATTTTTTGATCGCTGTCTATATCTCTTTTTGTGAGACACAACCATGTTGAAACAGTAAACCAGGAATAGTTTTTTTGTTTTATTTTACGCCGTTCACCGTGTTGTAAAAATAATAAGACAGCTTTATTCTCTGAGTCAGTACCATATACAGTTTAATAGTTTTTTATGTTTTGTCGCTTTTACACCATAATAACTATTTTATAGAAAAAAATAGATTTTTTTTTTTTTTTTTGCTGCCGGAGCTGTATGGCAGCTTGATTTTTGAGAGGAAAGATGACATTTTCAGCTGTACTATTTTTATTTATATATGCCTTTTTAGTTGCGTTTATTCCACTTTTTTGCCAGCTTTGTGATGGCAAGACAATTTTTGCTAGGTTTTTTTCTTTTTTACCATGTTCACTGAAGGTACTAACTAGTGTGACAATTTTATAGATAGGGTTGTTGCTTACGTGGCGATACCAAATATGTCTATTTTTTTGCTTTTTTTTACATAAATATACCGGTACATATTTATCATAATTTTTTTTCATTTTCAGATTTCATTTCATTACTTTTACCATTTGTTTTGTTTTGTTTTACTTTTTTACGTTCAGTAGTCTGATCACTGATTTAGTCCACTGCAATGCTTGTTCAATGCAGTGGATTTTATGTCAGTGCTGCACTCACAGCACTGACACTTTGCCTCACACACCAGGCATCTGCCATAGCTGGGTAACCCAAGTGTCATCATGGTGATTAACCAGGGTTACCATGGCAGCAATTAGGTCCATGTGATCGCATTACAGGGACCCGATCGCTCGGGAGAGGAGCGTGATCCTCTCTCTGCTTTCTCAATGCTGCAGTCACTTTTCATCACAGCATTGAGAGGGTTAAACTGCCAGGAGCAGCTTGGGCATCTCTCCTAGCAGTGAGAGCTGGGTATCGAGTATAAGATAAGCTGCAGACCTGGCGGAAATTGCTCGGGTACAGCACCTGAACCCCTGCAATCGCCTGGAAGTACTGGGTACATTCTTGTTCATTAAGGTCCAGACAGCCAGGACGTACCCAGTAACTCCAATGTTGGTAAGGGGTTAAAGACATTTCATATTAAATATTTTGCTCAAGATTTATATTCCAAATTTTTATATTAAAGGTATAATTTATAAAGCATAAACATATTCCACAGCACTTAACATTTGAGTGGGACATGTACACAATACATACATTACAAGGACTGTAACAGTTCAACAAGTACAGGAGAATTGAGGGCCCTGTTTGCAAGCAGAATACATAGAAAGTGCTTGTCAAGTATGCTCAATTCATCAATTTAATAAATATGGGATTTTTATATAAAGCTTCATGAATTAGCCAGTATCTGTCTAAGTACAGTGAGCTAGTGCAATTGGGTGCATGGAGTATGTGGAGACAGAAGAATAGGAGAGACCAGATTCTAAGGAAAAATAAGAAGGTGGAAAAGGGGAGTTATATTAGTGAAGTTAGGTGATCAACTTGTTTAAAGAGGTGTATTTTTAAAGGATGCTTAAATATGTGGGGGCTAGGTATTAATCTGATCGTCCAGTGTAGTGAATTCCGGAAAACTGGCACAGCACAGAGTAGTCTGGGAGATGGAAGTGAGAGATTTCAATTATGGAGGATGTTAGGCTTAAAAAAGTTGCACAATGGAGAGCATGGGTAGGGTGATAGACAGGAGGGATGAGAAGTATGGTGGGGCACAACTGTGGAGAGCTTGGTACTCTATAGTAGAAGGGTAACCACTGCATTGACAGTCACAAGGTGGAAGCATCGATTTAGTGACTGAACAAAAATACGATCCAGGCTACCTCATTTAGGATGTATTAAAGATGAGAAAGTTTGGTTAGAGGGAGATCTATCAGAAGAGAGTTCCGTAGTCCAAACGAGAATGATTAAGAGTGACAGTAAAAGTTTTTGCAGTTTCAAAGATGAGAAAAGTTCAGATTTTGGAGATTCTTTTAAGATGTAGTTGACAAGAATGATTGGATATGGAGAATAAAGGAAAGCTCTGTGTCAAATATGACCTCAAAATAGGGATTGTGCAGTTTGAGAGGTATATATGAACCACCTAAGGAAATTGCAATATTGGGTTTGATAGCTTAGGAGAGAGAAAAAAGAAGTTCAGTTTTGGAGAGATTTAGTTTCAAAGAGAATGAGGCTATGATGTTAGAAACAGCAGACAGAAAATTCCTGGTGTTTGGTATGAAGATAAGAGGGATGTCAGCAGAAGATATATCTATAATTGGGTGTCATCAGCATATATATGGTAGGGGAAACCAAATCTGCTGATTGTTTGTCCAAAAGGACAGTATATAGAGAGAAGAGGAAAGAGCATAGGAATTAGCCCTAAGGAACCCCGAGAGTAAAGGCCGCTTTACACGCTAAGATTTATCTGACGATATGTCGTCGGGGGTCACGGTTTTCGTGACGCACTTCCGTCATAGTTAGCGAGGTCGATGCGTGTGACACCTACGTGCGACTCCGAACGATTGCAAATAGGGTGAAAATTGTTGATCATTGACACGTCGTTCAGTTTCAAAATATTGTTCATCCTTTGCAACGCAGCAGACATATTTCTAAATTTGACACCCTGCCAACGACGAACAACATCCACACGACCGCCTTGGTCAAACAATATGTCGCTGAACAATGTAGCGTCGTTTGTTAGATGTGTACGTGTGACCACTACAAACGACCTATGAGCGATCTCGGCAAATCGTAACAACGATCTGGGCGTGTCACATCGCTAACGAGATCGCTAGCGATATCGTTGTGTGTAAAGCAGTCTTAAGGGGAAGAAGAGATGAAAAAAAGCTGGCAAATGATACACTGAAAGTATGGTTAAAAAGGCAAGAGTAGAACTAAAGGAGAGTACTATCCTTGGGGCTGATAGAGTGGAGCATATTTAAGAGGAGTTAGTGATCCAGAGTCTCAAATGCAGCAGAGAGATCAATGAGAATCAGCAATGAGTAGAGGCCATTAGATTAAACTGTTGGTAAATTGTTAATGACTTTAGTGAGGGCAGTTCCTGTAGAATGTAAAGAGTGGAAACTGGATTGTAACGGGTCAAGAAGAGAGTTATATGAGAGACGGCAGATTAGATGAGAGTGGACCAAACGTTTCAAGGGTTTAGCAGAACAGGGTGGTGAAGTGATGTTTTCTTTTTAGTAAAAGGGATGATAATTGTGTGACGCCCTGGCAAAACCAGGTTGTCACAGAGACTGCACAGATCTTCCAGGTGCAGGACTCCATCCTCCTTGACATACCACCAACCCACACCCAGGTACATAAAACCAGCCAGTAAAGCCTAGTCACCCCACCATGACAATAGGGACACACCAGTGGGTGGGACCAGGCGGATCTGAGCGCCCACCTAGGGAAACTGAGGTGTCAGGGGAGGGAACAAGTCAGTTGAAAGGAGAAGTCTAGACAGTTGAAGTGAGAGGAGTGTGGAGTGACAGCGGAGTCAGGGGTTGAGGCCCCTGGACTACTGGCTAGGTGGCAGACAGCAAACAGGACCACAGGCGACGGAAATCCGTTCGCGGGAGACCTTAAGTGTACCGGGGCAGGGTTGTAGCCCACCGGTGTCGACAGCAGGGATCCGGTCCGGAGGCTGTGCATAGACGGGGTGCCTGGACCCTAGTAGGAGGAAGGTTTCAATCCCCTTGTCAATTAGCCAGCCGAGGACAAGATTCTATGTCTTGTCCCACCAGCAAGCCCAGAGAGCAAAACAGAAGCCCAACGCGGGGGATAGGGTGTCCACCAGAACCCACAAAGATCCCAAGGGTCAGATTTCGTGGGCCACAGCTCCCAACATACAAAGTTACCAGGAGTGGACTTCCACTGTTTCAAGTGGAGTTATCCTGTTGAAGACACAAACACTGAGTGCAGGAGGAAGGGTAGCTGTACCAGGGTGTCGGACCCGAATATAACCGCCAGAAGTTACCGGTCACTGGCAATTTGGTTTACTACTGGACACTGTGTGAATTTCCTTGGAACTGTGAGTACACCATTCTTGCCCAGTCCAGCCCTGCATGACACTCTCCGCAGCACATTACGTCGTTCACCTGGGCCCCGGGACTACACGTCCCCTACCCGTGGAGGGGATACCATCCTGCTGCCCCACTTCATCCGCCCCGGGCGTCCCATATCCAGGCAGCGGCGGTGCTACCACCTCTCACCGCAACCCACGGGTGGCGTCACTGACAAACCTTTCCCCTGTAAATACACCCTTTCTACGGTTGTGAGGACGGACGGCTGCACGAGCCCGGGTCTGGCTGCCACTTGAGCCACAGTAATGAACCCGGATCCGAGCACCCCCTTGCAGTGGTCTGGCCCCCGTCTGCAACAATTGCATGTTTAAATAAGGAAGGAGAAATAACAGAAGAAAGGAGAGCTTACATAGTTTATTTAGGTAGGTAGCAATAGCTGGAAAGAGCGACTAAAGTAAATGTGAGGAATAGGGTCATTGCTGCAGCATGGTTATAGAGCAAGAAGAACGAGGACCTTGGTAACTAGAGTTAAGCAAACCTGTTTGATAAACGTTAACCAATATCAAATTCAGTAAGAGCCTTAGCTTGTTCATTTGGGCTTGGTAACCCCGAGTCCTTTCCCCAAAAGGCGGTAATGTTCGGTTTGGTTCTATCCCTGATCTTTTTTTTTTACATTTTTTAATAGTACGTTATGCTTTTGTATAGAATTGTGACGCTGTATGATGGATGGGGATGTATTTAATGAGTGGAGGGGTGGGGACGTGGGAGAAGCCAGAGGCACCAAGCGCCATTTTTTTTTTCTTAACTTTATTTGCGAATGTTCTTGCAGCCAATCACGGCACAGCAAACATCCACAAGGTTCACACACTAGGGCTTGTTTTATTGGCTGCCTAAGTCACATGTACGACTGCATATAAATTGCGGACATGCAGAGTCTGCCATTTTGTGAATGTGAAACGTTAGGGAATCTGCTGCTGCCGACACTGCTGGCAGACAATTAGCTTAGCTAGGGGTTGAAAGATAGGTAGTTGAGAGAGATAGGAGAGCGATAGTGTAGAATAGGGATGTGCAGTGTAGGGAAAGGTGTGTGCCACAAATCGGCATTTAAAGGGAACCAATCATCAGGATTTTCGTATATAAGCTAAAGCCAGTGCTATACTGGCACTATCAGGCTGATTCTCTACATACCTTTAGTGGTCAGCTCAGATGTTTAAGTTTTGAAATCCAAAAAAGTAAAGTTTATAAAATTAGCTGCTTGTTGAGTGGCAGTTGCAATGGAGCAGATCATATATTCATAGTTATCCCCTCCCTCTGTTATAATTAGCATTAGTATTATACAAACAATTCACTTTGTCTATTGCAGGACCTGTGTGAGGTCATACCCATGTGATGAGAAGGGGCGGGGCCTAAGCCAATAAAGCTGGATACCAGGTCACATGTTAAAAGGCATTAACCCCTTAACGACCCATGACGTACTGGGTACGTCATGGATCGTGTGCCGCTAAGCCCCGCCCCCTATGGCGAGCAGGCGGCGGAGATCCGCGCACATATCAGCTGTTTTCAACAGCTGACGTGTGCCTGCTAGCTGCGGGTGGAATTGCTTCCACCTGCGGCCATTAACCTCTTACATCTCGCTGCCAAAATCTGGCAGCGATATGTATATGCGCGCCGCCATGACAGTCACTTACCCCGCCCCCACCGGACGTCACGTGACATGATCACGTGACTTTCGGTGGTTGCCATGGTAGCACAGGGTCATGTGATGACGCCTGTAGCTAACATGACTCACTTCCTCTCAATGCCGGAATACAGCCGACATTGAAAGTAAAGCACCAAATCTGCAGTTCTCATCTCTGTAGCTGAGATCTGCAGATAGTGCAGAGCGATCAGATTGCTAATCGCTATAGCCCCCTAGGGGGACTAGTAAAATAAAATAAAAGTAAAAAAAAAAGTTTTAAAAAATTAAAAAAAAATAAAAAAACCTAAAAGTTCAAATCACCCCCCTTTCACCCCATTGAAAATTAAACGGTTAAAAAATAAAAAATATGCACATATTTGCAATTGCCGTGTTCAGAAATGCCCGATCTATCAAAATATAAAATCAATTAATCTGATCAGTAAATGGCGTAGCGGCAAAAAAATTTCCAAACGCCAAAATTACGTTTTTTGGTCGCCGAAATTTTTGCGCAAAATGCAATAACAGGCGATCAAAAAGTTGCATCTGTGCAAAAATGGTACCGTTTAAAAATGTCAGGTCGAGACGCAAAAAATAATCCATCACTGAGCCTCAGATCCCAAAAAATGAGATTGCTACGGGTTTTGGAAAATGGCGCAAAACGTGTGCCACTTTAATTGGACAAGCTTGTGAATTTTTTTTAACCCCTTAGACACAAGTAAGCCTATCCATGTTTGGTGTCTACAAACTCGCACTGACCTGAGACATCACACTGACACATCAGTTTTACCATATAGTGAACACAGTGAATAAAATATCCCAAAAACTATTGTACGATCACACTTTTTTTGCAATTTATCCGCACTTCGAATTTTTTTGCCGTTTTCCAGTACACTATATGGTAAAAATTATGGTTTCATTTAAAAGTACAACTCGTCCCGCAAAAAACAAGCCCTTAAAAGGCAAGATTGATGGAAAAATAAAAAAGTTACGGCTCTCGGAAGAAGGGGAGCAAAAAACAAAAACACAAAAACGGAAAGTGCCCAGGGGCTGAAGGGGTTAATGTCTTCAATACCATCACATAGGATGGATCAGCAGGCAAAGTTTGTCCAGGTATGTCAAAGCTTATAGACCATCCAAATAATGTAAAGAAATATAAACAAAAATAAATCATGAAACATAAGCCAGAGAAATATTATAAATAATCCTTTCGATACATAGGCGGGCTTTGCACATTATGACATCGCAGGTGCGATGTCGGTGGGGTCAAATCGAAAATGACGCACATCCGGTATCACAGTCGATATCGTAGTGTGCAAATCCTTTTTGATATGATTAACGAGCGCAAAAGCGTCGTTATCGTATCATCGGTGTAGGGTCCGACATTTCCACAATGCCGGTGCTGCAACAGGTACGATGTAGTTCCTCGCTCTTGCGGCAGCACACATCGCTGTGTGTGAAGCCACAGGAGCGAGGAACATCTCCTACCTGCGTCCCGGCTGCAATGCGGAAGGGAGGAGGTGGGCGGGATGTTTATATCCTGCTCATCTCCGCCCCTCCGCTGCTATTGTCCGCTTGCCGTGTGACGTCGCTGTAATGCCGCACGACCCCCCCCATAGGAAGGAGGCGGGTCGCCGGCCAGAGCGACGTCGCAGGACAGGTAAGTGCATGTGAAGCTGCCGTAGCGATAATGTTCGCTACGGCAGCAATCACAAGATATCGCTGCTGCGACGGGGGTGGGGACTATCGTGCTCGACATCGCAGCATCGGCTTGCGATGTCACAGCGTGCAAAGTTCCACCTTAGTCTTCATTAATATTGCAATATATAAATAAACAAAATTAAACAAACATATAAACCATTCAAATAATAAAAGTAAATAATGATTAAATATTGCATTGTAAATTGAAAAATCTCATACTGAGTGTTTAGTGGAATTTAAACTGCATACCAGCATTTTATACCTGTGTTTTCAAATTTAAGCCACGTGGATGTTTATTTTCCAACTTCAGGAACCATGATGCCTTCCTGTTAAGTAAAAGGAGTTCTAGGTATTGTTATTTAGTAGTGTCTGCTGTAAATTTGCTAGTGAACTAGCTAAAAAGGTATGACACCTTTCATTGCCTGCTGAGAATTACGCAGTGACTCACATTTGTAAGTATCGTTAGTTAGTACTGCCTGCTGTTTATTTGTTAGTGAAGAAGCTAAAAAGGTCAAAGCACTTTTCAGGGTCTGCTGAAAATTACACAGTGAACCACATTTGGAGTTATTGATACTTTTCAATGCTTTCACAATATTGCCAACTCAGGCATGAAATAATCAATTTATCTTTTGTGTCAGGGGTCTGACAGGTGTGGCCGTAGGGTTGCGAAATATCAGTTTGAAATGGGAAGGGGACATCAACCATGAGTAGTAAATCATGACAAGGTTGTGGTGGAAGAGTGAATAGGCAGTGTGTTGTAGGTGTAATTGTGGGAAGTTCTGCTAGTCAAAGCTCTAGAGAGCAAACACCAGCTCATCCGATCCCAAGAGAAATGAAAACAAGCTATGTTACTGGACAGCCTACTCCACTACATTTCTTTGGCATTTGCACATTTAAATGAGGCTGATAAACAGCATGTGCTAGAATGGGTGGGTGAGTCTGCAGAGTTGTTCACACATTGTATCCCATTGGCATCAGAGTTCTGCTCCAATGATTCCCAGACTGAAGAAGAGGAAAACATCTACACCGATGCCCAAAATCTTTGTCCTTTGGATCCTGGCCCAGACAAAATAGGGTCCGAGCAGGATCCCCACCCTCATCATTTGACGTTAACCCCTGGGAGTGGAGATGATTATGATAAGACTCAGATACCTTAGGCGCACGTGTACTGTTATGTGATGTCAGGTCAGGAAGAGGAGGAGTGGGACAACATAGAGCCTGATGATAAATTTGTAGCTCATACTTGGTGTGAATCCAGAGGCACGCAGCTGAATAGCTCAGCAGATAAGGAGGAGAAGGAAACCGAGGAGGTTATGATGGCAATTCCCATACAAATACTTAGTGATGTAACCATGGGAAGAACTACATCCTCAGCCACAACTCTGGCCAGCAGTGGTCACGGGTATGCAGTTAGCAGGAAGGGTTGCCTACGCCAGACACATTTTGAGACTGCAAAGGATGACCCAACTTTCCTAATCTGGCAACATTGTAAACAATGAGTCAGTAAAGGCAAAAATTTAAATAAATTAAGTACTACATGCATGAACCAGCACATGTGCAAGCAACATGCCTTACTGTGGGAATCTTAAGGGTACTTTACACACTGCGACATCGCTAGCGATCTCGTTAGCGATGTGAAATTCTAGATCGCAAGAGCGATCTTTTGAGATCGCACATGCGTAAAATGACTTATGTGCGATCTCGGACGATCGCACTTGTGATCTAGAATTTCACATCGCTAACGCTGACGCATAGTGAATGACTGGAGAGGATGGTGCATGAGTATCTAGAGCTCAACATCGATGCCATAAGGGGGGAATTGGACCCTTTTGCATTTTAGTCTTCAAAAATGGAAAAGTGGACTGAGCTCGTCAGTCATGCTTTGGAAGTTTTGGCCTGCCCAGCAGCCAGCGTTCTCTCAGAACATGTCCTCAATGCTGCTGGCAGTGTATTGACAGATAAGGGCATGCAACTGTCCTCTGAAAGCATAGACCACCTAATTTTCATAAAGATGAAAAAGTCTGTCATCTTGCTGTCTCTGGTGAAAGTAGAAATGTTGGTTAAACCCTTTTTATAGAGCTGGTCCCAAGCATCCAGGTTGCTTTATTGGACTACTTGTAGTCTGTGCCAATTGTTGCCACTTTTCCTGTTGCCTGACCTTAATTTTTGAAAATGAAGAGTCCAAGTAGGGTTTCCAAATTATCTTTTGTCTGTAGTGCCAGGGTCCCGGAAGCAAGAGGCCTACATCTGTAAATCATACATCTCTTGATTTTTGAAAATGAAAATGGTAGCCTGCATCCTGTGTGTAAGTCAATGCATTTAGGCAGTGTTTAAATTTATATGCAATGGAGACCGCAGTCACACATCTGCAGAGTTGTGGACCACTATTAAGGCCCAATTTAGTCTATAGCTGTCTCCAGTGAATTTGAATTCAGGGAAGATCATGTGCGATAACTGTTCAAAACTGATGGTGGCACTACGCCTGGGCGACAACACATATGCACTGCATGGATCAACCTGGTTATACAGAATTTTCTAGGGCATTATTACGGCCTACATGCGCTGCTGCAGAAGGCATGGTCGCTGTGTGATCACTTTTGAAACTGAAAATGCCAGCCCATATTCTGTGTGTTGCATGGACCATAATTCCTTGCTGTGCAAACACACTATGGGGAAGTGGAGAGGGGGCAATTGGTGCCATATTCCTGCTGTCTGCCTGAATGGTCTTTAAATGTCTTTTCTGTACTGGCAGGGGTATGGGAGCACCAGCCCTACAACTGTCTCACCCACCTCTATATTTCTTATGTCAATAGTCTAGAAAGCTATTGGCTATGGTAAAACAGTGGTGCTGCACTGTAAAGCGTATTTTTGCTGTTTTGGAATCTTTTCAACACCCCTAAAGGTGTTTTCTTGGCCTTATGCTTGGCATCCCATTGAATCCAATGGGGTTCGATAAGGTTCGGCGTTCAGTTAATCGAAAATAGCATTTGTTAGGTAAGGCTTGGCGAACCGAACTTTCAAAGTTTCGCTCATCTCTTCTGAAAACATCATATATAATTGTTGATCAGTCAGCCATTTTTTTAAAGTATACCTAATGCCTTTAGGAGAAGCCGTGGTGTCAATACTCTGTTCAGGCATGGCATTAAATCATCCATTAAGATTAGTGTTCTTTTTAGATGTTTCTGACTTTTTTTCATCACGTTGTTGAACAATGATATCTGACATCTGTATAAACATTTGTGATAAGAAAAATAAACAATATGTGCCATTACTATCTGGAATTTCTTCAGCAATTGAAAGGAATCTGAGTCTCTTATTGCAATGGTGACTTCTGCTTTCTTTTTTGTCGAGAAGATCTAAATATGTGGGGGAAATTCTTATGTGAAAAGATTGGAGGGTTATTCTTTGAAGGTTTTATCTCTTGAAAAGTAGTAAGTATAAGACCTCTTGGTTTCTCTCCAGGCTGAAAATCTCTTGTGGAGGCTATTCAAACCTTTAACATTCAGGGAAAGAACTTTCAGTGCCATTATCTAGAAGGATATAACCATGCAATCAATAACATATGGGTAAACACACTTAGGGCGGCTTTGCACACTACGACATCGCAGGTGCGATGTCAACACCCCTAAAGGTGTTATTCATCAGGTACCAAACGGGAAGCAGCGTCTTCCTCCCATGCAGTGCTGTCTGATGTAGCAGAGTTGCATGGGTTGAAGGAGAAAAAAGACAGAAGACCATGGATCGTGGAGGGATGCGAGGGAGTAATAAAAATGGAGTCTCTAAGTGTGTCTGTGTATTTATTTCTATTAAAGTATTTTTTCTCTGTGTGGTGTCTTTTTTTGAACCCTTTATTGGAGATTCTTAATGGCTGGGTCAAACTTGCCTGACATTAAGAATCTCTGACTTAATACTAGCTAGTAAAACAAAGCTAGTATTAACTCATTATTACCCAGTAAGCCACCCGTCACCAGAGCAGCTGAAAGAGTTGGATACAGAGCCAGATTATGGCGCTTCTATGAAAGCGCCATTTTCTGGGGCAGCTGCGGACTGCAATTCGCAGCAGAGGGGCCCAGAAAGCTCGGGCTAACCTGTGCTGCGGATTCCAATCCCCAGCTGCCTAGTTGTACTTGGCTGGGCACAAAAATGGAGTGAAGCTCATGTCGATTTTTTTTAATTATTTCATGAAATTCATGAAATAATTAAATAAAGGGCTTCCCTATTTTTTTGTTCCCAGACGGGTACAAATAGGCAGCTGGGGGTTGGGGGCAGACGTACCTGCCTGCTGTACCTGGCTAGCATACAAAAATTTGGCGAAGCCCACGTCATTTTTTTTGGTGGGCAAAAAACTCCTGCATACAGTCCTTAATGGAGTATGCTGAGCCTTGTAGTTCTGCAGCTGCTGTCTGCTCTCCTGCATACACTAGTGAATGGAGAATGCTGAGCCTTGTCATTCTGAAGCTCCTGTCTGCTCTCCTCCATACAGACAGACAGCAGATGCAGAACTACAAGGCTCAGCATACTCCATCCAGGACTGTATGCAGGAGTTTTTTGCCCCTCCAAAAAATGATGTGGTTTCGCCATGTTTTTGTATGTTAGCCAGGTACAGCAGGCAGATATGGGCTGCCCCCAACCCCCAGCTGCCTATATGTACCCGTCTGGGAACAAAAATATAGGGAGGGAAGCCCTTTTTTTTTTTATTATTTCATGAATTTCATGAAATAATTTAAAATAAAAATGACGTGGGCTTCGCCCAATTTTTGTGTCCAGCCAGGTACAACTAGGCAGCTGGGGATTGGAATCCGCAGCTCAGGGTGCCCAAGCTTTCTGGGCACCCATGCTGCGACTTGCAGTCCGCAGCCGTCCCAGAAAATGGCGCTTTCATAGAAGTGCCATCTTCTAGCGCTGTATCCAACTCTTTCAGCTGCCCTGGTGACGGGTGGCTCGCTGGGTAATAATGGAAGGCAAAGCGATCAGATGATGTGTGAGGTTCAAGGGCCTGAATCACATGACACAGCAGCTGATTGTATAAACGGTTTTTATACAATCAGGTGATGCATCTGTGCAAAGAAACAAAAAAAAACTACACACTTCTGTGCAGACTCATGTCCGACAGCATCAGCTGATAGTTTAGCCGGACGGGCGGTAAAAAGCTGGCCACACCGCTCGACTTATAGTGTCAGCTGATGCCGTCAGGTGACCGCATCAGCTGATCATCGCCAGGTCTGAGAAAGAGAGAGAAAAGATAGAGAAAAGAGAGAGAGGGAGAGAGAGAGGAGAGAGGGAGAGAGAGAGAAGAGTGAGGAGAGAGAAAGATAGAGAGGAGAGAAGAGAGTGAGAAGAGAGAGAAAGAAAGGAGAGAGAGAGAGAAGAGAAAGATTTATAGACGATGTTTTTGTACTATGGAAGGGGCCCCGGGATGAGTTTACGAATTTTGTGAAAGACCTAAACTGTAATTCGATAGGCCTTAATTTCACGTTCGTCATCCATCCCAGCGAATTATCTTTTTTGGACTTAATGGTCTCGATAGACTCTCAGGGGGGCCTACAGACGACCATCTTCAGGAAACCCACTGCAACCAATTCTCTCCTAAATTGGAGAAGTCACCATCCATTCCCTCTGCGACGCGGTATTCCGAAAGGACAATACCTGCGTCTGAGACGGAATTGCTCCACGAGGGATGAATTTGTTGAGAAGGCCAAAGACCTGAGGGAGCGCTTCCTTGACAAGGGCTATCCGAACTATATTCTCAAGGATGCCTACCACCACTCTCTGAGCCAGGATCGGAACCAACTCCTTGTTCCAAAACCTAAAAAGGAGGAGGATGGTGGCCTGGTGAGATTCATCACGACCTTTACAAAGGGGGCAAACCAAGTGAGAGGAATATTGGAGCAGCATTGGGGGATCCTGAAGATGGACACTGATATTGCTGACACAATTGGTGCACAACCGTCTATAACGTTCCGAAAAAATCGTTCCTTACGTGACCGTCTGACGCACAGTCACTTTGTGGCCCCAGACAAACCAACAACGTGGCTCCCAAGTAAACCTACTGGGTGCTTTAGATGTGGGTCTTGTGTGGCCTGTAGTCACATCCAGACAGGCAAGACTTACACTAGCACGGTCACGGGAGAGTGTCTAAAATTGAAGGATTTTATAAATTGCAAGACGAAGGGGGTAGTGTATTTAGCTACGTGTCATTGCGGAAAGCAATATGTTGGAAAGACCACCAGGGAGTTTCGCCGACGGGTGGGTGAGCACCTAGGCGATATAAGGAATGAACGCGAAACTCCTATTTCCAGGCACATGAATACACGGCACTCTGGCAGCAGGGAGGCAATTACCTTCATGGGGATTTTGAGAGTGAATTCATCCCCAAGAGGGGGTAATTTGGATAGATTGCTCCTTCAAAAGGAAGCAAGGATGATCTTTAGACTGCGGACTTGTCGTCCTGAGGGTCTTAATGACCAGATTAATTATGGTAGCTTTATCTAAAATTTTGTGCTTAGGTCTACGTTGTGGTGGTTGATGGTGGTATTCGTCTTTTTAACCGTGCCAATTGATCAGTTATATAGAGCCTTTTTGTTAGCCTACACCGGACCGAGGTTTTTGAGATAGTAGGCTTGTGGGAGCTATTATGGGGGTTGTGGGGTGCAGTGAATTTGCCCCTACAGTTCTTCCAGTATTTGATATTTTGATGGGTTTTCCCATCATTTATGTTCTCCCATTATTGTGCAGTGTTAGTTTGGTCTATGCCGTCCCTATCTTTTTCGATCCCTTATTTTTTTATACACTAATGTGGACATTGTTCAAGTGGCTCTAAAGAATTTCACAATATAATCGATTCATGACTAAGAGACTGATGAATGTGTTATGCTCTATAGGTGCCATTATTCTTGTACCCCTACATATTAGGAGTTACCAGTGGTGGCAGTGATAGCTAACCGATTTAATTTATAATACTATTTCTCTGTGTTTAAAAATCTTTTTTTGGTTGTCCATTATGGTTTGCGCTTGTGCGGCTGGTGCGCTCCAGAGTGGTACGCGGAAGTATCGCCTATCAGTCAATAATATTAGAGTGTGACTCACGCATGCGCGGTAGGTGCGTTCCACCTTGGAACGCGGACGAACTTTGAACCAGCCGCGCGTGCGCACTAGTGGCCGCCCGGGCAACATACACGCGATAGACGGAGAGCGTGATCCCGCGCAAGCGCGGTGTGTGCGTTCCACTCTGGAACGCGGAAGAACTATTATCCAGCCACGCGTGCGCACGAGTGGCCGCCGGGGCAACCTAGACCCGATAGATTGAGTGCGGATCGCACGGGCACAGCCATTTGAGTCCACTTGAATTGTAAGTTGGATGGGCAGGATGGGTGAAATCGTTCCGATCTGCCCTGTATGAACATGAGGATGTGCATATCTGCTCTGCCTGATAAGAATCTGGGCAGATCCTTCTATGTTTGTAGTTGGTGATCGATTAGTAAGGCTGCTGAAATATGTGCTCCCACTGATTGCAGGTGATACAGGAGTGCTGAGAGAGATATATAAGGTAGGGCTCTGGCAGTATACAGCGTCCCACTGGCCATTAGCACATACACTGAAAGCGGTGTGTGAACACACTGACTGAAAGCAAGTAGTGTAATGTATTGACCTGCCACTGCAGGCTTTACCTTCCTTTTCTCCCCTGAGGAACTCTCCGGTCACACGGAGAGGGAAACGCGTTGGGGGGGGTATTGTGTATTTACTGGGGTAGTTATCCTGACTTGGGTGCTGCCCTTGTAAGGGCGGAAGCTATCGCAGGGGCACGACAGGGGTAATGTAATTGTACTATTTACCCCCTGCTTTACGTCATTGGTCTGGTGTCCGCCCGCCTTGGATTATACAGTGGTGTGGATCCCTCAGGAGAAGAACTGGGTGAGATCCTTCCTTTTATTATACTTCACTTTGCACCTTGATCTATTTTATCATTATATTTATTAAAAGTTATATTTTAAATCCTTGCTATACAACATATCATATTTAGGATTTAGGCTACATCTCCCTGCCAGTTGGCAGGTCTGCTTTTCTTGCCGTCAGGTGACCGCATCAGCTGATCATCGCCAGGTCTGAGAAAGAGAGAGAAAAGATAGAGAAAAGAGAGAGAGGGAGAGAGAGAGGAGAGAGGGAGAGAGAGAGAAGAGTGAGGAGAGAGAAAGATAGAGAGGAGAGAAGAGAGTGAGAAGAGAGAGAAAGAAAGGAGAGAGAGAGAAGAGAAGAGAGAAGAGAGAGCGAAAGAGAGAGAGGGAAAAAGAGAAAAAGAGAGACTGAGAAAAAGAGAGAGGAGAGAGACAGAGAGAGAGAGAAAAAGAGAGAGAGAGAGGAGAGAGAGGAGAGAGGGAGAGAGAGCGAGAGAGAGAGAGAAAACGAGAGAAAGAGAGAGAGAAAGAGAGAGAGAGAAAAAGAGAGAGACAGAGAGAGAGGGAGAGAGAGATAAAGAGAGAGAAAAGAGAGAGAAAAAGAGAGAGAAAGAGAGAGAGGAAAAGAGAGAGAGAAAGAGAGAGAGAGAGAGAGAGAGGAAAAGAAAGAGAGAGAGACAGAGAGAGAGACAGAGAGAGAGAGAAGAGAGAGGAGAGAGCAATGCAGCCTCATTCCGTGAACTGCTCCGATTTTAAAGGTGTGTCCCGCGGCTCTCAGCTGATGTCTGCTTCCTCCCCTCAGTGCATAATTAAATTAAATTATATTTATAAATATATAATAATTATAATTTAAAATTAAAAATAAAAAGATTAAAAAAATAAATAAATTTAATTCTTTACCGGGACTGGGACTAGAACTCGCAAAGTTATGCTTCTTAGGCGAGCGCTCTATCCACTGAACTACTGCCGCTAATGATAAAGATAGGCAGATTTGGTAATCTTGACGTCTGCAGTGCAGAGTGAAGTCTCTGGTGACAGCGTGATTTACTTCATTGCTACGTGGAGAGGACACAGAGTTCTCGTGTTCTACGGTGCTGCTGCATCTTCATGAAGCAGAGCTGATAGTGTCGTGTGGATTACATCGGACCTGGATGTGTATTTAGGGATTAATAAACTGGTAAAAGAGGGTGTTTTTTTCTCTTTTATTCAAAATAAAGGATTTTTCCCTGTGTGTGTTTCTTTACTTTCACTTTCAGTTTAACCATGGAAGGTGTCTCGGGGAGACGCCTGGCATAATTAAACTCATTATTACCCCGATTGCCACCGCACCAGGGCAATTCGGGATGAGCTGGGTGGAGTCCCGGGACTGTCGCATTTAATGGATGCGGCAATTCTGGGTGGCTGCTGGGTGATATTGTTAGGCTGGAGGGCTCCCCATACCGTGGCACTCTACATCCTGACATTACCAGCCTCCAGCCGTGCGGCTTTATCCTGGCTGGTATCAAATATGGGGGAACCGCATTTTTTTATTATTATTTATTTATTTATTTATTTTACTACATGATATAGACCCGCCCGCCGGACAGCTGTCACTCATCGTGGGTGCGTGTCTGACTGCAACCAATTATGGGCACCGGTGGGCGGGGAAAGCACGGAATACCTGATTGAATAATGAAGCGGCAGCCATTTTCTAAAGAGGAAAAGACGCCACAGATTTGTGACAGCCGTGCAGCGAGACGCCCGTGATCGGTGAATATTAAAGAGAGAAAGATTGTGCTGGGGACGCAGGACGCATGCAGATAGCAACGTGTGCACATAGCCTTACTGTGAAAAGCCACGTTTTTGTTGATTGAACCGTTCTCGAACTTAACTCGAACTGTCGAGGTTTTAGCAAAAAGCTCGAGTTCGAGCTCGAGCTCGAACACTCCCCCCAAAATCACTCGAACATGAAATTGGCGAACCTTGAGCCTCGAACATCGCTCTACTCTAGTAATAAGCCCTATATACTGTATCTTACCCTAAATAAACAGGGGGAGTTCAGAAAAGAAAAACTCTTCAATGTGAGTCCTGGAATCAGAATTAAATATAAAACGACTTTAGAACCATAGAATCATAGAATGGTAGAGTTGGCAGGGAGCTCAAGGGCCATCGAGTCCAACCGCCTGCGAGTGCAGGCTTTCCTAAATCATCCGAGCTATATATTTATCCAGTTTCTGCTTGAAAATTTCCATTGATGGAGAGCTCACCAACTCCCGTGGTAGCCTTTTCCACTCCTTGACTGCCCTCACTGCCAGAAAGTTTTTCCTAATGTCTAATCTGAATATCCTTCCTTTTAGTTTCATCCCATTGCTTCTTGTACTTCCTTGTGCTTATGAGAATAGGGTGACGACATTTCAGATATTTGTAGACCGCTATTAAGCCTCCTCTCAGCCTTCTCTTTTTCAAACTAAACCTCCCTAGTTCTTTTAGCCGTTCTTCATATTACATGGTTTGCAAAACCTTCTACTATCTTGGTTGCTCTTCTCTAGACTTGCTCCAATATATCGATGTCTTTCTTGAATTGGGGCACCCAGAACTGTACACAATATTCCAAGTGGGGTCTGACCAGGGCAAAGTATAGGGGAATAATTACTTCTCTCGATCTAGATTAAATACTTGTCTTGATACATCCCAGAATTTTGTTGGCCTTTTTAGCTGTAGCTCCGCATTGTTGGCTCATGTTGAATCTGGGATCCACTATTATGCCCAATTCCTTTTGCCTGGTGCTATCACCTAGTTCTATTCCTCCCATTCTATATTTGCTTTTTAGATTTTTTTTACCCAGATGCAGGACTTTGCATTTGCCCCTGTTAAAAAACAGTCTGTTCTCCTCAGCCCATTGTTCAAGTGTGTGTAGATCCTTTTGAATACACTTTCTTTCCTTTCTAGTGTTGGCTACTCCTCTTAACTTAGTATCATCTGTAAATTTTATGAGTTTTCCAATAATTCTATTATCCAGATCACTTATAAAGATATTAAAACAGCACTGGCCCCCGGACAGAGCCTTGCGGCATCCCACTTTTGACTTTTCTCCAGGTTGATGTGTATCCATTTAGTATTACTCATTGCACCCGATCATTAAGCCAGTTGTGAATCCATCTAACTGATATTTTGTCAATTCCATACTTGATCATTTTTTCAATGAGGATGTCATGTGATACTTTATCGAATGCCCTATTGAAGTCAAGGTATACTATATCCACAGCATTCCCCTGGTCCAACCATTCAGTAACTTTGTTGTAGAAGTAAAATCAGGTTGGTCTGACAAGATTTATTGGTCATAAAGCCGTGCAGGCTTTGTTTGATTAATGCCTTCCCATCCATTTATACTAACGGATAAATATTAAGACCAGTAAACAGTATGAAGTGACACATGTTGGACCTTCATGCTTAGAGATTTTCTTCAAGGGAGATTTTCCCTTTACTTCAAGTCTAATCTTCTTCCACGGGTATGTTGTTCTCTTTTAGGAAGTTCTTGCCTTCCTCTGGGTCTTGGATTACAATAGTTTTCCTGAAAAAAAGGTTTTACAGTAAAGGCCCATTTATGGCAGCAAACGATTTCCGGTTGTTTAGTTTCCCAACAGACATCTGGAAAAACTCATTGGATCAAAGGGAGCAAGAGGATAGTTATACTTTTGCAAGTAGATAAGCAGATGTTCCTTGGTCTGAAAAAAATGGAGCCTAGCAATGACATCCCTTGGCGTTCCTTTGTTGAGAAATTTGTGATTTTGCAGTCTAGGTGCTCTGTCAATCATTAGATCAGAAGTTGAAAAGGTTGGGAGAGTTTTTTGTAAAATGTCCTTTATGTAAATAAAGAGATTTGCTGGAGAAAAACTTTCTGGAATAACCCTGAATTTTACCTTATTTCTCCTGTTTGAATTCTTAAATCTGCCAATTTGTTTTCAGCATTTTCATTTCTATTTTCAGGACTCTCTGTTCCTCTTCTTATCTGTTCTGTTTGATAGAAGTGATTTACACTCTTCATCTGTAATGTCAGTCTTCTTTTTAATTTCTTCAATAGACGTTTGCAGGAAGTCAAATCTTTTATTGTTTGAATCCATTTGTGCAATAGCGGATCTGAAGCAGTCACAAATGTACTTTTCAGATGGTGACATATTCTATGGTTGCCACTCCAAAGGAGGAGTATGGGATTCCTTTTCCATATTTTGAGTAAGTTTCCATACAGGAGGGCTTTGTATGTTCAGTCTTGGGCGTTGCTTGAATGGTCTAATATTTTGTGATATATCTTCAGAATCAAATCCTCTTCTATACCTGTTGTTTGAATGACAGAGAGTTTGTTTGTGGATGAGGAGGTAGACAAATCCGTCCTCTATGGTAAAGCTTATGGTTTTGCTATCCATTTATTTTATGGCAGGATTCTTGTTATTTTTCAATAGCAGCTCTTTCTTAGGGCCCCTCATGTCAGTGATTCTGGTACGTATGTTACTCTTTTTTCACATACCAAAATCACGGACATATGCAGACCCATTAAAATCAATGGGTGTGTGCACACATTAGTGACGTATTTCCGTGCAGCGTACATGTGTGTCCGTGTGGTCCGCAAAGAGACCAGTCCATTTTTTCTGGCATCACTGATGTCCTCCGGGCTACACTATGGTGTGATCCATGAAACGTGTACCAGAAAAATCACGTACATTTAAAATAAAAAGCTTTTCATACTCACCTTCTCCAGCGATGCTGTCTCCGGCCGCTGCTGTCTCCTGCTTCCATTCCGGATAATTATTCTCATCATATGCAGCTATGCACTGCACAGCCAACTTGGAAGTAGCTGCAGCGGTGAGAGACACAGTGGCCAGACACAGGAGAACAGGAGATATCAGCAAAATGGACAGCAATGGCATGGACAGGTGAGTAGATATCCGTGTATTATCACTGATAGCTCACAAAGATTACACGTGTGCCAAAACATACGTACCTTTAACACATCAGTGAAAATCATCTGTGTTTTTCACTGACGTGTGAAAGAGGCCTTAGGTTGTGTGCTGTAAGGGGTGCAATGCCCTGTCTGGTGTGTAACTGTGACACGCGGTTAATCCTCCCCCCAATATTCTTCTCCGAATTCTGGAAGCCTTCGATTACTGGAGAGGATTCCTCCTTGTGTCTGGAGCTCAAGCCTTCTGGTTTGGAGTTGGCAAAGTACTCTGAGTCATAAGATTTCATTGTGCTGTTCTGGGGATGGGGATTTTACTCCCTGTGTCTTTCTGGCTGCTAGAAACTTTTTCTGATTTCCCTGTTGTCAGAGGTAGCTGTGATCTAATAGAATCTTCTTTTGTCCGGGAATTGTACATTTTTTTCAACTAGGAAGCTCCAGGGATGCTCAAAATGGTCCGGGTGAGTTGTAAAAGGTCTCAATGAGAATTTAATCTGTTCAAGTCTCCATAAGGTGAATTATTTCAGATTCCAGGCTCTAATGCTTCAGAGCTCTAAGGAAGTACAGCCATCACATCTCATTTTATGCACTCTGAATGCTATAGAAATAAAATAAAAAATAAAAAAAATTGGAAGAACTGATTTCTGCCACTCCACACAGAATATTTGGCTGTTTTTTATGCATTTTTTATGTACTAAATTGTGATGTTGTCCCACAAAATCTAAATGAAAAAAATCATAAAATAATGGCTTTTGAAAAAGAGGGAAGAAAGAAATGGAGCGAAAAAATAATGGCTGTGGAAATATTTGCTATTTAAAAAATAATACAATTAAAACGTTTGTATAATGAATTCATCTGTTCCACCAGGAAATCTATTCAGAGTCTTTAGTCAATTTGTTTGAAGTTAAACAGTATTTCATGAGAGCTGATATGGAGTGGGGGTTTTAATTGTACATCGTAACCCAATATGAAAAGATCAAATATAGGAATATAAGTTATCTCAGGGCAGAGGATGGAATTAGATATATTTAAAGACTTTAGATTAGTAGGTAGTTTGAAATAGTACAATAATAAGGTTAGGGGTTTGACCCTTTTCTAACCTATATATAGGAGTAATTTAAAAATCAATAATTCTAATGGGTTCTAGATTAATTCCTAAAATATATGGGACAAGGACATGACATATGTCATGTCCTTCTCTGTGGTTTGGTATTATCAGTAATGAATCTTGTGCAAGGTGAGAAAAGGAAAAATGATTGAAGGAGTTAATGAACTGTTGATTCAAGGTATAAAGAAAAAAGCAATTACAGACTTTACAAAGAAAATTAATAGTTTCAAGCATAGGGAAAATTTGGCCAGCTTATAAAGCCATTTTTAATTGTTTCGGGAACAAAAAAATGTAGCATAATTTGTACTGACATGCCTACTAAAAAAATTGTAAAAAGAAAAAAAAATGCAGATAGCATGTCAAGAATGTTGCACATCCTTTCTATTAAAGTATCAAAGCAGAGTGGGAATAATACATTTGTTCTGAACTAAGTAAAAATGCACAAAGTAAAGAGAGTTGTTAAATGGACAAATAAAACATTATAAATAAGCAAATCCCTGTTTCCATGTTAAATATATGACACTGTGATACAATATAAAGTAGTCAGTGTACAGCTTTCATAAGAGTGTACATTTGGTGTGCCCTCTAAATAACTCAAAACACAGCCACTAATGTCTAAACCACTGGCAACAAAAATCACTTCACCCCTAAATGAAAATGGCCAAATTGTGTCCAAAGTGTCAATATTTTGTGTGGCCACAAGACTTAAGCTGGTGTCACACTAAACGACAGCGACAACGACGTCGCTGTTACGTCACCATTTTCGGTGACGTAACAGCGACCTTGTAAGTCGCTGTTATGATCGCTGCTTAGCTGTCAAACACAGCAGAAGCAGCGATCATAAGGTCGCTGTGCTACATGTTCAGAGAGCAGGGAGCCGCGCTTAGCGCTGGCTCCTTGCTCTCCTGCAGCACACATCGGGTTAATTAACCCGATGTGTGCTGCAGCTACATGTCACAGTGCAGAGAGCAGGGAGCCGCGCGCACTGCTTAGCGCTGGCTCCTTGCTCTCCTTGCTACAGTATGCATCGGGTTAATTACCCGATGCATACTGCAGCCACATGTCACAGTGCAGGAGCCGGCGCTGGCAGCAAGAGCGGAGGCTGGTAACCAGCGTAAACATCGGGTAACCAGGGAAAGGCCTTCCCTTGGTTACCCGATGTTTACGCTGGTTACAGCTTACCGCAGCTGCCAGTGCCGGCTCCTGATCGCTTCATTTCGTCGCTCTCTCGCTGTCACACACAGCGATGTGTGTGTCACAGCGGGAGAGTGACGACCAAAAAATGAAGCTGGACATTCAGCAACGACCGGCGACCTCACAGCAGGGGCCAGGTCGTTGCTGGATGTCACATACAGCGACAGCGACGGGACGTCGCTGCAACGTCACAGAAAATGGTGACGTAGCAGCGACGTCGTTGTCGTCGTCGTTATGTGTGACACCAGCTTTAAGTTTCTCACCCATTTTGGAGTTTCGACATTTTAAATCCTTTTAGGCAGATAACAGTATAGTATAATCAATTGGCCCCCTCCCCATAGGGCGTTGAAACAGCAGGGAGGTACGGTCCATGAACACATAGGCTGTGGGCTGGCATTTTAATTTGATAAAAGAAGACATGCCTGAGTGGCAGGTGTAGGCATCTTGCTCACAAAAGCCTGGCAGCACACCATCGCCTCATTTGCACAGCCTGGGACTGGAGTGGAAAAAACACTGGACAGCCACGACTTGTTCATCTTAATGAACATTAGGGGGTTTATGCTTTCAAGGGTTCATCACGATCTAAAACTTGAAAATGTGGTGCTATCATCCACTAATGAAGAATGTTGTATAAAGATCATGGATTTTGGGCAGTCTATAATTCTTGGCGAAACCTCCTTAATGAGAACTTTGCGTGGGACAACCAACTACTTGGCTCATAGGTTGTTGATCACAGGAGGAGAAAGAAGAAACGGACGCCGTTGGCGGTTGATTTGGTGGCCGGTGGTTGGGTAAGCCCAGTAGACTTGAGATTTACTCAGTAATGCATGTTGGTTGCACCTGTACCTGTTCATGCATGTAGTAGTCAAATTATTTGAATTTTTGCTTCTACTGAGTCGTTGTTTACAATGTTGCCAGATAACAAATGTTGTGGCATCCTTTGCTGTCTCAAAAAAAGTCCAGTCTAGGCAACTCTTCCTACATGTTTGTGCAGGAATCGACAACGTAACATCCTCACGTTCCTCCTCATCTGCTGAGCTACACAGCCGTTTGCCTCTGGGATCACACTAAGTGGGATCTACAACTTCATCATCAGGCTCTATGTTGTACCATTCCTCCTCTTCCTGACCCAACATTACAGGACATTGCTCGTGAACCTCAGGTATCTGAGTCTTATCATCATCACCTCCACTTCTGGGTGGGTTAACTGATGTTAACTGACATTAACAAGGGTCAGGATCCTGCTGGGACTCCAATTAATCTGAGCAGTATCCAATTCACAAAGATTTTGGGCATCGATGCAGATGCTTTCCTTCTCAAGAGCCTGGAAATCTTTTGGGGTAGACCTCTGATGCCCATGGGATAGAATGTGTGAACAGTTCTGCAGACTCGTCCATGTGTTTTTCCCCACAGTCAGTTTGCCAGTTAGAGACTTGTGACATGGGCACAAACAAGTGTAATTGAGGTGGCACCTCTGGGGACTGAAGTGTGTGTGATGATGAGGTGTAGGAAGAGGAGGAGAGGCCACTTGATGCAGCACTTGCCATCCTCTCTAGAACCTGCTGTTTATCAGCCTCATTTTAAGGTTGAAGCAATGTGTGGCTGCCAATAAAACCTAGTGCAGTAGGCTTTCCAGTAACATTATTTGTTCTCATTTCTAGGGGATAGCCGGTGTTTATTCACTAGACCTTTGACTAACAGAATTTCCCACATGTACAGTCAGGGCCAGTAATATTTGGACAGTGACACAAGTTTTGTTATTTTAGCTGTTTACAAAAACATGTTCAGAAATACAATTATATATATAATATGAGCTGAAAGTGCACACTCCCAGCTGCAATATGAGAGTTTTCACATCCAAATCGGAGAAAGGGTTTAGGAATCATAGCTCTGTAATGCATAGCCTCCTCTTTTTCAAGGGACCAAAAGTAATTGGACAAGGGACTCTAAGGGCTGCAATTAACTCTGAAGGCGTCTCCCTCATTAACCTGTAATCAATGAAGTAGTTAAAAGGTCTGGGATTGATTACAGGTGTGTGGTTTTGCATTTGGAAGCTGTTGCTGTGACCAGACAACATGCGGTCTAAGGAACTCTCAATTGAGGTGAAGCAGAACATCCTGAGGCTGAAAAAAAAAGAAAAAATCCATCAGAGAGATAGCAGACATGCTTGGAGTAGCAAAATCAACAGTCGGGTACATTCTGAGAAAAAAGGAATTGACTGGTGATCTTGGGAACTCAAAAAAGCCTGGGCGTCCACGGATGACAACAGTGGTGGATGATCGCCGCATACTTTCTTTGGTGAAGAAGAACCCATTCACAACATCAACTGAAGTCCAGAACACTCTCAGTGAAGTAGGTGTATCTGTCTCTAAGTCAACAGTAAAGAGAAGACTCCATGAAAGTAAATACAAAGGGTTCACATCTAGATGCAAACCATTCATCAATTCCAAAAATAGACAGGCCAGAGTTAAATTTGCTGAAAAACACCTCATGAAGCCAGCTCAGTTCTGGAAAAGTATTCTATGGACAGATGAGACAAAGATCAACCTGTACCAGAATGATGGGAAGAAAAAAGTTTGGAGAAGAAAGGGAACGGCACATGATCCAAGGCACACCACATCCTCTGTAAAACATGGTGGAGGCAACGTGATGGCATGGGCATGCATGGCTTTCATTGGCACTGGGTCACTTGTGTTTATTGATGACATAACAGCAGACAAGAGTAGCCGGATGAATTCTGAAGTGTACCGGGATATACTTTCAGCCCAGATTCAGCCAAATGACGCAAAGTTGATCGGACGGCGCTTCATAGTACAGATGGACAATGACCCCAAGCATACAGCCAAAGCTACCCAGGAGTTCATGAGTGCAAAAAAGTGGAACATTCTGCAATGGCCAAGTCAATCACCAGATCTTAACCCAATTGAGCATGCATTTCACTTGCTCAAATCCAGACTTAAGACGGAAAGACCCACAAACAAGCAAGACCTGAAAGCTGCGGCTGTAAAGGCCTGGCAAAGCATTAAGAAGGAGGAAACCAAGCATTTGGTGATGTCCATGGGTTCCAGACTTAAGGCAGTGATTTCCTCCAAAGGATTCGCAACAAAATATTGAAAATAAAAATATTTTGTTTGGGTTTGGTTTATTTGTCCAATTACTTTTGATCTCCTAAAATGTGGAGTGTTTGTAAAAAAATGTGTACAATTCCTACAATTTCTATCAGATATTTTTGTTCAAACCTTCAAATTAAACGTTACAATCTGCACTTGAATTCTGTTGTAGAGGTTTCATTTCAAATCCAATGTGGTGGCATGCAGAGCCCAACTCGCGAAAATTGTGTCACTGTCCAAATATTTCTGGACCTAACTGTACACCTCCAACACCCCACCTATTCCCCCTTCTACGACAACTTTGCCGTGATTTACCATTACCATGGTTAATGTACCCTTCCCCCTTAAAATGGATGTTTCACAACCCTACACCCACACCTGTCAGACACCTGGCACAAAAGATAAATTATTTATTTACTGCCTGAGTTGGCAATATAGTGAAGGCAGCAAAAAGTTCCACTACCTACAAAAGCTGTTCACAGCATAATTTGGAGCTGACATGGTAAGACCTTTTTAAGCTTGTTTAATAGCAAATTTTCAGCAGGCACCACTAATAATACCTATACACATATTTCACTTCGTAATTTTGAGCTAGCAATTTAAGTTGCAAAGAAACACTTTTTAGATACTTCATTACCACCTTTTTTAGGCCTAGGACTAACAAGTAAAAATACCTATAACTGTGTTAGCAGAATTTTGACCAGGCAATTAAAATTGTCAAGAACTACTTTTTATATAATTCCCTAGCCACTTTTTTGGCCATGCACGGCTAACTACCAATACCTATAAATGTGTTTGCGTAATTTTCAGCAGGCAATTAAAATTGTCAAGAACCACTTTTTAGATACTTCCCTGTGAAATTTTTTTAGGCCAGGCACTAATAAGTAACAAAACCGTGTTTGCAGAATTTTGATCAGGCAATTAAAATGAACAAGAACCACCATTTAGTTACTTCCCTAGCAACTTTTTGCTAACAAATAACAAAACCTATGACTGTATTGGCATACCTTTCAGCAGCCAGTAATATGTAGCAATGCTTATTTTCATGCTTCACTAGCAACGCTTTAGCAGGCACTACAAGTACCAATCCCTATTTTGATAATTAAATGTGGCGATTTCTGGCACACACACCTTTCTCTACACTGTACGTCCCTTTTGTAAACTATCACTCTCCTATCTATCTGAACTACCTAGCATTGAACCCCTAGCTAAAGGCCCCGTTACACGCAACGACGGATCTAACGATATATCGCCTGGGTCACGGATTCCGTGACGCACATCCGGCATCGTTAGAGAGGTCGTTGCGTGTGACAGCAAGGAACAACTGTTAATGATGGAAAATACTCACCTTATCGTCCATCGTTGACACGTTGTTCCGTTTTAAAAAATCGTTGCTTGTTGCAGGACGGAGGTTGTTCGTCGTTCCCGAGGTAGCACATATCGGTACGTGTGACACCTCGGGAACGACGAACTGCAGCTTACCTGCGGCCGCTGGCAATGCAGAAGGAAGGAGGTGGGCGGGATGTTACGTCCCGCTCATCTCCGCCCCTCAGCTTCTATTGAGCGGCTGCTTAGTGACGCCGCTGTGACGCTGCACGACTCGCCCCCTTAGTAAGGAGGCAGTTCACTGGAAACAGCGACGTTGCTAAGCAGGTATGTCCATGTGACGGCTCCAAACGATTTTGTGAGCCACGGGTAGCGATTTGCCCGTGACGCACAAACGATGGTGGCGGGTGCTTTCACCAGCGATATCGCTAGCGTGTAACACCCCCTTAAGCTCACCTACACTGCACATCCCTATTATTATTATTTACTATTATTATTTATTTTTATAGCGCCATTTATTCCATGGCACTTTACAGTGTAAGAGGGTATACGTACAACAATCATTAACAGTACATAACAGACTGGTATAGGAGGAGAGAGGACCCTGACCGCAAGGGCTCACAGTCTATAGGGAATGGGTGATGGTACAATAAGTAAGGACAGAGCTGGTTGTGCAGTGGTGTACTGGACTGAGGGTTATTGTAGGTTGTAGGCTTGTTGGAAGAGGTGGGTCTTGAGGTTCCTCTTGAAGCTTTCCACGGTAGGTGAAAGTCTGATATGCTGTGGTAGAGCGTTCCAGAGTATGGGGGAGGCACAGGAGAAATCTTGTACGCGATTGTGGGAAGAGGAGATAAGAGAGGAGTAGAGAAGGAGATCTTGTGAGGATCTGAGGTTGCGTGCGGGTAGGTACCAGGAGACTAGGTCACAAATGTTAGGAGGAGACAGGTTGTGGATGGTTTTGTATGTCATGGTTAATGTTTTGAACTGGAGTCGTTGGGCGATGGGAAGCCAGTGAAGGGATTGGCAGAGTGGCGAGGCTGGGGAATAGCGAGGGGAGAGTTGGATTAAGTGGACCGCAGAGTTTAGGATAGATTGGAGGGGTGCAAGAGTATTGGAAGGGAGACCAGAGGACATGCACTAATGTTTTTGCTGAATCCTGGTTAAGGAAAGCACAGATCCGGGAGATATTTTTGAGTTATAGTCTGGATGAGGTGAAGAGGGCTTGGATGTGTGGCTTGAAGGATAGAGCAGAGTCGAGGGTTACTCCAAGGCAACGAGCTTGTGAGACTGGGGAGAGCGAGCAACCATCAAGTTTGATGGAAAGGCTTCTTGGAGGGGATGAGTGAGGAGGAGGAAAGACAATGAATTCTGTTTTGTCCATGTTAAGCTTTAGGAATCGCGCAGAGAAGAAGGATGAAATAGCAGACAGACATTGTGGGATTTTGGTTAGTAGAGAGGTAATGTCAGGTAATGTCCCTATTGTAAACTATCACTCTCCTATCTATCTGAACTACCTAGCATTAAACCCCTAGCTAAGCTGACTGTCTAGCAGCACCGACAGCAGCAGCTTCTCTAATGTTTCACATTCACAAAATACAAAAATAGTTTTTTTAGTCAGCTTACCAGTACTCCCCGATGTGTGGAATCCTTCATATAGTCCAGACACAGAATCCGCAAGGAAAACAGAGCAGGAGCCAGCCACGAAAATCAATATAGAAAAAATCATCCAAACTCCAGCGGATAAATTCCAAGACTCAGTTCATAATTTAAAAAAATTATCTTGCGATGCTAATTTTATTGAAAATTTCATGAAAAATAGATCCACACTTGGGGCAATATATTATATCAAATAGGAGTGGTAGTCTTTCGGACTATGCGTTTCGGCGTGTATGCGCCTTCTACATGGTCCTCCACTCCTATTTGATATAATATATTGCCCCAAGTGTGGATCTATTTTTAATGAAATGTTCAATAAAATTTGCATCGCAAGATACATTTTTTAAATTATGAACTGAGTCTTGGAATTTATCTGCTGGAGTTTGGATGATTTTTTCTACATTCACAAAATGGTGCCGAGCCAACATATCCACAATTTATATGCACACAGACATGTGACTTAGGCAGCCAATCACAGAAGCCCCTCTGCCTGAGCCTTGTAGATGTTTACTGCACTGTGATTGGCTGCAGCAACATTCACAAATGAAGTTAAGAAAAAAAAATGTGCTGCGTGTGTCTTGCTTCTCTTGGGCCAAAGTCTCTCCCTCTTGAACTGATTTTACACATCCCCACATCAAACAGCACCACAATCCTATCCCAATGTAAAAAATGTATTAAAAAAGCCCGAACAAACATGCTAAGGCACATACCAAATTTGAAATTGGCAAACCTGTACCGAACAGGTTCATTCATCTCTATCAGCGATGTCTAACACCTCTCTCACTAGGTCCCAACCTTCTCCTTCTTTCAGCAGCGTTCCTGGAAGAAATCTACCATTTGGACAGGTTCTAGTCCTGTCACAATCAGCTCCATTCTGTCACTGCTCTGGATCCAGTGGGATGCTTACATGGTGGATTTTTCTGGATCTCTCTCTGGCATGTCCTCTCTCTATCAGTTACTTCAGATGCATCCAAGATGGCACCCCCTCTCAATTTCTCAATTATGGAATCCAAATCCTCCCCAGCTTATAGCTCCACCTTTATCCAAAGAAGGGCTTTGCTAAATAAAAAAAATCAGTTTATTGACAACATCGGAAATTGCTTTCAATGTGAAACCGATCAGTCTATATCAACATTGATTTGTTTTTTAAACTCTTGTGTGTTTGTACAGCACACATATGTTTTTACAGTCTTTCAGTCATCCCAGCAAAACTGTGGCCCCTTGTGGCCGAATAAAAACATTACTGCAGATGATTAAAATTATTTACAACTGGTACAGTATTATAATGAGATGGGTACAGAGATCCACATTTAAACCACACTGGTGAGCCAGCAGACATCTGACAATATACACTCCAATGAGCCATAAACCACATTAACCGCACAGCAAGTAAGACTGTATGTTTTCATATGCCAGAGATGAATTTCAGTCTCATGCGAGCTTTACACGAGACGACCGATCGTGCGATGCATCGTTGGGGGTCACGGTTTTCGTGACGCACATCCGGCATCGTAGACGATGTCGTCTCGTGTGACACCTCCTAGCGACGCAGTATCGCTCACAAATCGTGAGTCGTGTACTCGTCGCTAGGTTTCATAAAATTGTTTAATTAATATGGCGCCGGTTGTTCATCGTTTCCATGGCATCACACGTTGCTCCGTGTGACACCACGGGAACGATGAACACAGCTTACCTGCGTCCTGCGGCACTCGCCGGCTATGTGGAAGGAAGGAGGTGGCCGAGATTTTTACATCCTGCTCATCTCTGCCCCTCCGCTTCTATTGGCCGGCTGCCATGTGACATCGCTGGGACGCCGAACGTCCCTCCCACCTCTGGAAGTGGTCGTTCGTCGCCCACAGCGAGGTCGTCCGGAAGGTGAGTGCGTGTGACGGGGGTTAAACGAGTTTGTGCGCCACGGGCAGCGATTTGCCCGTGACGCAAAAACAACAGGGGCGGGTACGATTGCTCGTGCTATCGCACGATAGATCGACTCATGTAAAGCAGGCTTTAGTCTGACCCTGTACCAAACTGATATATTGCAGTTACATATAGAACATTGTTTACAAATGAAAATGACACAATTTGATCTATAATTTATTCATCTTACTATCTCAATTTTCTGTTTTAACAACATCATCTCACAATATTGTGTATAACTGCACTCACATGCCTGAAAGTGGCCTGGGGCAGCTTTCATTCCAGGTTTCTAGGGTTATGAATATATTTTTGAAATCTCAGATCACTGAAATTGCTGGTTTCCCTGATCTTGGAGCAGAATTGAAGATTTGCTCAAAGGGAAGAGGTGATATCTGTTACCTTGTGCAATATTTATCTATATGTGCTGTGAACTAATGTAGTTCATAACAGCATACGTTTTGATTACCTTTTGCGTAGGAGAAAATCTACAGAACAGTACTCTGCTGTGATTTTGAAAAGCTTTCTATTATTTTGCAGGTTTAAAACAGCCCACGGTCTATAAACTTTTAGGTGTAAAAGAAACTGAATGATCAAAACTCATGCATGAACATACTGTTTAGTTTTATGTTTTTACACACACGTACACACACATATGTACACACAATGATGCACACAAAACATTTGCACATTTTTTTCCACATTACACTCACAAACTTAATATACTATGTATTTTATTGTGATATTATGTCACATACCAATATTAAGTAGCAAGTGTTTGATAAGTGTAAAGCAAATGATCATCAAATATAAATCTGAAAATTATGATGTGCACTTCAGCCCACTGTAATCCGATTCCCCTAAATAAAATCCTGAGTCACACATTGCCGCCAGATGTGCCATACTTAGTAAATGCACATGCAGCAATAATTGCAGTGAAAGGTGGTCCTGTAAAGAATTGACTCAAGGGGGCTGAATACAAATGGATGTCAGCATTTTCAGATTTATATCTTTAACCCCTTACTGACATTAGATGTACTGAATATATCCTGGCTGTCAGTGCCTTAACAACAGCGTATGTTCTCGCGATTGCAGGGGCACAGGTGCTGTGTCCTTGTAATCGCTGCTGGGAGCTTAGATTATCTATCAGTCGAGCACTGGCCTTCACAGCCAGGGACAGCTGTTTGCCCCTAGATATTCTCCATCAATATCGATCACGGCACTTAAGGGATAGGGAGAGAAATCATGCTTCCTCGCTCCTCTGATCGGTGGCCCTGCAGTGTAATTGCGATGGCCCAATCGTTACCATGGTGACCTAAGGTCATCATGATGACCTCTAGGTCACCCAGCTACGGGAAGCATCAGGGATCATACCAGGAGCATGATCTCTGATGCTTTTGTCAGTTTCAAACTGACAGAGTAATGTATTTCAATGATCATGCATTTCATATCAATTATACTAGCAACAAGGGAAATAAATAGTCATGCACCATATAAGGACAAAGTAAAAAAAAAATTGTAAGATCAATTTAAAAAAATCAGAAAATAAAGATCAAAAATATTTTAAAAAATATTCCAATAAATATGTATATTTATGTAAAAAAATAAAGAACACATATTTGGAATCAACACGTTTATAACAATTTGATCTATTAAACTGTCAAATTAGTTAACTCCTTCAGTGAAAACGATAAAAAAAACTAGCAAATACTATGTCTTTTCATCATACAGCTGACAAAAAAGTATAATACAGCACAATCAAAAAAGTATATGCAAATAAAATAGTACCCTTGAAAATATAATCTTGTCCCGCAAAAAGCAAGCCAACATACAGCTCAGTCATCCAAAAAATAAAAAAGCTATAGCTGTGAGAATACAGCAATGCAAAACAATATATTTTTTCTATCAAATAGTTTTTATGGTTTAAAAAAGGTAAAACTTAAAAAAACCTATAAACTATGGCATTGTTGAAATCTAACTGACCTGTAAAACAAAGCTATCTTAAAATTTTTATGACACAGTGAATGGTGTAAAAAAAAATAAATCCTGAATTGCTGTTTCTTCTTGATTCTGCCTCACAAAAACGAAAAAGAAAGCGATCAAAAAGACATTATATGGTCCAAAATAGTACCGATGAAAACTCCAACTCATCCCACCAAAACAAGCCCTCATATGACTCTGACAGAAGAAAAATACAAAAATCTTGATAGGCTTCAAAATTCGATGATGCAAAACCCTTTCTTTTCTAAAAAAAAAAAGCATTGTTTTGCATGATAGTTGCCAAAACTAAGTGAAAGAAAGAAATCTGCTATCACTGTAATCATACTGACCAAAGAAATAATGTTGACTAATCACTTATAATGCAAGGTTAACAGCATAAAAAATAAAAAAATAAAGCCAATTCTTCAACTGCTATTAATTTATTTATTCTGCCTCCAAAGACCGCAGTACAGTGCGACTCATATATATAATAAATATGCACTCTACGCTGACTGCTTACACCAGTGATTATGTGCAAATCTCTTAAAATCATGGTCCAGATAAAATTCCCAATGAAACACTCACACACTGACATTGAACTCCCATGTGGCTTGTGGTCCTGCGGTGTCGATCTTTTTAGATCTGCACAAAAGTGCGGTCATGAATACTTTTGTTCACCTTTGGAACAGAGGACAAACGGAGTCCGCAGTAACTCAATGTAACGCCTGCCTAGATCCACAGACTCAGACGGGCTGTAATGGACAGGATAGAGGGAAGCCTCTCACAAGCAAGACCCCTAGAACCCTGAAACCTTTTAACCCCTATAAAGGGATTTGGAATTACACAGGGCCCAAGGTGATCACTACCTGTGGAAGGCAGCAGTCCGATGAGAGTAGTCGCCAGGCAGGGTCAAACCAGGAATAGCAGAATAGGGACAGAATCGGCAGGCAAAGACATATCAGAAAACAAAGCAGAGGTCAAATCCGGATCGGGCAGCGAGGTACATAAACGGCAGGCAGGAGAGTAGTCAGGAAACAAACAGAAACACCAGAATCACTGGACAGAACAGGGCAGAACAGGAGCCAGGAAATCAGAAGTATCTCTGGCAGTGGTCAGAAGACAGGAGCAGAAATAAGAAGGGTGTGGTGTCTTCCCATTGGTTGTAGCAATGATGGTACTTCAGCTGGAAGACACGCGCCCCCTACAGTCAGCCAGTGGTACTGCTGATCCCAAAGAAACCCAGCACAGTGGATGAGCGGAGCCTGAGCCCACCCTGGCATCGACTCCTCTCCCATCTCCAGCACTATCCACGGCAGGGACACGGCGTCGCCTGGTGATCGAAGTAAAAGTCGATGGAGCGGACTCTGATGGGGACGTAACACTCTGCTGCCTCATCATAGTTAATGGATCCATTGGGGGTTTCACCTGAAAGTATTTCAGAGGTGTAGATGGACACTCTGTTGTAAGTGCTCAGCATAGAGCACATGATTAATGGGAACTGATCCAAAATGTTCTGTACCCAAATTTCCACCAAATAGCATTCAAATCAACCCACAAAAACACCTCAATCATGTCCGTCATCTGTTAATGAAATTCTAAGCACCTTCCATGTTACTGGTAGCACAAAGGCTCTAGAATACCACTATGGCCCCCCACCACAAGAAGAAATCCAGCAAAATCTGTGCTCCAAAATCAATATACACTACTCTCTCTCTCTGAAGCTCTGCAGCAGAAGATACTACACGGAGCAACAAGAACCAGGAAGCAGATACAGTGTGTGCTCCTACACTGCCTCACAGCACAGCTGGGGAGCAGAGCTGCAGTGCATGCGAGGAATGGTCAGGCAGGATGGGTCAAGCGTAGTATGAGCAGAAGGAGGGACGGAGGAAAGAGCAGAGTGGGGAGGTAGGAGAGGGGAGAGAAGAATGGGGGGACGACTAGGGGACAGAACACAGACAGAGCACGGGGGCACAGGCACAGACTGATCAGGATAACACTTACAGGGCCAGCAATAATAGGCAAAGCAGCGCTAAGCTTATAGGCGGCGCTGGTTCACTGGAGATGTCAGTTTTTAAAGCATTCAAGCTCCGGAAGTGAGGCTCGGGAGAAGGCTCCGCCCCCTTGCCATGTGGACGGGGAGACGCAACCGTGACACCTACAATCTTACTAAACCACAGTTAATGTCGCCTTTTTTGGCATTATTGTAGTGAGGGTTGTGTGTCTCCACAAGCATGAGCTTAGCACAATGTTTGGGCACTACAATGTACTGGGCATGACAAGGACTTATTTGCAATTTTTAATTTTGCAACAATTACTGTGTTTGACACCGTGGATGTTTTCCAGACACTAAATCATCACTTCACCTACAGATGAACTCCAACAGGTGTATAATTTACAAAATTTGGTCACTTGAGGCGATTTCTTCCATTCTGGCACTTCAGGGCTCTGCAAATGGAGTCCACAAATTCTTTTAGGAAATCTGTGCTCAAAAAATCAAACTGCGCTCCTTCTCCTCGGAGCCCTGTGGGGCAGCCAATTAGTACTGTACATTCACGTGTGGGGTATTGCACATCCAGAAGAAATTGTCTAACACATTGTGAGGCCTTTTTTACCTACTCCCCTTGTGAAAAATTGGAAATCTGGGGTTAACATAACATTTTAGTGGTAAAAATGTAATTATTTTTTATTCACCACCCAATAATATAAAAATTTGTGACATATCTGTAATGTTAATATTCTCACTGCACCCCTTGATAAATTTATTGAGTGGTTCAGTTTGTAAAATGGGTTCACTTATTGGGTATTTCTGCTGTTCTGGCAGCTCAGGGGTTTTGCTAATGTGACATGGCACCCGCAAACAGTTTCTGCAAATTCTAAATTCAAATATGGTGCTCTTTCATTCTTAACTTTTTACTGTGCGTCAAAAGTAGTTTTCGACCATATGTGGGGTATTGGCGTACTCAGGAGAAATTGTACAACAATCTGGAGTCTATTATTTCCTGTTACTCTAGTGAAAATAAAACAAAATTGTGATTAAAGCAACATTTTTGTGGTTAAAATTGTTCTTTTTCATTTTCCTGGTACAACATTATAAAGTTCTGTGGAGCATCAGGGGGTTGAAGATGCTGACCAAACAATTAGATAAATTCTTTGAGGGCTTTGGTTTCCAAAATGGGGTCACTTGTGGGAGAGCTCTACTGTTTAGTACAAAAGAAAGCAGATACGGGAACGCACCATTGTATTACCTGCTCCTGTGTTCCGGCTGTCTGGAAGGAATTGTTGACTCCCCTGTGGACCTTATCCAGTTGTGCTCACTGCATAAAGAGTGTAAAGCGGGCTTTACACACTGCGATATCGGTCCCGATATCGCTAGTGTGGGTACCCGCCCCCATCTGTTGCGCGACACGGGCAAATCGCTGTCCGTGCCGCACAACATCGCCCAGACCCGTCACACATACTTACCTGCCTGGCGACGTCGCTGTGACCGGCAAACCGCCTCCTTTCTAAGGGGGCGGTCCGTGCAGCGTCACAGCGACGTCACTGAGCGGCCGCCCAATAGCAGCGGAGGGGAGGAGCTGAGCGGGATGTAACATCCCGCCCACCTCCTTCCTTCCGCATAGCGGCCGGGAGGCAGGGAAGGAGAGCTTCCTCATTCCTGCGGTGTCACACGGAGCGATGTGTGCTGCCGCAGGAATGAGGAACAACCTCGTTACTGCTGCAGTAACGATTTTTGAGAATGGACCCCCATGTCACCGATGAGCGATTTTGCACGTTTTTGCAACGATGCAAAATTGCTCATCGGTGTCACACGCAACGGCATCGCTAATGCGGCCGGATGTGCATCACCAATTCCGTGACCCCAACAAGTTCGCATTAGCGATGTCGTAGTGTGTAAAGCCCCCTTAAGTCCAGATGAAATCCAGATGAAATTATGAAAAAAGTGGCACTCACTGCCATAAAAAATCTAGTCTTTATTGAAAAAAGTACATAAAAAGCGGGTCTAAGGCCGAGTGTTGGCACTCAGGAGGACGACGGCCGTTTTGTGCGGCTGCGTTTTTACGGGTCCATGGATGCTGGGTGACAGTTCAGTGAAAAGAAGTATCAATATTGTTGTCCATAAGCCAAGAATCATCTTTAGAGAGCTACAGAAAAATCTGGAATCAGTAGGTACACTTGTTTCCAAGAAAACAACAAATAATGCATTTAACCTTTACTGCATGTATGTAAACCCTCCACGCATGACTCCATTGCTGATCAAAAAGCATGTTCATTTAATGTATGCTCAACAACATTTAGAAAAGCCTGTGAAATACTGGGACAATATAGTCTACTATCTCCTAATACTGGGACCAATAGTATGGTCAGATGAGGCCAAGATATAACTAGAGATTAGAGATGAGCCACCCACTAGAGGCTTGAGTTTGGTTCGGTTCATTGAATGGAGGCCACATTTGAGCTCGGTTCGGCGAGCCGTACGACGAACATCTCGAACCCCATTGAATCCAATGGGAGACAATCACAAACACATAAAAACACATAGAAAATGCCTTCAAAGGTGTCCAGAAGGTGACAAACAACTCCCAAGACAACACAAACACATGGGAAAGTGACAGGGACAAATACTCATGCGAAAACAAAACAGCTGGACGAGGAAAAAGAGGACGAGGCACAGATATAGGCATGGTATGCCCTTCTAAAATCATGTAAAACACAGCAAGCGGACTCCAAGCAGAGTCTCCCTTTTTTCCAAAAATTGGGCCCCACAGACACCACTTCAGTGGCAGCACTTGTGCCCCAGTTGCAAACTGGACAGGTTGATTTGCATCAAGCACATTCAAAAATACGCCAGCCTTAACTGTCCCTAGGATGACACCGGGGTAGGTAGCAAAGTCTTTGCTGAACCATGACTTGTTCATCTTGGCTCATTTTTAAAAACACCGCAACGGGACTCCAAGCAGAGTATCCCTTTTTTCAAAAAATTGGGCCCCACAGGCACCACTTCAGTGGCAGCACTTGTGCCCCAGTTGCAAACTGGACAGGTTGATTTGCATCAAGCACATTCAAAAATACTCCAGCCTTAACCGTCCCCAGGATGACACCGGGGTAGGTAGCAAAGTCTTTGCTGAACCATGACTTGTTCATCTTGACTCAATTTTAAAAACACAGCAAGGGGACTCCAAACAGAGTCTCCCTTTTTTCCAAAAATTGGGCCCCACAGACAGGGCCGGCCTTAGCCTGAATGGTGCCCTGTGCAAAACTGCCCTTTGGTGTCCCCCCTACTGATTTTTTACCCAGTTTCCTGGAAACAAATGAGGACCAGAGGCCATTTTTTTTTATATCCTAAGAAAATTGATTTCTTCAAATGTACAATAAAGTCTTCCAGATTTATGCTGGATAATCTGCTTCTCAAATCCACATTAATTCCACCACATCTGAAATTATTCTTATTGGGGTCTTCTCATCTCGTACATGCTGTATGCCTGGATATTACATTATAGATGGTACATATGGATCTCCCCCAATGGGGCGCACATGTATCTGCAGAATGAGGCGCTGCCACTCTTCATGGAGAGATGTTATAAATTCCTATACACTTATAGCGGCGCAAGTTGTGGTCCCATTGGTGGGATCCTGAGGATAAATGTACCAGATGATACCAGATAAGGCACCATGGAGTCGGCGGCCAATGCTGTGTGTACTCTGGACCAAAAAGTCCAAAATACAGATGTTAAAGGAGAATGTAAGAAATTAGAAAAAAGCTCTGCTTTATACATAATAAAGAGTCCTCAGATTATGTGTGTCACTGCCTCTCAGCTCCACTGACCTGAACACACTGAGGTGCAGCATCACATACACACCATAAGGATGGGGGGCGCTGTGTATGTGTCGCTGCCTCTCAGCTAAAATGACCTGAACAGACTGAGGTGCAGCACCACATACACACCATGAGGATGGGGCGTGCTGTGCATGGAAGAACTATGGCATTTATACTGTAATCCCTTTATTAACCAGTCTGGGCTCACCCCATTTGGCAATGCTGCAAATAATTTTCTTGGAAAATTTGTAAGATAAATCCATGCTGAATAATGTAATATTCTGCAGAACTTCATAATGCACACCTCAGCTGCTGCAGAACCTCATCATACACACCTCAGATGCTACAGAACCTCATTATACACGTTTCAGCTACTGCAGAACTCCATAATACACATCTCAGCTGCTGCAGAACCCCATAATACACACCTCAGCTACTATAGGACATCATCATGCACACCTCAGCTGCTGCAGAATCTCATAATACACCTCAGCTGCTGCAGAACCGCATAATACACCTCAGCTGCTGCAGAATCTAATAATACACCTCAGCTGCTGACGATGCATTTCGTTGATAGAATGGCCTTCGTAACGACACTAATGGCTGCTTTACACGCAGCGACATCGCTTTAGCTGGGGTCACGGAATTCGTGACACACATCCGGCCTCGTTAGCAACGTCGTTGCGTGTGAAATGTACGAGCGACTGCTAATGAGCAAAAATACTCACCTTATCGTTGCTCATTGACACGCTCCTCCATTCCCAAATGTCGTTGCTGCTGCAGGTACGATGTTGTTCGTCGTTCCTGCGGCAGCACACATCGCTATGTGTGACACTGCAGGAACGAGAAACCTCACCTTACCTGCGGCCGCTCGCAATAAGGAAGGAAGGAGGTGAGCGGGATGTTCAATTGGGCAGCCGCTTAATGACGTCACTGTGACGCCGAACGAACCGCCCCCTTTTAAAGGAGGCAGTTCGCCGGTCACAGCGACATTGCTAGGCAGGTAAGTAGTGTGACGGGGACTAGCGATGTTGTGCGCCACGGGCAGCGATTTGCCCGTGACGCACAACCGATGGGGGCGGGTACACACGTTCATACAGTGCATCTTTTGTTGCATTTTTGAGGTCACAAAGATGCCCCAAATACATGCATTTCCTTCCCCCAGCAAAGTCTATGGGATTTCAATTTTGCGTCCACACTGGACATCTATTGTTGGCTGCATCTTGGCTGCGTTTTTGAAGATGCAGCAGGTCAATTCTTTTTGCGTTTTCGTTTTTGAACCATCCAATCTATAGATTAGACTTAAAAACCGCATTGGGCAAAACGCGGTAAAAACACGTCAAAAACACATCGCGTTATTTTATGCGTTTTTGCCGCGGTGTATTTTCAGTGCATTCTTGGGACAAAAACAATGCATATTTGTGGCAACACATGCCCCGTGTGAACATACCCTAAACCATTATATGTGATGTGCAGACGGCAGTGAAGCCATGTAACATATGAGACTCCACTGTTAAGGAATCTGACAGCTGATTCTGACAGGAATCTGACAGCTGATTCCTCCTGCACGACCCCCGAGTAGAAGGAATCAGACACCGGCTCCATTATTGCAGTCGTGTATATTTTACTCTGATGCTTCCACATTTCAGAGAAAACACATTTTGTCTCTGGCCGAGGATGATGCAGTCAAGATGAGGCTCCCGGGAGGCCGGTGCCCAATGGCTTCTCCCTGCTCTGCTGCCCTGGACTGACCGGTGTCTCCCCTGTGTCTGACATTCTGCACATTGACTGGTCGAACCCCCAAAATGTGTAATATACACTGTTAGGATTTAATTTGACAATTGGAGTGGTCTTGTAATTGCTCAATCAGTCAATATTCAGAATTACATTACATTACACACTATACGTGACATGAACAGGGCACATGTAGGGTGTATAATCTGATATATAAAGCTGAGTGTATGCGTGTGTGTGTGTGTGTGTCCGTTAAAGGAATCTGCACCGTCGCATTAACAATCACAAAGTTTTGCACAGATGCCTCATGTGACTCAGGGAGCATCATAGTCTATGTTTTGAGGGTAAAATTTAACCCCGCGCTTTACAGTTATTTGCCGAAAAACATTACATTAAAATCAATGGAGCTGGGAGCTACAGGTCATTAATAGGAGCTGTAATTGGTTGCTCTAGGCAACAAAGGACATTGTTAGTATAAGACAGGTGATGTGTCAGATAATATAATGTCAATAGAGACAAACACAGAGACACAGACACACACACACAGACAGTGTCACACACAGACAGAGACACACTCAGAGACACAGAGAGACTGATATAGAGACAAACACACAGACTGATACAGAGACACACAGACACACAGGGACACAGAGTCTGATACAGAGACAGAGATAAACAGACACAAAGAGAGAGACACACACACACAGACTGTTGCTGAGACACACAGGGACAGAGACAAACATAGACTGAAAAGAGACAGACAGAGACACACAGAGACACACAGAAACAGACAGAGACACACAGAAACAGACAGAGACACAGAGATAGAGATACAGAGACATAGAGAGAGACACAGACATAGAATCACAGAGACTGTTATAGAGACAGAGACAAAGAGAGAGAGACACAGAGACACACACAGACACACAGACTGATACAGAGACACATACACAGAGACAGCGACTGTTAGAGACTGATACAGAGACACAGAGACATAGACACACAGACTGATACAGAGAGACACAAAGACACACACAAAGACAGGCTAATACAGAGACTGATACAGAGACACACAGACATAGACACACAAAAACTGATAACTGATACAGAGACACAGAGGCACAGAAAAAGAGACGGAGACACACAGAGACACAGACAGAGATACACAGACAGACAAACACAGAGACCCACAAAGACAGACACACAGACAGACACACAGAGACACGCAGAGACAGAGACACACAGAAGCACACATACAGATACATGGACACACACAGAAACACAGACACACACAGAGACACATTCACACACAGACACACAAAGACAGACACAGAGGCATAAACACAGAGACAGGCACATAGACAGAGACACACAGAGACAGACACACACACACACACACAGACAGAGACACACAGAGACACAGATATAGACACAGAGACACACATAGACAGAGATACACAGAGACACAGATACACACAAACACAAGCACAGACACACAGAGACAGAAGCACATGAAGAGAGGGAGACAGACAGACAGAGAGGGACACAGAGTGGGAGAGAGGGAGAGGGAGAGAGACAGTTACTATCCCTGGCACCACCAGGTACTACAGTTAGTAAATATGTATATGTATCTATTACCCCCTACACATGCTCTGCACCCACTCTGGCTGCAGCTGCAGGGCCCACTGGCATCACATCACAGGCTCCCCCTGATGTCATTACACCTATCCAGGGCCCACAGCTGCAGAGCAAGGGCGAAACAGAGAGCCAGTGGCAAACTGCTGCTCAATGGTTTTCAACCATGCATCTGAGAATATAGCAGTGGCCACCATCACCCACAGGCCAGTCATTTTGCCACTGCTTAAATTACACCATATACATGACACACACATAGTTACTATAGAAAAGATAGATGGATGCAGGGACGGACTGGGGTGTCTGGGGTCCACAGGAGGAGTTAACTCTAGAGGCCACACAGCAACTTTATGCAAATAGCTGCAGGAGCCCCCACACAGCCTCCTATGCACAGCAGGAGCCCCCATACAGGCTCCTATGAACAGCAGGAGCCCCCACACAGCCTCCTATGCAAAGCAGGAGCCCCCCACACGGCCTCCTGCGTGCAGCAGGAGCCCCCACACAGCCTCCTGTGCAAAGCAGGAGCCCCCAGACAGCCTCCTGCGCACAGCAGGAGCCCCCACACAGCCTCCTGTGCACAGCAGGAGCCCCCACACAGACTCCTGCGCACAGCAAGAGCCCTCACACAGTCTCCTGCACACAGCAGGAGCCCCCACACAGCCTACTGCGCACAGCAGGAGCTCCCACACAACCTCCTGCACACAACAGGAGCCCCCACACAGCCTCCTGCACATAGCAGGAGTCCGCACACAGCCTCCTGCACACAACAGGAGCCCCCACACAGCCTCCTTCACACAGCAGGAGCCCCCACACAGCCTCCTAGATAGACATATGATAGATATATGATAGATAGATAGAGGGATAGAGATACATAGATATAGACAAATAATAGAGAGATAGGCAGACAGACAGATAATAGAAAGATAGACAGACATTGCACAGTATACAGAACACACACATGTTATACATAACACATACAGACAGCACATAATACATTACAGATGACACAAAGCATTATACTCACATACAGTCACTTCCTGGGCTGCAGGATTTCAGTATGGCTGTTGTAGCAGCATCTCCAGCAGTGCTGCCGCCTCTCCCCCCTCTGAGCAGACACTATGCAGAGCCGAGGAGGGGGGGCGCTCCCTGCTGGAGCCTGTGCAGGGAGATGACAGTATATAGAGCGGAGGGGAGGGGGCGCTCCCTGCTGGACCCTGTGCAGGGAGCTGACAGTACGGAGAGCGGAGGGGAGAGGGGGGGGCGCTCCCTGCTGGAGCCTGTGCAGGGAGCAGACAGTACGGGGAGAGGGGGGGCGCTCCCGGCTGGAACCTGTGCAAGGAGCAGACAGTACGGGGAGAGGGGGGGCGCTCCCTGCTGGAGCCTGTACAGTGAGCCGACAGTACGCAGAGCAGAGGGGAGGGGAGAGCTCCCTGCTTGAGCCTGTGCAGGGAGCCGACAGTACCAGAGCGGAGGGGAGGGGGGCGCTCCCTGCTGCAGCCTGTGTAGGGAGCCGACAGTCATAGACACCTATGACTAAGGACTGCTTTTAAATTCACCGTCCGAAATGCGTAAGGTGTTTCATGCACTCTGCCCCATCCCTCTGCTAATATATACGTCTTTTGTATATTTTTATACTTATTTTTCAATAAAGTGGAATTTTTTAACCATGGAATTTGATGCTGGATCCAACCCTTTCTCCATGTCCCTGTGAAACACCTGCGTGTGCGGTTGAGTCACATGGAGACAAGTCAGGTTTTTTCCAGCAGCACAGGTCAAATATGGATGGCATCCGTGTGACATCCGTGTGGCACGTACTGGAAAAAACAAATCTTGCTGTAATAAATGTTTTTTTATGTGTAAATGATGTGCAAAGCTAGAAAAATGATAGATAACTACTAGATAGATAGATAATACATAGAATAGATAAATGAATAGATATAGATTGATATGTAGATAGAGAGATAGCTAAATAGCTTAAACAGCTATTTAGCATAATTATTGACTAATTTTAGAAAATAAAATCACGTGGGGTTCCCCCTAATTTTCATAACCAGCACAGGTACACCAGCAGCATGCGGGCTGCAACCCTCAGCTGTCAGCTGTACCCTGGCTGGTTTAGAAAAATAGAGAAAATCCAACTGTTATGTTTTTTTTAATTATTTGAACAAATAATTTAAAAGAAATGGCATAAGGTCCTCCCCATTTTTAAAATCCAGCCAGATACCACCAGGCAACTGGAGACTGATATTTTTAGAGTGGTAAAAGCCATGGTTTTTTGCCCCTTCCCAGCTTAAAAATAGCAGCCCGCAGTCACCCCAAAGGTGGCACATGTATTATATGTGTCAAATCTGGTACTATATCCTAGGCTCATCCCGTTGCAAATCAAGTAATATAATATGGGGTTGATGCATGCTGTGAATTGCCAACTGGAATCAAGCCCTGGTATTTACAATATGTGGGCATCTATCAGACACCCCCATTACTAATTCAGTAGAAATATTAAAAAAAAAAAATTGAACAAACACCCCATGACTACAGCCCTCATTCACCAATTTATTAAAAACTTATTTTAAAAAAAGTCTGTTGTAATCCATAGCGATGTCCCACAATGTGCCCCAAAAGTGAACCTGAAGGACATGAAAAGAGAAAATGGTTAAACAAATAAAGACAAAATACACCCTCATTCCCCAATTTATTTCCCTGCAAAACCCTAATCCATGGTCCGACGTAATCCAAAAGGGGGTCGCACGATTTTCTAAGACTCACTATAACAGCCAATGAAGAACAGATCGTTCCTAATTGGCAGGGAGCACTGTAAAAAGAGGGTAGAGCGCATATGAGAAGCACCCGTGGAGTGATTCTTATATATTTCTATTATGAAATTGCTCACCTGATTAGGTTGTGCGCCCTCGCACAACCCCGGTAATAGATGTATAATTCCTCTGGGGGATGAGGAGCTGTCTCTGCTGGCATTGCCGTTATTGTGCTGGGTGGGTCCAGGTTTGCTACCTTGCTGGCTCCAGATTCACTGACACCTTGAATCTTGGGGCTCTGTGCAAACCTATGTCCTCCCGCTGGTTTGTTCAAATGGTCTGATGGATTCTATTACTCACAGCAGCTCTAACCGAATTCCCTTACGGGAGTAGGCATATAGGAAAAAAGATTCCGGTCTTTGTGAGCGCTAGTAATAGATCTTTAGTCTTTGGTCTTGTATGATGATTAGCTTTATTATTAATAATAACAAAAGCTCTTGTATTAACACAACGCGTTTCAGCAAAATACACTTGCTGTCCTCAGGTGTAACAAGAGCACTTTAAAGACAGGGAGAGCAGTTACTGCAGGCTCACACACTGCTGTGTGAGAATCACTGCAGTGAACTGAGATGACCTCATGAGGCCACCCCAGGTCACTGTAACGGGTCACAAAGCAGTGTGTGAGTGGACGCAGACAGGAAGGAGCAGATACAGAGTTCACTCTCGGATAGTGCCCATGGCTCTCGCATCAATTATTGTGACTGAGACTTTGAAGCAGGTACTGCAATACACCCTGAAAGACACAGGGCTGAATAACATTTTCCTCTAGTTGGTATGCAACTATATACAGCAGGGGTGGGCAATTCATTTTCCCATGGGGCCGCATGAGAAATTGGGATGGTTTTAGAGGGCCGGACTAATATAATTAACTCGGTTCTACGTATATATATATATATATATATATATATATATACACACAAACACGCATATATACTGTGCGTATATAATATATATACACATACACACAATGTATACATACACACACAATCCCCATATACTACATCACTACACCCGCCACATACTACACCTGAAATATATATCGGTATACACTACACCTGTAATAAACTACACCTCTATATACTATACCACTATATATTACATCACTACACCCCTATATACACCTGTAATATACTACACCCCTATATACACCTGTAATATGCTACATCACTATATACTACACCTGTAATAAACTGCAGCACATCACTATATACTACACCTGTGATAACCTACATCACTACACCCCTATATACTACACTTGTATTATACTACATCACTACACCCCTATATACTACACTTGTATTATACTACATCACTACACTCTTATATACTACACTTGTATTATACTACATCACTACACCCCTATATACTACACTTGTATTATACTACATCACTACACCCCTATATACTACACTTGTATTATACTACATCACTACACCTCTATATACTACACTTGTATTATACTACATCACTACACCCCTATATACTACACTTGTATTATACTACATCAGTACACCCCTATATACTACACTTGTATTATACTACACTCCTATATACTACACCTGTATTATACTACACCACTACACCCCTATAAACACCTGTATTATACTACACCTGTAATATACTACACCACTACACCCCATATACACCTGTAATATACTACACCACTACACCCTTATATACACCTGTAATATACTACACCACTACACCCCTATATACACCTGTATTACACTACACCCCTATATACACCTGTATAATACAGGTGTATATAGGGGTGTAGTGGTGTAGTATAATACAGGTGTATATAGGGGTGTAGTATAATACAGGTGTATATAAGGGTGTAGTATAATACAGGTGTATATAGGGGTGTAGTGGTGTAGTATAATACAGGTGTATATAGGGGTGTAGTATAATACAGGTGTATATAGGGGTGTAGTATATTACAGGTGTATATAGGGGTGTAGTGGTGTAGTATAATACAGGTGTATATAGGGGTGTAGTATTATACTACACTCCTATATACACCTGTATTATACTACACCACTACACACATATAAAACTACACCACTACACCCACCCATATACCACACCTGTAAAACTACATTCCCATATACTAAACCACTACACCCCAAATATTTGTCAAAAGTTACCCCTCTCCCCCAGCCCCCCGCCTGCCCGCCCCCATTGTCCCTGCAGGTTACTAGTAACCACTCACCTCTCTTCTTATCGTTCCCGTCCTCAGACACCTCCGTACGAGCCCCCCGCTGAGCTGCTTCTCCTTCACATGGCCAGGCTGCGCCGACGCTGTATTCCTAGGAGCCCCCGCCGCTGCCTCTCTCCATATGGCCCCCGCCTCTGCAGCTTCTCCTGCCGGGCGGGAACTTTTCAAATGACACACGCGCGCCGTACTGACGATATCAGGCCGCCCGTGTGTCACAGAGAAAAGTGTTGGGCAAGGAACAGAGGAGAGATTCCTGCGTTCCGCTGCCTACACTGTGCGGAGCTTCAGGATCTGTCCTCTGTTTCCTGCCCGACACGCAGCGTGTGATGAGGGTCAGGGCCGGCTCCAGGTTTTTGTGGGCCCCGGGCGGAAGAGTCCCAGTGGGCCCCATCAACACGCAGACACACATACGTACACATACATATTTAAAGACAAACTCACAAAAATACATATAGAACGGACACATCTATACAGCCATATACACTGGCATACATAGATACACATTATACATGCCTACAGACACACAGCTCTGCTGCATACATACAGACACACATAGCTCTGCTACAGACACACATAGCTCTGCTACAGACACACATAGCTCTGCTACAGACACACATAGCTCTGCTACATACACACATAGCTCTGCTACATACATACACACATAGCTCTGCTACATACATACAGACACAGCTCTGCTACATACATAGCTCTGCTACATACATACACACATAGCTCTGCTACATACATACACACATAGCTCTGCTACATACATAGCTCTGCTACATACATACACACATAGCTCTGCTACATACATAGCTCTGCTACATACATACACACATAGCTTTGCTACATACATAGCTCTGCTACATACATACACACATAGCTCTGCTACATACATAGCTCTGCTACATACATACACATAGCTCTGCTACATACAGACACACATAGCTCTGCTACATACAGACACACATAGCTCTGCTACATACAGACACACATAGCTCTGCTACATAGACACACATAGCTCTGCTACATACAGACACATATAGCTCTGCTACATACAGACACACATAGCTCTGCTACATACATACACACATAGCTCTGCTACATACATACACACATAGCACTGCTACATACACACATAGCTCTGCTACATACAGACACACATAGCTCTGCTACATACAGACACACATAGCTCTGCTACATACATACACACATAGCACTGCTACATACACACATAGCTCTGCTACATACAGACACACATAGCTCTGCTACATACATACACACATAGCACTGCTACATACACACATAGCTCTGCTACATACAGACACACATAGCTCTGCTACATACAGACACACATAGCTCTGCTACATACAGACACACATAGCTCTGCTACATATATACATACATACACATTGCTCTGCTACATACACACATAGCTCTGCTACATACATACACACATAGCTCTGCTACATACATACACACATAGCTCTGCTACATATATACATACATACACACATAGCTCTGCTACATATATACATATAGACAGACACACAAGCGGCTCTGGGGCCCAGCACATACGGCACCAGGGGGGGGGGGGTTTGCAGGGAATACACCTAGGGGGGAGAAGAGCCCATACAGCTCACCAGGGCCCATAAATCGGGAGGTGGGGAGGGCACATACCGCTCAGGTCACGGTGGAGAGGGGGCCCACACAGAGCCGGAAAGAAGCACTGTGCTGGGGGTCGCTGGCTGGCACTGCAACTCTCATCTGTGGGATGAGCAGGACGCCGGCCGGTAGCTCCGCCCACAGATTAAGTTCAACCAGGAAGTCTTTGCTCTTTAAAGGGACGGCGCCGCAGATTCCTGCCGAGGACTGCGGTCCCCGGAACTCGGCCCGGGGGCAGCAGAACTAAGGCGAGTGGGCCCCGGCCAAGGGGCACCAGAACTGACGAGGCCGAGTGAGCCCCCCCGGGCACTGATGAGGGCAATCTAACCACGCACCTCCCGGAGCCTGGAGCTCCGGACAACAGGTCATATTGCTCTCATCAGTGACCGGCCAGCAAGGACGCCCTGAGCCAGGCGGGCCGGTCACAGAGAGTAGGCGGGCCGGATGTGGCCCGCGGGCCGCCCCTTGCCCAGGTCTGGCGTAGAGGGACAATTTATGCCACATGTGCAGCTTGGATACCCAATAGTTGTACAGCACAGAGGGAATCTGAGATGCATCTAGGCATCTTTCCCATGCTGTTCCTATTTATTTTGAGATCTGTTTCCATGCATTTCAGCTATTTTCCAGCCCCCTCAGACCTTCTAGCGGGTATGTCAGAAAAATGCCCGAGGTCCCCAGTGATTTCTATTATACTCATTACTTGAATTGAGCGGGTCCGCGTTTCGGACCCGCTGAATACAAGCAATGAGCACTTTAGTCCTAATTTTTTCTAAATTATATTGGATTATTATATTGGGTATACACATTATATTGGATTATATCGACATCGATTAGACATTATACTGCGCTCCCATATGTTTTTCTTTTGCACAATTAGCATATGGCCCTTTCAAAAATATTTTAAGGTTTATATGTGTGTACATGCATGTAAAACACTTTGCATTTCATGTTATATTACTTTGAATGAACATATGTTTTCCAGTCCTTCATATTTGGCTGTACAAACTTTTCCCTAACCTTCTATTATTTCTGCTGGGTTTTCATCCGTTTCATTTTAGGACCCTGCGGAGTTCCTCAGCCTTTCAGCTGCTTTTCATCAGCACTTCCCTTGGTGTCTTCATATACCTTCACTTCCTATTACTCGGTGCTGGTGACAACGCTTATACCCATATCAAATCTTCAGTAGGCTTGTGTACATCTGGAAATCTTTGTAGTTATTGCAGTTCCTCTCCCTTAGTAATCTGGAGATAAGCTATTTGTTAGTGATGAGCGAGTACTAAAAAGCTCGGGTGCTCGAGGCTCGGGCTGAGCATCCCAAGATACTCGTGTACTCGGCCCGAGCACCGAGCCCAATGTTATCCTATGGGAGACCCGAGTATTTTTCTGAAATGACCCCCGGCAGCATGTAGAAACCCTAAAAATGTCACAAAAGTCTCAGAAGAGTGCTCAAATGACATGGCAACAGCATGGGGAAGACCCCTTGAAGCATTTATCACTCAAAAGTCACAGCTGTGAACAATTTTGTCCGCGTTTTACGCCATTTTTACGGACTCAACAGAAAACCTTCCAAAATGACACCAAAATGAATTTTCATGGCGGAAATGTTAAGGGCACATACCCAATAGTGAGATAGAGCTGGTGTATGTTACTTTTGGAGATTACATGAAAGATTTTACGTGAAAACATTGTGTGGCACTCCGATGTCCCTGAGAAGAGACGTACATGAAGGCCTCTTGAGTCTAATGTGCCCATTTTGAGGAAGTGAGTCTTTGTAGTATTTTCCTTTGCCAGGGCAGTCCAAAATTGTGAGGTTCACCAATGCCCCTGCATACAGACGTGCATGAGGGCCTGTAAACCTGAAGTGCCCATTGTAAGGAAGTGGGTTTATTGTAGTATAGCCCTTTGGCAGGGCAGCCAAAAATTGGGAGGCTCCACATTGTCCCTGGATAGAGACGTGCATGATGGCCTGTAAACCTGAAGTGCCCATTGTAAGGAAGTGGGTCTTTTGCAGTATAGCCCTTTGGCAGAGCAGCCAAAAATTGGGAGGCTCCATATTGTCCCTGGATAGAGACGTGCATGAGGGCCTGTAAACCTGAAGTGCCCATTGTAAGAAAGTGGGTCTATCGTAGTATAGCCCTTTGGCAGGGCAGCCAAAAATTGGGAGGCTCCACATTGTCCCTGGATAGAGACCTGTTAGGTTCTTAGTGCGTCCATGCTTGCATTTAAAAACCGCACGTGTGTGCCTGTTGGTGGCAGCGTTCAGGTGCACTTGTGTGCGTTTTGCACAAACTTGGATATAACGCACAAGTCTAGTGAATACACATCAGCACAGCATTGCAAAATGCGCAATGGTGTTGGCAACGAACAAGGAAGTGGACGTGATGGTGGTGCAGGCAGAGACCGAGGTCGTGTGCAAGCTCTATTTTCGCCACAACAAAGGGCCACATCTACTCGCTCGCACGTCCTGTCCCAAATTCTTGGGGACCGCAGCAGTACACTGCTCTTGAACCAAGACCAGTGTCAACAGGTTGTTAGTTGGATAGCGGATAATGCTTCCAGTCAGATTGGCACCACCACAAACACTCTGTCTTCCACACGGTCAAGTGTCAGTAGCCGTGATACTGCACCGCACATTTCAGAACCTGATCCTCCTTCCTACTACCAGGCCGAGTACACGTCCACGGACATTACTGATCCCACACTTGGACACTCGGAAGAGCTGTTCACGTTTCCATTCACACATTCTGGCCTCTCGCCAGCTCCTGTTGAAGTGGGCCATGACGAGATTGTATGTACAGATGCCCAAATATTTGAGCAGCCACGTTCTCACGAAGTTGGTAACGTGTCTCAACAAGGGGTGGACGATGATGAGACACAATTGTCAGGAAGTCAGGAGGAGGAGCAGGGTGCGGAAGAGGAAGACGACGTGGTGGATGATCCAGTAACTGATCCAACCTGGCAGGAGGATATGCAGAGCGAGGACAGCAGTGCACAGGGGGAGGGAGGCGTAGCATCCCAACAGGCAGTAAGAAGCAGGGTGGTGGCCCAAGGCAGACGTCAGGCAACCGTTCCCCGGAACAACAACACGACACAAGGTGCCTGTACAAATGTTAGGTCTTCCCGAGTCTGGCAGGTTTTTAAGTTGGCTCCAGATGATTCTAAAAAGGCCATTTGCAACACCTGCCGTGCCAGCATCAGCAGGGGTACCAAAACTAGCAGCCTGACCACCACCAGCATAATCAGGCACATGTCAGCCAAGCACCCGACTTTGTGGGATGTACAACAGAGTCGAGGAGCAGTGGTTGCTGATGTCACTGCTAAGTCTTCGCTTGTTGTGCATGCGAGCCAATCCCCTGTACATGCTGTCCGCGAACAAGCCTCCTCCGGCCCTGCACCTGCAGTTGCCCACGCAGAAATAACACCATCATCAAGCACGTCCTTGTCCCAGCGCAGCGTTCAGTTATCCATTCAGCAAACCTTTGAACGCAGGCGCAAATACACTGCCAACGCCCCACATGCCATACTTCTAAATGCTAACATTTCGCGACTGCTTGCGCTGGAAATGTTGCCTTTTAGGCTGGTGGAGACAGAAGCATTCCGCAACCTGATGGCGGCAGCTGTCCCACGTTACTCGGTCCCCAGCCGCCACTATTTCTCCCGGTGTGCCGTCCCCGCATTGCATAACCACGTGTCACAAACATCACACGTGCCCTGAACAACGCTGTTTCAGCCAAAGTCCACCTAACCACAGACACGTGGACAAGTGCTTGTGGGCAAGGCCGCTACATCTCGTTGACGGCACACTGGGTTAATATTGTGGAAGCTGGGACCCAGTCTGAGCGAGGGACGGAACACGTCCTTCCCACACCAAGTTTTGCAGGCCCTACCTCAGTCAGGGTTTCACCCACACTCTACAGCTCCGGAATGTCATGCTCCTCAGCCTCCTCCTCCTCCTGCGCATCCTCATCCACTTTACCTTCCACACCAGTCCCAAGCTGGAAGTGTCGCGGGCGGAGGAGGGGACGCTGCGCTCTCCCACTGCTCGGGTACGGCTGCCGCTGCTCTACGGCTGCTGCTGCTCGGTGGCTCGAGCGATGGCCGGATCCCGAGGACTCGAGCGGCGCTCCTCGCCCGTGAGTGAAAAGGGGTGGTTTGAGTTTTGGGGATATTGTCCGTGACGCCACCCACGGTTGTGGTGATTGTGTGGACACCACCGCTGCTCTGGACGGGAATCCCGGGAGCCTGTGACAGGGAGCAGCTTTGTTGTTATTTCTCCCCTCCGTGGGTAGGGGGGTTGGTTGTCCCGGGGCCCGGTGATGGGGTAGAGATGGATGACAGGCGGGTTGCAGGGCCTGATGAGGTGCAGGGTCGCAGGGGCAGCGCTGTGCCGCATGGCACGGAGGTACTCACTCAGCCCAATGATGATGACACAGTTCATGGTAAAACAAGCGGCTGGATGGAAGGGTCCCTCGGTCGGCTGCGGTTGTTCCTCCCTGCAGGTTAGTGATGACTGTCTCTCCCTGCACCTAAGTTCAGTGTTGGTAGCGATGGGATCCCACCGGTAACCCGCCCCGACCTGGATATGGGCCGGAGGAGCCCCTTTTGCCCGCAGGCGCTGGCCCTGGGAGACGGTTGCCCTTGGCGGTGTCTCCCCTTCACGGTTGGACGGTTGCCTTCTATCGGGACTTGGCTGTTTGGAAACCCGGAAGTCCCCCTCACTAACGAATTTGGCAAATTCACGGCGACTCCAAGCCTTGCCGGGATCCGAAAGGCCCCTGCCAATGGTGCTGGCTTCTCTTTGTATACCGGTCCGGTACCGCCGGGTCACCACTCGTCCACAGTCCTTACGGCAGACTCCAATCGGCCTCCACTGCAGACGGTCACCACCACCTGCCAACCTTGCTGTCCTGTCCGGGCCACACACCCGGATCAACTTCAGGCTCTTTGCTGTCACTTTTCTCCTCTCTACTACTTTCCTCCTTCCACTTCCTTAGCTTAACTCTCACTGCCTGTGTTTTCCCTCCTCCAGGACTGTGAACTCCTTGGTGGGTGAAGACCAACCACCTGGCTCCACCCCCGGGTGTGGACAACAGCCCCTGGGGAAGGCAACAAGGATTTTGTGTTTTGACTATGATGTGCCTGCAGGGAGTGTGGGGTGTGTAAGTGTTGTGCTCTGTGGCCCCTGGCTTGTCCAGGGCGACACAGAAGCACTGCAGCACTGCCTCAGCGAAGCGGCAACAGGCTGTGCTGAAGCTAATCTGCATAGGTGACAAACGCCACAATGCAGAAGAGGTGTGGACAGCTCTGAAACAGCAGGCAGATCACTGGCTCACACCTCTGAACCTAAAGCCAGGAAAGGTCGTGTGTGACAATGGCCGGAACCTGGTGGCGGCTTTGAGGCGAGGCCAGCTGACACATGTTCCATGCGTGGCCCATGTGCTCAACCTCGTGGTTCAGCGGTTTCTAAAGTCATACCCAGAGCTGTCTGATCTGCTGGTAAAAGTTCGCAACCTGTCTGCACATTTTCGAAAGTCACCTACTGCTTCAGCCGGCCTTGCCGGCTTTCAGCGCCGTTTGCATCTTCCGGCTCACAGACTGGTGTGTGATGTCCCCACGCGTTGGAATTCAACTCTGCACATGTTGGTCAGGATATGTGAGCAGAAGAGGGCAGTTGTTGAGTACCTGCATCACGTAAGCCATCGGGAAATGGGTCAAACTCCACACATAACACCTGAGGAGTGGAGATGGATGTCCGACCTATGTACCATCCGCCAAAACTTTGAGGACTCCACCAAGATGGTGAGCGGCAATGACGACATTATTAGCGTCACCATACCGCTTCTCTGCCTTCTAAAATGGTCTCTGCTCAAAAACAAACATGATGCATTGCAGGCGGAGCGCGACAAGTTGGAGCAAGGAACAGTAGTGGGTGTGGGTGATAACACACAGCCAAGCCTCGTCTCATCACAACATGCAGTGGAGGACTATGACGAGGAGGAGGATGAAGACATGGAGCAACTCTCCGGCCAAATTGAGGATATGACATGCACACCAGTCATATCCTCGGTTCAGCGTGGCTGGCCGGAGGACAGGGTAGATGATGATGAGGAGGAGGAGGAGGAGGACAGCATGTTCAGTCATCGTGTTGGTCAGGATACTGAAGTGATGGCTGTTAAGAGTCTGGCGCACATGGCTGACTTTATGGTAAGCTGCCTGTCTCGTGACCCTCGTGTTAAGAACATCTTGGCCGACAATCATTACTGGTTGGTAACACTGTTAGACCAACGCTAAAAGGAGAACTTTATGTCTCTTATTCCCGAGGCGGAGAGGTCAGGCAAAATGCAGCAGTTCCGGAAGGCCATAGTCACGGAAGTAGGCAAAGCATTCCCCTCACAAAACGCTAGCGGCATAGGTCAGGAATCAGTGGACAACCAAGGCGTACAGCCGAGAGGGGCACAAGTCCAATCCGCCAGAGGTAGGGGAACAGTCTTTAAGATGTGGGACAGTTTTCTCAGCCCCTCACGTACCACAGCCCCTGAGGTGCGGGGTAGTGCCACAAGAAATCCTAAGTCTGCCCAGATGCTCAAGGAGTACCTTGAAGATCGAACAACTGTACTCTGACATTCCTCTGTGCCTTACAATTATTGGGTATCCAAGCTGGACACGTGGCATGAATTGGCTCTCTACGCCTTGGAAGTCCTGGCCTGCCCTGCCGCTAGCGTTTTGTCAGAGCGTGTTTTTAGTGCCGCAGGTGGAATCATTACAGATAAACGCACCCGCCTGTCAACTGAAAATGCTGAAAGGCTGACTCTGATCAAGATGAACAAGGGTTGGATTGGGCCAGACTTCACCACACCACCAGCAAATGACAGCGGAATTTAAAGTTTGTAACGGGAATTTGCCATGTACCTCCACTCACCCATGGGTACACACTTCTGGACTTTGGATAATCGCTGGACTGCTCCTCCTTCTCCTCATGCGCCACCATGATGACCGTTACAATAGTTAGGCCATTGTTTCAGGTATACCCCCAGTGGTAAATTTTTTCGCCCATTCTTTCAGAATGGGCATTACAACGACAGGAGACCCGCTCCTTTGCAATGGGAACAATGTTTTGAGGCCCTCATGCACATCTCTATCCAGGGACAATGTGGAGCCTCCAAATTTTTGGCTGCCCTGCCAAAGGGCTATGCTACAATAGACCCACTTCCTTACAATGGGCACTTCAGGTTTACAGGCCATCATGCACGTCTCTATCCAGGGACAATGTGGAGCCTGACGCTTCCACCGACTGCCACACACGTGCATTTTTTAGGAGCGACAATTACTGAGAAGTTTGACACTATCAGACACTGCTGACTGACGTGTATTATTCACTAGACTTGTGCGTTATATCCAAGTTTGTGCAAAACGCACACAAGTGCTCCTGTACGCTGCCACCGACAGGCACACACGTGCGGTTTTTAAATGCAAGCACGGACGCACTAAGAACATAACAGGTTTTTAGGAGCGACAATTACTGAGAAGTTTGACACTATCAGACACTGCTGACTGACGTGTATTATTCACTAGACTTGTGCGTTATATCCAAGTTTGTGCAAAACGCACACAAGTGCACCTGTACGCTGCCACCGACAGGCACACACGTGCGGTTTTTAAATGCAAGCACGGACGCACTAAGAACCTAACAGGTTTTTAGGAGCGACAATTACTGAGAAGTCTGACACTATCAGGACTGTTTTAGACTGTGTACACCGGCCCCAGATATGGTGATGAAGGCTGGTATACGGTCACCACTAGGAATGGCTATATACCCTGCCTGCCTGTATACAGCTACAATAGTCCTGAGAAGGACTCTTCTGGTCACTAGCCTGTATTCCGACCTGGCTATACCCTGCCTGCCCTGCCTGTATACAGCAACAATAGTCCTGAGAAGGACTCTGCTCCTGTACTCCAACCTGGCTATACCCTGCCTGCCTGTATACAACTACAATAGTCCTGAGAAGGACTTCTGGTCACACTGTTTCCAGCCCTGCTACGGAAATAACTATAAAGGGCCGCAAACCTTTCCCTGAAGCAGCAACACTCTCCCTGCACTGACTGTCTGGATGGCTGTGAGCAGAGCACAGCGCGCCCGCCGGTATCAAGGCTCGGTCACGCTGTGCAGGCCGGCCAATCACTGCAATTCCACAACTAACAGGGCTGTGGCATTGCAGTGGTCTGCCAGCCAATCCCTGCATGAGGGCTGGCTCTCAAAAGAGCGCCAACATGCTGGGATGAAGACCACGAGTACAGCACGAGTATCGCGAGATTACTCGGTCCCCGCCGAGTAGCCCGAGTACAGTGATACTCGTGCGAGTACCGAGTAGTGACAAGCATACTCGCTCAACACTACTATTTGTTATCTCTGTGTCTTTTTAGTGTTTACTGTAGTTGACTAAATACTCATCCCATCTGATCCCTACCTAGGGCCTACTTCAGGCTCAGCCAGGGTCAGGTATCCAGCTCAGTGCATGGGTGTGGAACCTATCTAGGGTGGTGGCAAAGCCAGGGCCCAGCAGTAGGCTTGATCACGGGTCATCATCTCCCCCTTCCCTAGACACAAACACTCAAAACAAAAAATTCCCATAATAAAGGTGTAAGACAAAATATAATACACATTGATCATGTATGACCCATCAATTAGATACAGGAGGGTCCCTCAACATATGGGTCCGGTTGATATATAAATGTGATATAAAAATAATGTTCCATTCTGCAATCATCCTAAGCTGGTGTCTAAGGGCTATCCCTTCTTTGCCATGAAGCTTGGCGCCTTAGGGTACTTTCACACATCCGGATTTTTGCTCTGCGGCACAATACGGCGTTCTGCAGAAAAACCGCAACCGGCTTTTGTAACGCCGATTGCGGTTTTTTTTGCATTGACTTACATTAGTGCCGCATTGTGCCGTAGGGGCTTGCGTTCGGTCCGGTTTTTGCCGCATGCGGAAGATTTAGCCGATGCGGCGGCCGGATCGAACGTACCCTGCAACGTTTTTTGCTCCGGCAAAAAACACCGCATCGCGCCGCATCCGGCCGCTGCGGCGCATTTTTCAATGCATCCCTATGGAGGCCGGATGCGGCGCGATGCGGAAAAAAAACGCATCCGGTCGCCGCATGCGGTATTTTCCACTGCGCATGCTCAGTAGCATGCCGCAACCGGAAAAAAACGGACCGGCCGCATGTAAAAACGTATGCAAAGGATGCGGTGTTTTCACCGCATCCGTTGCATAGTTTTCACAGCCGGATTGAGCCGCAGGGCTCAAACCGGATGTGTGAAAGTAGCCTTAGATAAATGATAATAGATCCTCGCTGGGATGATGGCTTGCCCTCTATGTCTCCTACAGGCCCTTTCTTTAGGTTGACCTGTTAACTGATTCTGACATATAACGGGGATAGATAGCCTAACATTCAATGTCCTCATCCTAATATTATAGTTGGATGCATATATACAGCTTCTCATGGGTACAGTACCAAATAGGTGCCTAACATTATACAGGAATACTTCTGCAAAATAGGGAGGCAATAGATGTATCAGACCTGATCTACTCTCTTGCCTATTTCCAGGCATCACTGATTAGTGTTAAACCTATAGAAAAGAGGAGCCATATAATCACCAAGATGGTAAGATAAAAAATATACTTTATTTAACATTACTTCACAGTCAAGATAAATACATACATAGTGAACGTGCATAGTGCAGACTGCAAACTAGCTGGTTTGCCAGAAAAAATGCCAATATCACTAGGAGGAGGGTTCCACCTTCAGTGGGGTATATACATAAAAAGTATTTAGCATTTAGTAGCAGAAAACAGCCAATCTCATAATTAGAAAGGTATGGCACCGAGAAATCTCTATACACTCACCTATCATGTTCCCCGTTGGCATGTGGCACCGCAGTAATCCTATATACTCCGGCGTGGAATGCATGTTGGGTGAGTTTCTGGATACGTCCAGCTTGCATGTGTGATAATGCCATGTTCACTACCGTGAGTCACTGTTTTCTCATACAACACTTTTTTAAATTGCACCCCACTCCTTTGCTCCTGATTTTCAAATCTGTATGTCCTAACAAGTAAAATAAAATGTCATTGATGCGTCCTTGATGTATATCAAGAATCTATGGGGTATTTTCAAGAGGAAGATGAGTGACACTAGACTTAATGCACATGAGCTGAAGGCAAGCTATCAAAGCAACCTGGCCTTCCATAACACCTCAGCAGTGCCACAGACTGATCGCCTGCATGCCACGCCGTATTGATGCAGTAATTCATGCAAACAAAGCCCCGACAAGTATTAAGTGCATTTACTGTACAGACATTTCAGTAGACGCCAACATTTCTGAGTTGAAAATCATTTTGTCAGTTGGTCTTATATAATATTCTAATATTTTGAGATAATGACTTTACGGTTTTCATTGCCTGTAAGCTGCAATCATCAACATTAATAGAAATAAACCGTTGAAATAGATCACTCTGTTTGTAATGAGTATAAAATATATGTGTTTCACTTTTTGTATTGAATTACTGAAATAAATTAATTTTTTGATGATATTCTAATTTATTGAGAAGCACTTGTATATGTGCAGAGAGATTCCTGCCTCACCCCTGAGGAGGAGGAGGAGCTGTGGAGCTGGCAAAGAGAGTGAGAGTAATTTGTGTCAGTACTGCTGAATTCGGAATGGTTGAGAGCTATGGTCCCAGCAAGGAGTGTGAAACTAAAGGCCGCTTTACACATAGTGACATCGCTAGTAATGTCGCTAGCGATAGCACTCACCCCCGTCGTTTGTGCGTCACAGGCAAAGCGCTGCCCGGGGCGAACAATATCGCCGGTACGCGTCACACATATTTATCTTCCTAACAAAGTCACTGTGGCCACCGGACAACCTCTATTTTAAGGGGGTGGTTCATTCGGCATCATAGCAACGTTACTTAGCGGGCCACCAATAGAAGCGGAGGGGCGGAGAGCAGCCACATGAATGACACTCCCACCTCGTTGCTGGAGGATGCAGGTACGCTGTTATTCGTCATTCCCGGGGTGTCACACGTAGCGATGTGTGCTGCCTCAGGAACGACGAACAACCTGCATTAAGCACCAGCAATGATATTTTGAAAATTAATGTGTCAGCAATCAACGATTTGGTGAGTATTTCTGGTCATTAGCGGTCGTTCGTAGGTGTCACACGCAACAACATGTGCGTCATGAATTCCGTGACCCCAGCGATATCTCTTTATTGGGGCCTTTAGTCCAGGACATTGCTGTGCATGCACTTTGGAAGGATGTGGTGACATTGTGATGTGCACATCTGCCTTATAATGTATGCTGTAGGCCAGTGATGGGGAACCTATGGCCAAACTGGGCACGCAGAGCCCTTTCTGCCGGCATGCGCGCTGTCACCTTATTCAGCCACTTTGAACTGTCGGTGTGATTGCGCTGGCACTTTAAAGTTGTGTCAGAGCAGAGGAGACATTTCTCCTCGCTCTGACACTCCTCTCCTAGGTCAAAGGCCTGTTGCCTAGAAGACGGTGGGAGTGTTAATAAATGGCGCCGGCATAATGACGTCTGGTGGATGTGCAGGAACTGATAACCCAGCGGCGAGCAGCGGTGGAGCGGGTGCTGGAAGGTGAGTTGTTTTTGTTTAAACTGTATGCGGCTGTGCCAAGGTGGGGGGGGTGCCAGCATGGGGGAAACATAGCGGCATGGGGGAAACATGCAAGGATGGGGGAAATATAGCGGCATGGGGGAAACATGTAAGGAGGGGGGAAACATGCAAGGATGGGGGGAAAAATGCAAGGTTGGGAGAAACATGCAAAGATGCGGAAAACATGGCAGCATGGAGGGAAACATGCAAGGATGAGGGAAACATAGCAGCATGGGGGAAACATAGCAGCATGGGGGAAACATGCAAGGATGGGGGAAACATGGCAGGATGGTGGAAACATGGCAGATGGGGGAAATGTGGCAGGATGGGGAAAACATGGCAGCATGAGGGAAAACATGGCAGCATGGGGGAAACATGCAAAGATGGGGGGAAATATAAAAGGATGGGGGAAAACATGCAAGGGTGGGGGGAAACATGCAAGGATGGGGAAAACACAGCAAAATGGGGGAAACATGGCAGCATGAGGGAAACATGCAAGGATGGGAGAAAACATGGTAGCATGCGGGAAACATGCAAGGATGGGGGAAAACATGCAATAATGGGGGAAACGTACAGATGGCGAAAACATGGCAGCATGGGGAAACATGCAAGGATGGGGAAAACATGCAAGGATGGGGGAAAACATGGCAGCATGGGGGAAACATAGCACCATGGGGGAAACATGCAAGGGTGGGGGAAAACATAGCAGCATGGCTGAAAATATGGCAGCATGGGGTGAAATATGGAAGGATGGGGGAAACATGCAAGGAGGGGGGGGAAACATGCCAGGATGGGAAACATGCAAGGATGGGGGAAAACATGCAATAATGGGGGAAACATACAGATGGGGAAAACATGGCAGCATGGGGGAAACATAGCACCATGGGGGAAACATGCAAGTATGGGGGAAAACATAGCAGCATGGCTGAAAATATGGCAGCATGGGGTGAAATATGGAAGGATGGGGGAAACATGCAAGGAGGGGGGGGGGACATGCCAGGATGGGAAACATGCCAGGATGGGGGAAACATGCCAGGATGGGGGTACATAAACATGGCAGGATGTGGAAACATGCCAGGATGGGAAAACATGCCAAGATGGGGACACATAAAAATGGCAGGATGGTGGAGACATGGCAGGAGGGGGTACATAAACATGGCAGGAAGTGGAAACATGCCAGGATGGGGAGACATGACAGGATGGGGAGCCAGACCAGAATGATGGTACATAAACATGCCAGGATGGGGAGACATGCCAGGATGGGGAGACATGCCAGGATTGGGGTACATAAACATGCCAGGATGGGGGTACATAAACATGCCAGGATGGGGAGACATGCCAGGATGGGGGTACATAAACATGCCAGGATGGGGAGACATGACAGTATGGGGGAGACTTGGCAGGATGGGGGAGACTTAGCAGGATGGGGAAAACGTGGCAGGATGGGGGAAACATGGCAGGATGGGGAAAACATGCCAGGATGGGGTACATTTAGCAAAATGGGGTACATTTACCAGGATGGGGGTACATTTAGCAGGATAGGGGGACATTTACAAGAATAGAGGGACATTTACCAGCATGGGGGAACATGCCAGGATGGGGGAATATGCCGGGAAGGGTTACATTTACCAGGATGGGGCCATAATGGGGACAAATATACCGGAATGTAGGAAATATATATCAGGATGAGGGAAATGTTTACCAGGAAGTGGCCCAGGAAAGGGGATATAACTACACAATGAAAGGGGAGGGGAGCAACTCATACGTCTTCATGAAATTTCATGTTCAGACTTTGAAATGTAGATGTGGATTTCAGGGTTAACTCTGATTGCATTCCGTGCTAAAATCTGTCTGTCTGTCTAATATGCTGCAATTTTTCCAGAAAGATCAATCCAACTCCTGTGTCTGGAGCGGTCAGCGGGAGAGGCTCAGTTTCAATGTGTGGTAAGCACACATGAGTGTGATGCCCCCTGCTGAAGAGAAAAGAAGACCTCAAAGGTAAGATTAAAATTAATTAATTATTTACATAATAGGATTGGCACTTTGGGAAAAATATTGGGTTTAGGGCTACAGTTTGGGCACTCGGCCTGTGTAAGGTTCGCCATGACTGCCGTAGGCTGTGAATAAGTGCATTTGCAGAGTCATCTCTGGACTAATTGTGAAGATGCAGTAAGAAAGTACACTGAAGACTGTATGAGGACAGTGCGGTGAAAATGAGTGTTCAGGTGAGTATTAGCTATTTTGAGGGTATGTGCGCACGTTGCTTTTTACCTGCTTTTTACCTGCTTTTTTGCTGCTTTTTCTTCTGCGCTGTTTAATGCCAAAATGGATGTGTTCTTCTATTCAAGCAAAGTCTATGGGAATTTGGGTTTCTTGTTCACACTATGTTGTTCAAAATGCTGCCTTTTTGTGGCAGAACTTTGGTCAAAAACTCAGCTTTGCAGTGCAAAACCCAAATGGCAAAAACAATTGACATGTTGCTTCTTTGAAAAGCTGAGTTTTTGACCAAAGTTCTGCCACAAAAAGGCAGCATTTTGAACATCATAGTGTGAACAAAAAACCCAAATTCCCATAGACTTTGCTTGAATAGAAGAACACATCCATTTTGGCATTAAACAGCGCAGAAGAAAAAGCAGCACAAAAGCAGGTAAAAAGCAGGTAAAAAGCAACGTGCGCACATACCCTTACTTCTACATCTTAGACTTCTTATTCTCTAGGGTCTCTCCAGAACACAGAGCCTAATAAGGGTCATTCAATTTGCATTTGCAGGAAACAAATTCACTACAAATAGAATTTTCTCTGTAAAATCCTCACAATTTGGCTAATTGAAATCTTGTCATATCTGCTTATTGCTAATAATAATGTCATATGTAACCCAAAATGCTGCCACATACATAATAATATAGAGAAAATCTAACAGAAAAAGACCCAAGGTGTTACACAGCTATGTCCATAACAAAAAAATGAAAAAGCTTCTGAAACGCTATAGTGAAAAAACAAGCAAAGAAAAAAAATACTTTGTCTTAAAGAAGCCAAATGACAATTTATTAAGGGATTAATGAAAGGAATCGTTCTTGAAATGTGTGTTAATTAAGCTGCCCATCTTTGCTAATTAAATGGGGTAGTTATATAGCGGGTAAAACAAATATAGATGCATGTTATAACAAAAGACGATATTCTTCAAGATCCCTTAACAGTTTCTAAGGATGCTGACGAGTGCCCTCTGGTGGTCGTGAAATAAACGTGTTCTATCTCTCACTTGGATGAGAAATGATAGGATAGAAAGGAGGAGTTAACAGCTGCTCGGCAGTGAGGATAGCAGCTGCAGGTATAAAATAGAGGGTCGCTCAGTGAGGCTGATCAATAGCTGCTCTTTGTTCTGTGGACTAAAATGTGACTGCTCAACTGTCTATTCAGAAAACATGTACTGTTCCAGCTCCTGATATAAGTGGATCATGGACCTGTTAGAAAAGAATGGGATTGTGCAGCGTAATCAGGAGTTAAACATGAAATCTTATGAAGATTCCTAAAAAGGCTCCAGGTAAAGAGGGAAATTTGGGGCTACTTGTAGCCAACTGATCCATTCTAAACTAATGCCGGTAGGGCTCTTGCTATTACGTAGTGTGCGCTGTTGTGCTTCATAGGTGAAATGTGATATTAGAAAACTTTTATGCTTTCTTTTTCCTATAATATACATAGTGTTTTTATTCCATATGCAGCAGAGTAAACTTTGTCACTCAGCACTAGTCACAGGATTAATATATTTCTTGATGGGAGATTTTCATACATTTTGTGATATTGATATCTAATACATTATAACCATTTATATTTATGACCATTGATACTTTTTGTAGATTTTTTTTAGATATCAGATTTATTCTTTATTGTCTTTGATTTGTGGCACCATTTGGCAGTATTATACCTTGTAATAGAATAATATGAGTTTGGCTGCAGAATATGAACCATTGTGTAGTATTCAGGGATGCCAATGCTAATTAATAATAGAGCCATTGTTGCATTCTTGCAATTACTTCATCTAAAATATTTTGCCCATCTCTGGAGCGACCACATCAGGGGAGGCTGGATTCTCACACATTGTATTTCTGTAGATCTGATCGTTCTGGGCTCTACTGTGGGAATGTGAGGTTAGGAAATGTGAGAGGGTTATTGTTTCTGAAATGAAAGGTTTCCCAAAATATTATTCAGGTTCAGACACTTGACAAAAGCCCTTTATATTTGGGTTTCAATAGGAAAATGAAATTATTAATTTTCTGTTGCTGGTATAGTGCTGCTGCCAACATATTCAGTAGCTGTTTAATTCAGATCCTGTTCTCATTGGAGATCACAATTTAATTTTCTTAACTGGATTTTTTTTTTCCTATATGAATTTTCTTTGGGTTCTTTGGTTTCTCCCCACACTCCGAGTGTGTATTTGTTTGGACTTTTTCACATGTCCATGCAATTTGATCCAATACCTGACCTGACTGAGACAGCATTATATATTTCTAAGAAGCTGTCAGACTTGGGATGGGAGAGCCTTGGCCAGTCTATGCATTGGACCAAATTGCTATATATATTTCTATGAAGCGGTCATGTTTGGGTTGGGAGAGCCTTGGCCAGTTCATGAATTGGACTGAATTGGTTTATATATTTCTATGAAGTTGTCATGCTTGGGTTGGGAGAGCCTTGGCCAGTCCATGCATTGGCCGAAATTGCTATTTATATTTCTATGAAGTTGTCATGTTTGGGATGGAAGAGCTTTGGCCAGTCCATGCATTAGACTGAATTGCTATGTATATTTCTATGAAGCTGTCATGTTTGGGATGGGAGAATCTTGGCCAGTCCATGCATTGGACCGAATTGTTTGATATATTTCTATGAAGCTGTCACGCTTGGATTGGGAGAGCCATGGCCAGTACATACACTGAACCGAATTGCTTTCTATATTTCTATGAAGCTGTCATACTTGGGTTGGGAGAGTCTTGGCCAATTCATGCATTGGAACAAATTGCTTTATATATTTCTATGAAGCTATTATGCTTGCGATGGGAGAGCCTTGGCCAGTCCATGAAATAGACCGAATTGCATGGATGCGTGAAAGATCCCAAACAAATACATTCTCAGAGTGTGGGAAGAAACCAAAGAACCTGGAGGAAATTTATGCAAAAAAGGATAAATATCTAAACTCTACTAAGCCATCAGGGTGAGATAATTTCTCAGTGTTAAGGCCACGTCTCACTAAGCGACATTGCTAGCGACATCGCTGCTGAGTCACAGTTTTTGTGACACAACAGCGATCTTTCTAGTGATGTCGCTGTGTGTGACATCCAGCAACGACCTGGCCCCTGCTGTGAGGTCGCTGGTCGTTGCTGAATGTCCTGGACTATTTTTTGGTCGTTGCTCTCCCGCTGTGAAGCACACATCGCTGTTTTTGACAGTGAGAGAGCAACGATCTGAATCTACAGGGAGCAAGAAGCCGGCTTCTGTGGACGCTGGTAACCAAGGTACACATCGGGTAACCAAGCAAAGTGCTTTGCTTGGTTACCCGATATTTACCTTGGTTACCAGCGTCTGCAGCTTATAGAAGCCGGCTCCCTGCACACTTAGCCAAGGTACACATCGGGTAACTATAAGCAAAGTGCTTTGCTTAGTAACCCGATGTGTACCATGGTTACGAAGCACAGCGCCGTTACACAGGTCGCTGGTGGCTGGTGGCTAATCTCTGATCGCTGTGGAGATCTGCCTGTTTGACAGCTCACCAGCGACCATGTAGTGATGCTCCAATGATCCCTGCCAGGTCAGATCGCTGGTGGGATTGCTGGAGCGTCGCTAAGTGTGACGGTACCTTAAGAATAAATTGCAAACTGTGGAGCTATAAACCACATTATGCTTTGACTTATGTGCAGTTCAGAGATTTTGTAGTGTAACACTTTTTAATATAACATACATGTGCATAAGTCTGAAAACTACAGAAACTTTTATCACCCAGAATATGGAGCAGTTAATCCCAACTATTGATTTCCCTCTTTGAGTATCCTTATGGGGATGCAGCATTGCTTTCTGGGGCACTCTTCTCCATATCTACTGATAAGATATTGAAGCCAAAACTTAAATCACTTGAGATTCTCTAATCCCTGTTAAGGAGCATTACAGAATGTCATTCAATGACATACTTACAGGCGTTAGAGCAGCAAAATTCTTTCTTTCATCTTTAAGATGCTGTACAGTAAAAAACAGTTATTACCTATTTGGAGGATAGGAGACAACTTGCTGATTAGTGGAAGTCCAACTGCTGGGATCCACAGTGATAAAAGTTTGACAAATTTTTATCTCCAATAGGAACATACTGTATTTTAACTCTAGAAAATTAAGTGTCAGATGGTATGCCTGACCGCCACTCCATTCATTCTCTATAGGCTGCCAGATGTAAATCATCGCAGCTATGGGCAGCAATAGGAATGAATACAGCTATGGTTACCATGTGCCATTCAATAGGCATAAAATGTTTCTCTTTTCAATTAATCAGTGCTGGACCCCACTGATCAATAAGTGATCACCAATCCAATGGATAGCGGATACCTTGTTTGCACTGGACAGCCTACAGAAGAACAGCCCAGAAGAGCTGTAGTTGTCTAACCTCCCTATGAGTTTAGTTATATAAACCACAAATTGCAAAGCTGTTGACATGAAGATAAAATTATTACATTATGCATGTAAAAAGTTTAACTTCCCTTTTTTGTATTTCTATGTGTATTTGTTAAAATATGTGCAGACAAGTAGACTATGACAAATGATAACAAAGTGCCTACTTAGACCAATTCACAGTATCAGTATGGTATCAGTACAGTAGAGAAAATAATACCCTGAGGTCTCCGGACTTCAGATGGGTTTGATTTGGTCATTTGTCTCTTTCATTATCTATTGAAAGCTGGTTTACTGCATTGTGGCAGATAAGAGTCTGTGGAATAAATAGGAGAGGAATGCTTTTATAGAACAACACATTTTTCAATGCTACATAACTAAAGGATCATGGAGACAGCAGAAAATATTACAATGAATGGAAATTCTCAGATATGAACCAAGATGAAGACAAGAGCAAATAAAGGACAATGGAGTAGAGAGACATCTGTGAAGTGAAGATAATTATTGTTGTAAGTGATGCTGGAGACGGGCACACCTAAGTGTGTATAGAAGCCCAAGGGATTGTTTGTAAGGAGGTATTATAAGCAGCTGTATATAGGGTTGCATATATTTATTCTGAAATACATTAGGTTCAATGGTATAGAATCCTAATTGCAACTCCATACTCTGTAGACAAGTTATCAACATTTTTGCCAAGTGATATAATAAGCAATGTTGTACTTATTTTAGTTGTACCATTTGTTGCCCTCACAACATCGCACATCAAAAGATATCAAAGGGGTTTTCTGAGAAATGTAATAAAAAAGTAAAACAAAGAAAATATTAAACATTTTTCTAAATACCTTGATTTCGCAAAATGGTATGCTTTAAATAGTGCACTCTGTCAGCATTTTAAAAATGGCAACTTCCATTTAGCAGTGTGTAGCCATCCTAGTGTGTTGAGAGTAATGCGGGCGTCACATGGTACGATCTATCGTGAGATTGCACGAGCGATCGTACCCGCCCCCGTCGTTTGTGCTCACGGGCAAATCACTGCCCGTGTAGCACAAAATCGTTAAACCGCCGTCACACATACTTACCTGCTGAGCGACTCCGCTGTGGGCAGCGAACATCCACTTCCTGAAGGGGGAGGGGCATTCGGCGTCACAGCGACATCACACAGCGGCCGGCCAATAGAAGCAGAGGGGCGGAGATGAGCGGGACGTAAACATCCCGCCCACCTCCTTCCTTCCGCATAGCTGGCGGGAGCCACGGGACGCAGGTAAGCAGTGTTCATCTTTCCCAGGGTGTCACACGGAGCGATGTGTGCTGCCCCGGGTAAGATGAACAACCGGTGCCATTAAAATTAAAAGGTTTTTTGAAATTAAACGATGAGTACACGACTCACGATTTGTGAACGAGTCAGCGTCGCTCGGAGGTGTCAAAGGAGACGACGTCGCAAGTGATGCCGGATGTGCGTCACGAAAACCGTGACCCCGACGATGCATCGCGCGATAGATCGTCTCGTGTGACGCCCACATTAGACAAATGTCCTCCTTGCATTACAACTTTTAGGCAGGCTGACTGAGATGGATGTTTATTCTCAGGCAGCTAAAGAAAGATGTTCAGCTTCTCCTTTAGTCCTCTGGAATTAGTGTCCTGTCAGGTTGACTTAACAGAGGACTGTGCATTCACGATTCCTGACTGGATGCTGCTCTGACCTGACATATGTCAAGAGCAGATGTTCTTTAGGCAGCCCATCCTACTGTGTGTTCTCTGAAGTCTAGAATGGGTGAACACTGATTTATGGAAGTTGCCATCTTGCAGTAGATAAAACACATTTTTTGATAAATAAAGATATTTAGAACACGTTCTTATTTAAATGTGTATTATTTATTTTGTTTAATTATTTTATAAGAATTCTCAGAGAACCCTTTAATTACATATTCATTACTTATTAGTACTTGTCTGCCATTTATCTACCTTCCTTCAGGACCATTCTGCAGCAGGTTTACTAGTCCTGTAGTGATAATTTCCTACTGATCAAGCAGTGATTTTATCAAAATTACAGCAAGCAGCCCAGTAAGTGACAAATCGCTGGAATCTTGGTATCTGTTGCTACATTAGACTATTCAAGCTGGTGTAAACCTGTAATGTACTCCTGAACACTATATCTCATATTTGCTTAATTTAGGAAAGATGGGTGTTAAAAAGAACCTTTCATGTCCCCAAACAGTACTAACCTACAAATATGAGGTTAATTTGCACGGTAATAGTGTTAAAATGCTGTCCAGTCACACGGGAAACAAGACTCCCAGAAGAATACAAACCTAAGGGTATGTGCCCATGATCAGGACTTGCTGCGTTCAGAACGCAGCAGGTCCTGATCTGCGGGGCCGCGAGTCTCCTCCACAGGAGAATGCAGGAGACCGCAGCTACATGTACCCATGATCAGTGTTCACTGCGCTGTGGTCTCTCGCTGTGTTCTCCCTACGAATTCCGCAGCAAACAATTGACATGCTGCAGTCTAGAAACACGCACCGCAGGTCAGTGTTTGCTGCAGAAAAAAGAAGCATAGTGGGCACGGCATTTCTAGAAATCCCGTCCACTTTGCTTGTACTGTACAAAGCAGCGTTTTGGACGCAGCTGATGCATGCTGTGTCCGAAAAGCTGGAAATCCTGATCATGGGCTAGCACTCTTATTCCTCCTATGAGCAGCCGGCTTACAGGTGTACCTGGAGCAGTCACTGTTCAGTATACAGTGAATGATGGCTGTAAGCATGCCTTGAAAGTTTGATTGACAGCTCAATCAGTAATGCCTCTGAGCAGAGTGAACTATCAATCAACATGCCAAGGCATCCTTACATCTGCTGCTCGCTAGTGATGGGCGATCCCGAACTGTAAAGATTGGGGATCGTACCGATCACATAGTGATCGTGTACATGATCCCGAGCACAAGCTTTAATGAGAAGCTCATGTTACAGATCGGGTCCAGATCAGGTCCAGGGACTGTAAAAAAAAAGCACATTATTAAAAAACGTTGTCATTATACTTACAGGTCCAGCGACGCGTCCTGCAGGCTCTGTCTCCCGGCCACTTCTGCATCCAAGTCCGATCATTGCTGTGACGTCATAGCAATGTGACCAGTCAGGTGTGAATGTTGTATTACCTCATTGGTTACAGACTGATCACATGACTATGATATCATCAAAGGTCTTGTGAAGTGATTGTCACTGTGGAGAGTCGCATCACATAACAGCGCACGATCTCCCGACAGCAGCGGGTCAGCTGCATATATTTTCATGCAGTTGAGGCATTCCTGTCCTGAGAGCGTCAGGCTTTGCGGGGTGATGCATTACGAGACGCAAGTGCAATCATACCCTCACTGTCAGGCTGCTTCTCGCTCTGTACAGAGCGATGTAGCAGAGCTGACAATGCTCTCTCTGCTTCTCACTTTGTATAGACTGTGCCTGTACAGAGGGATGAAGCAGAGTTGACATTGCTGTCCCTGTGGATTACGTTGGACTATGTCAGATAAATATTTGTTTTTATAATAAAGAGGGAGTCTCTAATTTTTTTTGCTTTATTTCTAATAAAAAAAATGTTTCTCTGTGTTGTGTTTTTTCAGGCTTAGCACCATATGAGAATACAAAGCTGGTATTAACCCCTTTATTACACAGCATGCCACCGCATTAGGGCCGCTGAATGAGCCGGATAAAGCGCCTGGAAATGGTGCTAAGAAACAATGCACTATTTCCAGGGGCAGCTGCGGGGCTCCCGAGAATCCCAGCCCCCAGTTGTCTGGTTTTACCTGACTGGCAATCAAACTACATCGGGAGCCCATGCATTTTTTTTAAATTATTTTTTTAAAGAAAAAAATAATGGGCTTTCCTGTATTTTGATTGCCAGCCAAAGTAAAGCCAGGCAGCTGGGGGCTGGGATTCTGGGCAGCCCGCAGCCACGCCTGGAAATGGCTCATTGTTTCTTAGCACCATTTCCAGGTGCTTTACCTGGTTCATCCAGCAGCCCTAATGTGGTGGCACACTGGGTAATAAAGGGGTTAATGCCAGCTTTGTATTCTCAGATGATACTAAGCCCGAAATTAATGGTGTCTTGCCAAATTAGACATGACCACCATGGATTTCTAATAAACTGTAAAAAAAAAATCACAACTCATATAAAAACAATTTTTATTAGAAATAAAACAAAAAAAATATAGATACTCCATTTTTATTATAAAAAACTCCTTAGTCCAACATAGTTCACAGGGACACCAATGTCAGCTTCATCACTCTGTACAGACACAGTCTATACAAAGTGAGAAGCAGAGAGAGCATTGTCAGCTCTGCTACATCGCTCTGTACAACATTTACACCAGACTGGTCACATGGCTATGACGTCACGGAAGATCCTTTAACTCGGAGGCAAAGCAATGATCGGACTCGGAAGCAGAAGCGCTGGGAGACAGAGTCTGCAGGACACGTCGCGGGACCTGTAAGTATAATGACAATGTTTATTATTAACTATTTTCTTTATTTTACAGCCCCCCCTGTCCAATCCCACAACTGTAAAATCCAAGATCGGTGATCGGACGCAAAATCGTGTAATCTCGATCCGAACTCGGTCTTTACTAAACTATCGGACAAGGCTCCCGATCCCACCCATCGCCCATCACTACTGCTCACTAGTGATGAGCGAGTACTAAAAAGCTCGGGTGCTCGAAACTCGGGCCGAGCCTCCCAAGATACTCGTGTACTCGGCCCGAGCAACGAGCCCAATGTTATCCTATGGGAGACCCGAGTATTTTTGTGAAATGACCCCCCGGCAGCATGGAGAAACCCTAAAAATGTCACAAAAGTCTCAGAAGAGTGCTCAAATGACATGGCAACAGCATGGGAAAGACCCCTTGAAGCATTTATCACTCAAAAGTCACAGCTGTGAACAATTTTGTCCGCGTTTCACGCCATTTTTATGGACTCACCAGAAAACCTTCCAAAATGACCCCAAAATGATTTTTCATGGCAGAAATGTTAAGGGCACATACCCTATAGTGAGATAGAGCTGGTGTATGTTACTTTTTGAGATTAATACATGAAAGATTTTACGTGAAAACATTGTGTGGCACTCCGATGTCCCTGAGAAGAGACGTACATGAAGGCCTCTTGAGTCTAATGTGCCCATTTTGAGGAAGTGAGTCTTTGTAGTATTTTCCTTTGCCAGGGCAGTCCAAAATTGTGAGGTTCACCAATGCCCCTGCATACAGACGTGCATGATGGCCTGTAAACCTGAAGTGCCCATTGTAAGGAAGTGGGTCTATTTCAGTATAGCCCTTTGCCAGGGCAGCCACAAATTGGGAGGCTCCACATTGTCCCTGGATAGAGACGTGCATGATGGCCTGTAAACCTGAAGTGCCCATTGTAAGGAAGTGGGTCTATTTCAGTATAGCCCTTTGCCAGGGCAGCCACAAATTGGGAGGCTCCACATTGTCCCTGGATAGAGACGTGCATGATGGCCTGTAAACCTGAAGTGCCCATTGTAAGGAAGTGGGTCTATTTCAGTATAGCCCTTTGCCAGGGCAGCCACAAATTGGGAGGCTCCACATTGTCCCTGGATAGAGACGTGCATGATGGCCTGTAAACCTGAAGTGCCCATTGTAAGGAAGTGGGTCTATTTCAGTATAGCCCTTTGCCAGGGCAGCCAAAAATTGGGAGGCTCCACATTGTCCCTGGATAGAGACGTGCATGATGGCCTGTAAACCTGAAGTGCCCATTGTAAGGAAGTGGGTCTATTTCAGTATAGCCCTTTGCCAGGACAGCCACAAATTGGGAGGCTCCACATTGTCCCTGGATAGAGACGTGCATGATGGCCTGTAAACCTGAAGTGCCCATTGTAAGGAAGTGGGTCTATTTCAGTATAGCCCTTTGCCAGGGCAGCCACAAATTGGGAGGCTCCACATTGTCCCTGGATAGAGACGTGCATGATGGCCTGTAAACCTGAAGTGCCCATTGTAAGGAAGTGGGTCTATTTCAGTATAGCCCTTTGCCAGGGCAGCCACAAATTGGGAGGCTCCACATTGTCCCTGGATAGAGACGTGCATGATGGCCTGTAAACCTGAAGTGCCCATTGTAAGGAAGTGGGTCTATTTCAGTATAGCCCTTTGCCAGGGCAGCCACAAATTGGGAGGCTCCACATTGTCCCTGGATAGAGACGTGCATGATGGCCTGTAAACCTGAAGTGCCCATTGTAAGGAAGTGGGTCTATTTCAGTATAGCCCTTTGCCAGGGCAGCCACAAATTGGGAGGCTCCACATTGTCCCTGGATAGAGACGTGCATGATGGCCTCAAAACATTAAGTGTCCATTTTAAGGAAGTGGGTGTATTATAGTATAGCCCTTAGGCAGGGCAGCCAAAAATTGGGAGGCTCCACGTTGTCCCTGGGTAGAGACGTGCATGAGGGCCTCAAAACATTAAGTGTCCATTTTAAGGAAGTGGGTGTATTATAGTATAGCCCTTAGGCAGGGCAGCCAAAAATTGGGAGGCTCCACGTTGTCCCTGGGTAGAGACGTCCATGAGGGCCTCAAAACATTGTTCCCATTGCAAAGGAGCGGGTCTCCTGTCGTTGTAATGTCCATTCTGCAAAGAATGGGCGAAAAAATTTACCACTGGGGGTATACCTGAAACAAAGGCCTAAGTATTGCAATTTGTAACGGTCATCATCATGGTGGCGCATGAGGAGAAGGAGGAGCAGTCCAGCGATTATCCAAAGTCCAGAAGTGTGTACCCATGGGTGAGTGGAGGTACATGGCAAACTTTAAATTCCGCTCTCATTTGCTGGTGGTGTGGTGAAGTCTGGCCCAATCCAACCCTTGTTCATCTTGATCAGAGTCAGCCTGTCAGCATTTTCAGTTGACAGGCGGGTGCGTTTATCTGTAATGATTCCACCTGCGGCACTAAAAACACGCTCTGACAAAACGCTAGCAGCAGGGCAGGCCAGGACTTCCAAGGCGTAGAGAGCCAATTCATGCCACGTGTCCAGCTTGGATACCCAATAATTGTAAGGCACAGAGGAATGTCGGAGTACAGTTGTTCGATCTGCAAGGTACTCCTTCAGCATCTGGGCAAACTTAGGATTTCTTGTGGCACTACCCCGCACCTCAGGGGCTGTGGTACGTGAGGGGCTGAGAAAACTGTCCCACATCTTAAAGACTGTTCCCCTACCTCTGGCGGATTGGACTTGTGCCTCTCTCGGCTGTACGCCTCGGTTGTCCACTGATTCCTGACCTATGCCGCTAGCGTTTTGTGAGGGGAATGCTTTGCCTACTTCCGTGAGTATGGCCTTCCAGAACTGCTGCATTTTGGTTGACCTCTCCTCCACGGGAATAAGAGACAAAAAGTTCTCCTTGTAGCGTGGGTCTAACAGTGTTACCAACCAGTAATGATTGTCGGCCAAGATGTTCTTAACGCGAGGGTCACGAGACAGGCAGCTTACCATAAAGTCAGCCATGTGCGCCAGACTCTTAACAGCCAGGACTTCAGTAGCCTGACCAACAAGATGACTGAACATGCTGTCCTCCTCCTCCTCCTCCTCCTCCTCCTCCTCATCTACCCTGTCCTCTGGCCAGCCACGCTGAACCGAGGATATGACTGGTGTGCATGTCATATCCTCAATTTGGCCGGAGAGTTGCTCCATGTCTTCATCCTCCTCCTCGTCATAGTCCTCCACTGCACGTTGTGATGAGACGAGGCTGGGCTGTGTGTTATCACCCACACCCACTACTGTTTCTTGCTTCAACTCATCGCGCTCCGCCTGCAATGCATCATGTTTGTTTTTCAGCAGAGACCGTTTTAGAAGGCAGAGTAGCGGTATGGTGACGCTAATAATGGCGTCATCACCACTCACCATCTTGGTGGAGTCCTCAAAGTTTTGGAGGATGGTACATAGGTCTGACATCCATCTCCACTCCTCAGGTGTTATGTGTGGAGTTTGACCCATTTCCCGACGGCTTAGGTGATGCAGGTACTCAACAACTGCCCTCTTCTGCTCACATATCCTGACCAACATGTGCAGAGTTGAATTCCAACGCGTGGGGACATCACACACCAGTCTGTGAGCCGGAAGATGCAAACGGCGCTGAAAGCCGGCAAGGCCGGCTGAAGCAGTAGGTGACTTTCGAAAATGTGCAGACAGGCGGCGAACTTTTACTAGCAGATCAGACAGCTCTGGGTATGACTTTATAAACCGCTGAACCACGAGGTTGAGCACATGGGCCACGCATGGAACATGTGTCAGCTGGCCTCGCCTCAAAGCCGCCACCAGGTTCCGGCCATTGTCACACACGACCTTTCCTGGCTTTAGGTTCAGAGGTGTGAGCCAGTGATCTGCCTGCTGTTTCAGAGCTGTCCACAGCTCTTCTGCATTGTGGGGTTTGTCACCTATGCAGATTAGCTTCAGCACAGCCTGTTGCCGCTTTGCCGAGGCAGTGCTGCAGTGCTTCCAGCTTGTGACTGGTGTGGAGGGCACAGTGGATGAGGATGCGCAGGAGGAGGAGGAGGCTGAAGAGCATGACATTCCGGAGCTGTAGAGTGTGGGTGAAACACTGACTGAGGTAGGGCCTGCAAACCTTGGTGTGGGAAGGACGTGTTCCGTCCCTCGCTCAGACTGGGTCCCAGCTTCCACAATATTAACCCAGTGTGCCGTCAACGAGATGTAGCGGCCTTGCCCACAAGCACTTGTCCACGTGTCTGTGGTTAGGTGGACCTTGGGTGAAACAGCGTTGTTCAGGGCACGTGTGATGTTTTGTGACACGTGGTTATGCAACGCGGGGACGGCACACCAGGAGAAATAGTGGCGGCTGGGGACCGAGTAACGTGGGACAGCTGCCGCCATCAGGTCACGGAATGCTTCTGTCTCCACCAGCCTAAAAGGCAACATTTCCAGCGCAAGCAGTCGCGAAATGTTAGCATTTAGAACTGTGGCATGTGGGGTGTTGGCAGTGTATTTGCGCCTGCGTTCAAAGGTTTGCTGAATGGATAACTGAACGCTGCGCTGGGACAAGGACGTGCTTGATGATGGTGTTCTTTCTGCGTAGGCAACTGCAGGTGCAGGAGTGGAGGAGGCTTGTTCGCAGGCAGCATGGACAGGGGATTGGCTCGCATGCACAACCAGCGAATACGTAGCAGTGACATCAGCAAGCACTGCTCCTCGACTCTGTTGTACTTCCCACAAAGTCGGGTGCTTGGCTGACATGTGCCTGATCATGCTGGTGGTGGTCAGGCTGCTAGTTTTGGTACCCCTGCTGATGCTGGCACGGCAGGTGTTGCAAATGGCCTTTTTTGAATCATCTGGATCCAACTTAAAAAACTGCCAGACTCGGGAAGACCTAACATTTGTACAGGCACCTTGTGTCGTCGTGTTGTTCCGGGGAACGGTTGCCTGACTTCTGCCTGGGGCCACCACCCTGCTTCTTACTGCCTGTTGTGATGCTACGCCTCCCTCCCCCTGTGCACTGCTGTCCTCGCTCTGCATATCCTCCTGCCAGGTTGGGTCAGTTACTGGATCATCCACCACGTCGTCTTCCTCTTCCGCAGCCTGCTCCTCCTCCTGACTTCCTGACAATTGTGTCTCATCATCGTCCACCACTTGTTGAGACACGTTGCCAACTTCGTGAGAACGTGGCTGCTCAAATATTTGGCCATCTGTACAGACGATCTCCTCATGACCCACTTCAATATGAGCTGGCGAGAGGCCAGAATGTGTGAATGGAAACGTGAACAGCTCTTCCGAGTGTCCAAGTGTGGGATCATTAATGTCCGAGGAGGACGTGTACTCAGCCTGGTGGTAGGAAGGAGGATCAGGTTCAGAAATGTGCGGTGCAGTATCACGGCTACTGACACTTGACCGTGTGGAAGACAGTGTTTGTGGTGGTGCCAATCTGACTGGAAGCATTATCTGCTATCCAACTAACAACCTGTTGACACTGGTCTTGGTTCAAGAGCGGTGTACTGCTGCGGTCCCCAAGAATTTGGGACAGGACGTGCGAGCGACTAGATGTGGCCCTTTGTTGTGGCGAAATTAGAGCTTGCCCACGACCTCGGCCTCTGCCTGCACCACCATCACGTCCACTTCCTTGTTCCTTGCCAATGCCCTTGCGCATTTTGCAATGCTGTGCACTGCTGACGTGTATATTCACTACTTGTGCGTTATATTAAAGTTTCTGGAAATTGCACACAAGTGCACCTGTACGCTGCCACTAACAGGCACACACGTGCGGTTTTAAAAACCAAGCACGGACGCAATAACAACCTAACAGGTTTTTTTGGGGAGCGACAATTACAGACAAGTCAGACACTATCTGGACTGTTTTACACTGTGTACACCAGCCCCAGATATGATGAAGGCTGGTATACGGTCACCACTACCCTGCCTGCCTGCCTGCCTGTATACTGGTACAATAGTCCTGACAAGGACTCTTTTGGTCACTAGCCTGTATTCAGACCTGGCTATACCCTGCCTGTATATAGCAACAGTAGTCCTGAGAAGGACTCTGCTACTGTACTCCGACCTGGCTATACCCTGCCTGCCTGTATACAACTAGAATAGTCCTGAGAAGGACTTTTGGTCACACTGTTTGCAGCCCTGCAACTGAAAAAGCTATAAAGGGCCGCAAAGCTTTCCCTGAATCAGCGACACTCTCCCTGCACTGACAGTCTGGATAGCTGTGAGCAGAGCACAGCGCGCCGGCCGATATAAAGGCTCGGTCACGCTGTGCAGGCCGGCCAATCACTGCAATTCCACAACTAACAGGGCTGTGGCATTGCAGTGGTCTGCCAGCCAATCCCTGCATGAGGGCTGGCTCTCAAAAGAGCGCCAACATGCAGAAATGAAGACCACGAGTACAGCACGAGTATCGCGAGATTACTCGGTCCCCACCGAGCAGCCCGAGTACAGCGATACTCGTGCGAGTACCGAGTAGTAACAAGCATGCTCGCTCATCACTACTGCTCACTATGTACTGAGCTGTGACTGTAGTCAGTCCAGGTAAACCTATATAAAGCCAAATGGTTGATTAGCACTCCAATCTAAGTTTTCGATGAACGTGGAAAAGCAGAGTTAAATCAGATGAAGAAACACAGCCCTCGATGTAGTTGCTAATCCATTCATTTATTCACCTCTGAAGTTTTCAGCTAATCCTGAACTTTCAACAGCAGTGCTTCTATAACTGAAAGCTGGTGGCTTCCAGGAAAAATAGACATTACTTCATATGCTATAAATCTTCAAATATGGGTTATTCTGCAGGTTAATATCTTTATAATGCGGTCATGCTGTCCTGAAACCTTACTGAAAAACGGCTAATGGGAAGACATAAACTTTATTTACAGTCATAGATGTGTGCCCGGAGCGGCTACTGTCACAACTCAATACTCGGTGAGCGGAAATTGTAAATGCCCATGCACTTTGACATTGAATCTGTACAAAGTAAGCTGTCAGACATAGTGCCGGGACATACTTACAGCTGTTGCTTACAATGCTTTGAGCAGTTAGTGTAGTCAGTCCATGCACGTCTCTGTGACTGAAAGCTGGTGGGTGGTGAGGGATAAAGTTCATTTTCTCCCAGTAGCTGTGTGCTCAGTAAGGCAGCTGAAGAGGATTCTGAAGCTTTTAACCTGTAAATTAACTCAGTATTTGCAGATTAATAGCTGCTGTGAACACAAGAGGTTCTCTTTAAGTACCGTTTCTACATGATCAGATATGTGGAGGAGTTCAAACCTTTTCATATTATAGAAATTCTCACCAGATGGTAGCAGGCATAGTATGATAAAGCAGAAATCACAAATTGTAAAACATATCACTGTTGGTATGCGTATCTGTGAATGAGTGGAAATACAGTACCAGAACAAATAGAAATATGAACACACAGCCAGCACAATAGGGACCGTAAACAGATTGGTAAAAAACATGCACAACTAGTCGGTGTGCTATAGAAACAATGCTGTCAAATGTAAGGGATATACCCACACAGAAGCAGACAACAGCAAAAAAAGCAATAGTACTGGAAACACAGCGTCACGGAAGATGCTGAAAGACCAACAGTGAAAACCTGCAAGTAAAAGGTCAGGGTGGGAGAGCATGTGGGACTGGGGAGAGTAAGCAAACATTGACCATTGACTATGATGGATAGGACTGTTGAGGGGTTTGAGTGAGATGGAGACAAAACAATTAATTCTGTTTTGTCCATGTTAGGCTTTAGAAAATGAACGGAGAAAAAGGATGAAAAGCAGACAGACATTGTGGGTCTCTGGTTATTAAGGAGATGATTTTGGGTCCGAAAAGGTAGAGCTATGTGTCATCAGCATAGAGATGATAATGAAAGTCATAGGACTCTATGAGCTGATCCAGGCTGAAGGTGTAGTTGGAGAAGAGCAGGGGTCGAAGAACAGAGCTTTGGGGGACAGATGGGGGGCGAAATGAGGAGGTAATGTGACAGTGGGAGATGCTGAAAGTCTGGTCAATTAGGTATGAAGAGATGCAAGACAGGGCCAAGTCTGTGGTGCCAATAGATGAGAGAATATGTAGTAGTAGGGAATGGTCCGCTGTGTCAAAGGCACAGGACAAGCTCAGGAGGAGAAGGACCGAGTAGTGTTTGGCTGTGGTGGTTAGTAGGTGAATAATGACTTTAGTTAGGACAGTTTCAATTGAATGATGCGGTCGGAAGCCAGATTGTAACCAAAGAGGAAGCAGAAGAAGAGGTGGGAGGACAGTTCAAGATTGACATGCTGTTCCAATGTAGGAGAGAAGTGATAGAGGGCAATAGCTAGACACAGGGGATGGGTAAATGGAGAGCTTTTTGAGGATGGGTGTGATCAAAGCATGAGTGGATAATTTCAGTTGTTAGGTTGAAAAGATAGGTTAGGGTTGGGATGAAGACTGTTGTGAGGTTGGGGATGAAGGGAGACAGGATTGGTTCAAGTGCACAGGTGGTGAGATGTGGTTTGGAGAGTGGAGAGGATAGTTTATCCAGTGTCATGGCGGAGAAGCTGGTTTTGGCGCAAGGGGGCTGAGTATTTATAAGAAGGGGTTGTAGGGACTGTAAGGCACAAGTTTCTCTGATGCTATCAATTTTCTGCTTGAAGAATAAGGCAAAGTCTTCAGCTGAGATGAGAGGTGAGGGAGGAGGTGCTGGAGATGGTGGAGAGAATTGAAAGTGTTAAATAGCCGTTTAGGGTTGTGAGACAGGAAGGATATGAGAAATAAGAAATAGGTTTGTTTTGCAGCAGTGACTTGAAAAGTGGTTAGTGACCGTTTGTACATGATGAAGTATTCGCTGGAATGAGATCTCTTCTATCTCAGCTCAGCAACCCTGGAAGCTCACCTCAGTTCTTTATTCAGCCTGGTGTTCGAGGGTTGTCAGTCGACTGTACAAGTTTTGGTATGTGTAAGACTGGAGACAGATTCGAGAGCTGCAGTTATTGCTATAGTAAATAAAGTGGCAGCAGCATCTGCATCATGTAAGCAACGTATGTTTTCAAGAGAAAGAAGGGACTCAAAAATTGAATGTAAACTAAGTTGATTGAGATTTCTGTGAGGGTGTGCAAGTTTGTGTAGTGGGAATAGTGCACTTGGAAAGGAGAAGGAAGAGAATGTGAGTAGGTTGTTGTCAAACAAGGGAAAATTTGCGTTAGAGAGGTTAGATAGAAAAGAGGTGGGTGAAAATGAGACCCAGTGTGTGGCTATCTTTGTGGATGGTTATGGAGGACCAAAGAGCGGGGTTGAAGGAGGAAGTAAATGTTAGAAGGTTAGAGGCAGCTGAGTGTGAAGTGTCAATGGAGATATTGAAGTCACCTATGATGATAGTGGGGATGTCAGCAGGAAGGAAATGAAGTAGCCAGGTGGCTAATCAATTATGCCAATGCACAAGTCACTAATTTGTCTGCCAAATGATCTATACACAACAAATTTTTTATCAAATCTGAGAATTAAACTGTGACTGCAAGTTTAAAACTGACTGTTGTATATTTTTACTGTAGCCATAAACATATCTTAGAAGGAATATTTATACCAACAAATAGATTTTTTTTCTAGGAATGCTAACAACATTGTGACAAATGTAACATTCACATTTGGACAAACCTGAAAAAGGAATGATTAGAACAGTTATTATTACAACTGCCAGGTTATTTTCCTGTGAGCTTTATTCACGGTGCTGACTCAAATAACAGAGGTATATCATGGGAATGGAAAAGCATTTATTACCATTGCTGATGTTGAAAAGACATTGTGCCCCCTGCTAATAGATGATGGATCGGCATTGTTCTGAATCAATGTATAAGCCAGGGTTTATGTAGAAACTGAAAAAAGTGTGGGTATTCAGTGAGTGTAACCACAGTGTGGTGAGCTGCTGCTGCAGGTATAAAATAGTCACCAGTATATCCATAACCCCTTTTGTTCTATGGAGTATAATGTGACTTAATCAGCTCAAAATTAAGAAAGTAGACACCTGCACGCACTGCTTCAGTTATTAGCTCCTATATATTGTAGATTATGGATTAGTCAGAAAAAATGGGATTGTGCAACTTAATAAGGCATTAAAGAGGCAATCTTATAAATTATCCCTTGTCTATTTATAGCGTAACCATCATTTTAATTTTTATTTCACAAATCAATAGTACACATGAAAATAAGCAGCTCTGTAATATTTCTTATCAGACAAATTTACTTTTTTTCTCTGCCAGAATTGATCAGTCATTATCAAAATTCTCAATACTGGAGGTAAAATCTGTATTCAGTGAAGACTTTCCCATTACTGGGATAGGAGATGGCAGATTGATGAGTTTCTATCTAGATAGAAAAGGGAGAAGGGGTGGAGCTCTGCATCTAGCTCCTCCCTCTACTTCTAGCTCCTCCCTCCTCTCAGCATAGAATTTCATCAGTAACAGCCACCATCTCCTATCTCAGTAATGGGAAAGTTTTCACTGAATACAGATTTTCCCCCAGAATTGAGAATTGTGATAATGACTAGAGATGAGCGAGGTTCGAGGTTTGCCAATTTCATGTTCGAGTGTTTTTGGGGGGTGTTCGAGTCGTTCGACGAACTCGAACGATTTGGGAAAAGTTCGGTAGTTTGAGTTACGTTCGAGAATGGTTCGATCAACAAAAAGCGTAGCTAGTTACTAGCTGGCTTCTTACTGTAATAGTGTGAGTCACTGTGAATCATGATATTATCAAAACGCAGCGTATAGTGTGCGGGGGGGAAGGGGTTTAGATCAGTGCTGCTGCTGAGTGCTGAAAGAATGCCGATCACCATTTTTTTTTCTAACCGTGCGTACAGTGGGGTGGGCCAGGCTGTCCGCAAATCACAGACACACACACAGCAAAGTGGATTTTTGCCAGACAAGCAAGGACATGTGTCATAGGCTGTGCATGTCACATGTCCTTGACCTATAAGACACGGCCAATTTCCCCTTCGCCGCCATTATTTCTCTGCTGTGGGTGGGTGACAGTCACCACTCCCGCTCCCACTGCTGGTTCTGCTGTGTGCATTATAGACATACAGTGCAATCTACACCGCGCTTTAGGGATTAGGGACTACTTGTAATTTCAGTCCTTGTCAGGGCTGCATTACAGCCGTTCATAGGCATTGTTACTAGGCAGGTCCGTGCCAATGCTGTGCAGGGCTTTAGATAACAGTGTCTGGATACATCAGCTCAGGCAATTTCTTGCTGCATTTTTTCATTGGCAGGGATAGAAACTGAGGTTTCCTTTGCTGTCCTGCTACCTATAGCACCTGTGCATTCTACACACCTGCCCATTTTTGCTACGCAATTTTTATAGCAAACAGTGCTGACACTTAGTAGCATACTAAAAGTGTCTGGGATACTAACTTTTGGTTCCTGTCCTGTCAAGCAAGGTACACCACATGTGCATTTTACACTACTCTCCATTTCTGCTACACAATTTCTAACTGCAGGTAGTCCAGGCAATCTGTGACGACGGTGTAGGCGTGGATATAATGTTGCCTTCATCCAAAGGTGGTTTTCTTGATGTCTGAGAGAGCTCAACACCAGCAGCTGTTTCCACTTCAAAAACAACTGACGACCTGCCAATCACACTGCCTGTAGCGGGTAAAGGGGTAGAAGGTCTGCGTCAAAAAACATGTGTGACTGCTGTCCCCACAGTCAAAGAGGATGAAGAGCATGCAGATGCATTTGATGGGGCACACGGTGCTTGCACAGCCCCGCTAGGCCGCATTGTAGCACAGTGAACTTCCCATTGCGACTTATGATTCATTTAAAGTAGTAACAGGGTGGGCTCCCCAGTATACAGAAAAACCACAAACTAGGAAAAGAACTTTAGGCTGTTGGGTTGATAAATGATTGTTTAACTTTCCAAAAACAAACAATAAGAACCATGCATAAAACTGAAAGAATAGAAGAATCTATTCACAATTCCAAAAGCCTGCACCCCTGTGCTGCGACAGTCGTAATGGCGATTTATACCCCCTGCTCACCATCATTTGCCTAACCAAGGGACTGTCTAAACAGTTGCCTACTACCTGGTAATCCCTCTGCGTAGCAGGAGTAATTGTGTGTGTGTGTGTGTGCGAACACGACTTACCAGTGTTGCATCACAAGAGTTAACAACTTATCTACCTAAACATAACCCATTACCCCCCTGAATACCCTTTTTAGCTGAAGCCTCACAGATAAGGCAGATGATAACAGTGTGAAGGCAAACCACACAGCTCAGCAACACAGTCCTGGAAATCTTGTAAAGCAACAGTCAATGCAAACATGTGTCGCTGTCTCTCTATGATTTTAACTTTAACTGACAAATTGACAGAGCAGAGGCATCAAGTCTTATTGTCTATATAGTCAGCCTAAGCAGAACAGATGTGTTTTGCTAATAAAACAAAGTGTTGCGTGCACGCATTACTGTCTGGTCCCAGCCTTCCAGTTGCCATCAATACAGAGTTTACAATCCTCTCCTAGTAAACAGTATAGACAGCACCGGAAGAATGTCGGTCTCCGGCACAGGATGCTGCTCACAGGCGTTACGGTCCTCCTCACCAAAATCCACCATGAGTCCCCTCACAATTCACCAAAGTGTTTCCGCGGTGGCTCCTTGCTGTAACGCACACCTTTAGCTTTTCCTTCACTTCACAGACAGCACCTCCTCCGTTCTCCAAGTCCACAGCCGAAGACCGTTTTGCTATGGCTATAGTGACCAAACAGTCAAAGGCAGATGCAAAAAAAATAGAGCCCCTTGTGGGTAGTCTTCAACAATGCATGCAATAAACGGCAAATAAGCATGTTGCATTCACATTGGAAAAGGTCATCAATACACCCTCACGCTATCACTTCATATCCATGTGACAGTTCATGGACGAAGTACTAAAAGTAGTGAGTTTTTGGATTCTACTTGAAGATTGGTGACAAATCTTACAGATGACATGACTTGGGTGATCTTTTGTGATGTAAAAAAAGCCCCAGGCTAGGCATGGCTTACAGCCCATGCGACCTGCAGAGCCACCACGACTTCTGCTAAGAGGCAGAGTTGTGGCTGAGGATTCAGTTTTTGATGTGCATCCAGTACTTTGTCTCTGTCCAGGAAGACGCAACGTAACCTCGTCGTCAGTAGCATCCTCCTCCGCTGACCTCATTGACTGGCTGACTTTGGTTTGAAAGTAAGTGGGGTCTCAAACTTCATCATCACCCTGTGTGTTTTCACTCCCCTTGTCCTGACTCCACCGAGCCAACCTCTTCCTGCCCTGACCAAATAGTAAAGTTGTCGTTCCAATGAGGTGTCCTCAGCATGTTCCTCATTGTCTCCACCAGGATGATTTACAGTTTGGGAATGAGGGTGTACATTATGATCAGCACCTTCTTCATCAGGTCCTGGATCCGACTTACAAAGCTTCTGGGCATCAGTGCAGATCATTTCCTTGTCTGTACTCACTGAAGCTTTGTAGCAGACCTCTGATTCCCAGGCTATTGTGTGACTGAACAGCTCTGCAGACTGAACCATCCCTGTTACCCCATACTCAGCAGGGCTGGTGGAAACTGAGCTGTTTGGAAGCAAGTGCGATTTGGTTGACGCCACAGAGGAATGGAATATATTGGATATTGAAGTGGAGGGGGAGAGGCCACTTGATGGAGCACTGGAGATCCATTGAAGCACCAGCTTTTTAGTTGCCTCATCTACATTTGGTAGCGATGGTCGTGTCCCTGAAAAAAGGGATCATATCAGATTATCCACGTGAAGAAGTACACCTCTTATTTTGGCTGGTAGATGGTGTTACAAATCGGTGCCGCCGTAGACGCAAGCAGCCAGCTGCGGGTCCAGTTGCGCCCAGGCGTCAGCTGCCAATTTTGTCGGTCCCTCTGGTCGTCCAGCTGGCTGCTTCCTCATCCACTTCTAAATATGGAGAGACGGCTAGTGTGCATGCGTGTGCCGATTTACCACAGACAAAGCCTAAGTACAGTGTTTTGCCTAGTGAGCATGATCAGCATGACTGTGCCATTCCTGAGGCTGTCTTCAGTTTGTGCTACTGTGCATTCTCTCACAGTACGAAAGTGCGAAAAGCCTCTTTGCACAGGTACTTGGACTCCTTGCCGTGTCTAAGTCCTGTGTTGGGCCTACAGAGCATGCAGAAGCTGATAGTCTGTTTTCTGAGACTGTTTTCAGGCAAATGAGCATGCTCAGGCACTTACTGCATCAGAGGCTAGGTCCATAAAGGAACTAAATGGCCATGTCTGTGAGGTGTCATTCCATGATAGTCCAGAGGACATCAGGTGTCTCGATGATGCGGCCACTCAGGACTGGCTCACAGAGGCCCGCCCCTTTGATTTGGCACCTCATCATTGTTCGTCAGATGATGATTGGTGAGGTGTTTGGGGCGTGGCTGCCATGAGGTCATCATTGAAGTGGCGGTTCCGGATAGGCTGCTGGGTATGTCACTGATGACGTGGCACTCTGCTTTTGGCTCATGGAGGTGCATTGTGGTCCACCCTGGGTTGGGGCGGACCCAGGTTAGAAATGGGGCTGGAGACAACAAGGAGGTGCGCAGTCTTCTATTATGCTGAGACAGAGCACACCTTCATGTGTTGAACCCATTGCGGCTTTAGGCCAGAGGTAGGCAGGGATAGGGCATTGGTGCAGGACGCCACCACACTTGGTAACGCAGAACGGTTAAGACCAGCTCCTGTCCTACCAGTCCTGCTACTGCAGCACAGTGGCATTAACTGGCTGCTGCTGCACCTGATGTCCACAGGTGTGCCCCCTATGCACATGGACAGCGTACTCAATGGCCCCTCTGTTGTTAACAGGGAGTTCCTGGGCTGGGTTGGTGTGTGGACCCTGTGACGCTAACAGGGTTCCCAGACTCCAGATCTGATTGTCGTCTAACTCGGTTCAGGCTACTATTTGTTTCAGAGCCACCCAGATCAGTATCCTCCGCATAACCTTCGGGTTGCCAGCATCTCCTTTTCCATCTAGGAGCACGGTGGACCCCAACTGGCGATTGGGATATATACCACCTTATCCAAATCTGCCAGTCCCCCCATAACAGATGGTGTTTCTTCAGTCAATGTTACTGTTGCTTAACCACCAAACCCACGGACACAAACTTTTTTCCCCTTTACAACACACCTGTTCCCCTTTCCACCAGCATATGGCCTTTTTCCACTCATTTTGTATATGACTAAATTTGCAACTCTGCAGGGACACCCTATCCAACACCGTCTCAGCACAGCATCCACCCCTCAGTCCTTCAGATGTGGACAAGTGAAAGACCATTTCCTCCTAGCCATGAGAAAGTGTTGAGATTCACTCTGTGCAGCATTGGTGTTTAGTGGAAAAGCCGATCTAAGATTGCGTACCAGCTTCCGCTGATACTCCTGCATACGTGTGTCCCTTTCTATGGCAGGACTTATTTTTCCAAATTTTGTCTTGTACCGGGGATCTAAGAGTGTGGCCACCCAGTAGTCAGCATTCCTTTGAATTCTGACAATCCGAGGGTCATGTTGTAGGTAGTGCAGAAAGAAGGCGCTCATGTGTCTTGCGCATCCAGGAGGACCAAGTCCTTGCTGTGTTGGTGGGGGAGAGGTGAGAATCATGCTTCCTTCCTCTGCCCTCTCCCCCCAATCTCGCACAACAGAAATGTGATCAAGCTCTCCCTCATCTACTGAGTCTTCCATGCCCATCGCCAGTTCATCCTCCATTTCTTCCTGGGATTCTGCACCTTCCTAAACAGTTTGGCTAATACTATGCGCCCTTGTTACTCCCTCTCCCCCACCGTCCCATGCCTGCCGCCTTGGTGCTTCTGAACGTGTGGACCTTGTAGATCTTGTTATCCCTTCCTCATATGACTCCTCCTGTACTTCCTCCCCTTCCTCTTGTCCCACCACCTGATTCTGAATAATGTTTAGAGTGTGCTCCATGGATGTAGATGACCTTAATTGTCATAATGATAATGGCATCGTCAGCGCTTAACATCTTCGTCGCCATTTGTAAACTGTGAAGAAGGGAGCATAGGTACTTGATCTGAGACCACTCCAGCAGCATGATCTGCCCCACCTCTGGATCTCGTTAGCCCAGGCTAACGTATTGCATAGTCATAACGTATTGCAGCAGGGCTCGCTGGTGCTGCCACAGGCGCTGCAACATGTGCAGATTCAACTTCCTGCATGTCGGCAAATCACATTGCGGGGGTGAACAGGCAGACTGAAAGACTTCTGGAGCGATGCAAGTTGTTCATCTGCTGGGTGTGAACGGTGGAAGTGAGCACATAGCGAGCGTACCCTCTGCAGAAGGCCACTTAGGTCGGGATAGTGGTTTAAAAATTGCTGGACAACCAGGTTGAACACGTCAGCCATACAAGGCACGTGTCTCACATTGCCCTGGTGAAGGGCTGCACCCAGGTTTGCATCATTGTCGCACACGGCTGTTACATCACCACCGGAGTCCGCTCTAGCAAATTGTATTCCGATCGCCAGGTGACACCATGTTCCTTTCGTAGATAGTGCTGTTGATGGAACAGGAGTCGATGACAGCGGCGCCGGTGGCCGCAGGTTCCGCACAGCCACTGGTCAGGGTTACCTTGAGATATGCAGTACCAATGGCTAACTGTAGGTGGTTGTTATCTCACAGCTGAAGTAACATCATTCAGCTACAACCAATGGGAAGACACCACACCCTTTTTTAGGCCCTTCATGTCTGCTGACCACTGCCAGACATAGTTCTGAACTTCTGGTTCCTGTTCCGCCCAGTTATGTTTTGTGATTTTGTGTGCTGACTACCGCTTGTTTCCTGACTACGTCTCCTGCCTGATGTTTATGTACCTCGTTACCCGATACACATTCGACCTCTGCTTGTTTTCTGATTAAGTCCTGGCCGTCCGATTCTGTTCCTGTTCCTCAATTCATGGTTTGACCCTGCCTGACTACTACTCTCTTGGACTGCAGCCTTCCAAAGGTATTGAGCACCTTTGGCCCTTGTAATTCCAAATCCCTGTATAGGGGTTAAAGGGTTTCAGGGTTCTAGGGGTGCAGCTTGTTGAGTGGCTTCCCTCTAGGCTATCCTTTACAGCCTGTATGAGTGTGTGGATCCAGGCAGGCGTTTCACCGTGCCCTCTGCAGAAGGCCATGTAGGTCGGGATGGTGGTTTAAAAATTGCTGAACAACGAGATTCAACACGTGAGCCATACAAGGCACATGTGTCACATTGTCCCGGCGAGGGGCCGCACCCAGGTTTGCATCATTGTTGCACATAGCCTTCCCTGGCTGCTGGTTGAGTGGAGACAACCATTGATGAAACTCGGTCTCCAGAGCTAACCGTCCACAACTCCTCAGCGGTGTGACTCACATTTGCCATACATTTCAAAGTAAGGATTTGACTGCCTGATGCCATTGAGCTCTGCTGCCAGCATAGTAAGGAGGTGTGCGGGATTCCTTGTGCACAGTTACAACGCGGGTGGCCTCACCAGAAAGGTTTTGAGCGGAGGTTGAGGACCTAGACGGGGTTGAGGAGCCGAAAGCAGTGTAGGAACTTCTACATACAGAGGAAGAATTGACACTCAACTCGTGGGGATGGCAAGACTTGTACAACAGACCCTTCTCCATCTCTCACCATAGTTACCCAGTGCCCTGTCAGCGACATGTAACGCCACTGTCCATGCTTACTGGTCCAAGTGTCTGTGGTGAAATGCACCCTGTCACACACAGAGTTTCTCAAGGAAGTGGTGATGTTGTGTGCGACATCCTGGTGTTGCACGGGCATGCCTTTCTTGGAAAAGGAGTGGCGACTGGGCATCGGCTCTTGGAGCACTGTGATGGGCATAAGGTCTCGAAAATTCTTTTTGTAAAAAGGGTGGAAAGGCAGCATTTCTGTAGCCAACAGCTTGCAGATGCTGAAAGTCAACCTCTTAGGCATGTCATGCCCTTCTAAAATCATGTAAAACACAGCAAGGGGACTCCAACCACAGTCTCCCTCGTTTCCAAAAATTGGGCCACACACACACCAATTCACTGGCATCAGTTGTCCCCCAGTTGCAAATTTAAAAAGATGATTTGCATGAAGCACTCTCAAAACTACACCAGCCTTTCGCCTCCCCTGGATGACACAGGGGTAGAAAAGTCCCCTGTGATCCATGACTTGTTCATCTTGGTTCTTTTTTCAAAAGCAAGGGGACTCCAACCACAGTCTCCCTCGCTTCCAAAAATTGGGCCACACACACATACCACTTGACTGGCATCAGTTGTCCCCCAGTTGCAATCTTAAAAAGGTGCTTTGCATGAAGCACTCTCAAAAATATACCAGCCTTTCGCCTCCCCTGGATGACACAGGGGTATAAAAGTCCTCTGTGATCCATTACTTGTTCATCTTGATGAACGTTAGTCTGTCCACATTGTCACTGGACAGACGCGTGCGCTTATCTGTCAGCACACACCCAGCAGCACTGAATACATGTTCCGAGAGAACGCTGGCTGCGGGACACGACAAGATTCCCAAGGCGTAAGTGGCGAGCTCAGGCAATTTATCCAGATTGGAGCCCAAAATGAGCAAGGCTCAAGTTGCACAGTAATGGCATCAATGTTCACTTGCAGATACTCCGATATCTGAGTCTCCTCCTCTTTTTACTCGTCCAGCTCTTTTGTTTTCGCATGAGTACATGTCCTTGTCACTTTCCCATGTGTTTGTGGTGTCTTGGGAGTTGTTTGTCACCTTTGAAGGTGTTTTCTATGTGTTTTTATGTGTTTGTGTTTGCCTCCCATTGTTTTCAATGGGGTTCGAGTGGTTCGTTGAACGGAGCCTCCGTTCGATGAACCGAACCGAACTCGAACACCAGGGGGGTGGCTCATCTCTAATAATGACTGATCACTTCTGGCCGAAAAAGAAGCAAATTTGTCTGATAAGATATATTGTATTACAGAGTTGGTTATTTTGATATGCACTATATATTTGTGAAATAAAAATTTAAATGATGGTTACTCTTTAACCTGTTGGAGCATATTTCACTGGTTGTGGAAGGTGAATCAGTTTGTCCATTCATTTTTTGGAGCATAAGTTTTGATCATTTTTTTTTGTGTTTTTTATGTGACCAACAAAAAACACAATACTGGAATTTCAATTTGTTTCTCTTCATGATGTTTGCGTTATGAATAAATAAAATAGACTTTTACAGAAGTGGGAATCCCAATTCAAATATAGCATTTTTTTTCTTTTTATTTTTTTTTTTATTAAAATGGGAAATTTTTATATATTTTTTCCCATTTTTAAAAAAATTATTTGTTTACTTTGTTAGTCTCTTTAGGGAAATTGAACGTCTGTGTACTACAGTATTATTGTATTAGAATAAATATTTAAAATGATGTTCCCATATTAAGCCCAGCGCAGGCTGAGCTACACAGGAAGAAGATGGTTGTGATGGGGGTCTTTAGTGAGTCTCCTGCTGCCAGGCCTAAATATTATCAGCCCGTAATTGTGCTTCTTTTCTACTTTTCTTCTGCTTGTTCCACTCCTGGTTTTGGCTTACAATACTGATGTAAGAAACTCACCAAATACTCAAATGTGTGCACATGGCCCTAGGTGGTGAAACTGCAGTGATCTGAGCTAGCTCCAGTCACTGCTGCTACAGCAAGATCCTGGCTATGTATCACAGCCAGCATCTCCCTGCCATGATGTTGGTTGAGCTCCTGATCCTACTTGAGGCCTGCGACACACATCCATGCCGCCGGCACGTGTTTGTCATTTTTTACACGTACCGGCGGCACGGAGACACGTTAAGCAATGCTACCCTATTGTAGCAGGCACACACACGTAAAACCATACGGAACGTGTGTCTGTGTGCGTTTGTACGTGTGTGCGTTTTTCAAAGCGCTGACATGTCAGTGTTTTCTCCCGCAGCACGGGTGTCACACGGCCCGCACCCGTACCACACGGGTGTAGTGTGGATGCGGTCCCGTGTGACACGCGCCGGAGAAAACACACGTGTCAGTGAAAAAAAAAAAAAACATTAACTCACCTTCTCTAGCCCTCATGTCTCTGCCGCTGCTGCCTCTTGCTGCCGACCGCCGCTCATTATTCTCATTTAATATTCACTTCACTGCCTGGTAGCAGCAGCAGCGGGGAGACGGGAGGGCTGGAGACCGAGGATCAGCACCACGGACAGCAGCACGGACAGCAGGAAGGACCAGGTGAGTATGTAAATTACCGGTTCTACGTGTGCTATCGTGGATAGCACACGTAGAACACACGTGGCCCGCAAGTACCAGAGACACGTACTTACCAGCACGCAACACGCAGGGGAAATACGTGTCTCTCGGCACGTGCGTGAATTTCACGTGAGTGTGGCAGAGGCCTTATAGGGCTTTCTTCCACTTGCCTACCGCTTCTGATGTGAAAGCATCGGAAGCGATATGCTAATGACCCTCTGCTGCGAGCATCAGCTGAGGGTCATGCAACTGTGATGCGATCTTGTGATTGTATCACAACCTTGGAGAAGAGGAGGGATCACATTCTCCCCATCTCGGCCGCTGTCTATCTCTGCGAATATCACACTGCAGTCGGATGACATGCGAGTGCAGTGCGCTTTTTCACACGCTCCCATAGGCTTGTATGGGGGTGCATGAGCTGAGTCTTGATGCAAACTCAGCATGCTGCGATTGCACCGAGAGCACAATTTGTGACGAGAAATAAAAGGCAATAGGACACTGCCCCATAGTTTTGCACTGATACAAGTGCGATCCGATGTTCTATCAGATTGCACTCACACATAGAAATCGCAAGTGGAAACGAGCCCATATGCACATACTATTTCATCACATGTTGCAAAGGGGTTAATCTATTTGCTGACGTATTGATTTCTTGTCTGAATGTGCTAAACCTAAGAGTGCAATTTTTTTATGTCTTTGGATATGTCATATAAATGTCAAAGTCGTGTCTTTTTGTAAGAGCATCTTAATGCACATTACTTCAGACCTGGCACATTAATGCTTTACTGGGAACATGTAATGTTACAGTGTAATTACATAATGTTACAATATAATTACATTTCTCCTGCTTCGCTTTAGGCCCCCTTCACACGTCCGTGATACACGTGCGTGTTTGGTCCGTTTCCGTATATACCGGAGACACGGCCAAACGTGCACCAATGTTAATCTATGATTGTGGTCACACGTCCGTTATTTCATTATGTCCGTGTGTGCGTGTCCGTGATCCGTATGTGTTTGCGTTTGGCACGGATGCATGTCCGTTATCTGCACGGAGCACGCACACGTGGACACAATGAAAGTCTATGGGTATGTGCACACACGTTAGTAAACACGTATGCATATACCTATAGTCCGTGTCCGTTTGGTGTTTTTATTTCTAGTGATGTCGGCTATTCTTTCTATTTCTGTGTATGTCGGTCAATCTCCCTGAGTCCGTCGGTCGGTCTCTCTGTCTCTCTGTCGGTCTCTCTGTCTGTCTGTCCCTCTCTCACAGTCTGTCGGTCAGTTTCCCCCCCTCTCTCATACTTACCGTTCCCCGATCTCCGGCGCAGCGCTGCACGGCATTCACACTGCTGCGGCGGCTTTTACTATTTTGAAAAAGCCGGCCGCCCATTAAACAATCTCGTATTCCCTGCTTTCCCCGCCCACCGGCGCCTATGATTGGTTACAGTGAGACACGCCCCCACGCTGAGTGACAGGTGTCACACTGCACCCAATCACAGCAGCCGGTGGGCGTGTCTATACTGTGCAGTAAAATAAATAAATAAATAATTAAAAAAAAACGGCGTGCGGTTCCCCCCAATTTAAAAGCCAGCCAGATAAAGCCATACGGCTGAAGGCTGGTATTCTCAGGATGGGGAGCTCCACGTTATGGGGAGCCCCCCACCCTAACAATATCAGTCAGCAGCCGCCCAGAATTGCCGCATACATTATATGCGACAGTTCTGGGGCTGTACCCGGCTCTTCCCGATTTGCCCTGGTGCCGTTGGCAAATCGGGGTAATAAGGAGTTATTGGCAGCCCATAGCTGCCAATAAGTCCTAGATTAATCATGTCAGGCGTCTATGAGACACCCTCCATGATTAATCTGTAAATTACAGTAAATAAACACACACACACCCGAAAAATCCTTTATTTGAAATAAAAAACACACACAAATTCCCTCATTACCAATTTATTAACCCCGACAAACCCTCCATGTCCGGCGTACTCCACGGACCTCCAGCGTCGCGTCCAGCTCTGCTGCATGGAGGTGACAGGAGCAGCAGAAGACACCGCCGCTCCGGTCACCTCCACACAGCAAATGAGATGAGTAGCGCGATCAGCTGCTGTCACTGAGGTTACCCGCGGCCACCGCTGGATCCAGCGGTGGCCGCGAGTTACCTGACTGACAGCAGCTGATCGCGCTACTCACCTCATTTGCTGTGTGGAGGTGACCGGAGCGGCGGTGTCTTCTGCTGCTCCTGTCACTTCCATGCAGCAGAGCTGGACGCGACGCTGGAGGTCCGTGGAGTACGCCGGACATGGAGGGTTTGTCGGGGTTAATAAATTGGTAATGAGGGAATTTGTGTGTGTTTTTTATTTCAAATAAAGGATTTTTCGGGTGTGTGTGTTTTTTTACTGTAACTTACAGATTAATCATGGAAGGTGTCTCATAGACGCCTGACATGATTAATCTAGGACTTATTGGCAGCTATGGGCTGCCAATAACTCCTTATTACCCCGATTTGCCAACGGCACCAGGGTAAATCGGGAAGAGCCGGGTACAGCCCCAGAACTGTCGCATATAATGTATGCGGCAATTCTGGGCGGCTGCTGACTGATATTGTTAGGGTGGGGGGCTCCCCATAACGTGGAGCTCCCCATCCTGAGAATACCAGCCTTCAGCCGTATGGCTTTATCTGGCTGGCTTTTAAATTGGGGGGAACCGCACGCTGTTTTTTTTAATTATTTATTTATTTATTTTACTGCACAGTATAGACACGCCCACCGGCTGCTGTGATTGGGTGCAGTGTGACACCTGTCACTCAGCGTGGGGGCGTGTCTCACTGTAACCAATCATAGGCGCCGGTGGGCGGGGAAAGCAGGGAATAGGAGATTGTTTAATGAGCGGCCGGCTTTTTCAAAATAGTAAAAGCCGCCGCAGCCGTGTGAATGCCGTGCAGCGCCGGTGATCGGGGATCGGTGAGTATGAGAGAGGGGGGGACACTTCAGTCAATCGGGGGATTAGCGGTCACCGGTGAATCCTTCACAGGTGACCGCTAATCAGTACTCGACACAGACAGAGCCGCGGTATGAGGATGAAGTCGGGTGAAGTTCACCCGAGTTCATTCTCATCGCGCAACTCTGTCTGCTGTCAGCCGACATTTATAAACGACATTGTGCATCACACACACGGACATTACACACGGACATTACACGTACACATACACGTTAATTCCACACGCACACACGGACGTTCTGCACACAAACACGGCTAGCATACGCAATTCACACAGGTGCCACACGGACCATAAAAACGGACACAAAAACGGGACACGGACCCGAAAAACGGCCCGTAACACACGTGCGTGTTTTTCACGGACGTGTGAAGGGGGCCTTAAGCAGGGGATATGTATAGTTAGGTGCAACTTACCCACCAATAAAAACGTATTGTCTGGATATAGATAAAATAGATCACTGCACCAGTTTATTCTTTAGGCTACCATTCTCAGACAACCCATTTAAACAAAAAAGGGAAATGAACAAGTTTTAGCACAGTGTGAATGAGCAGACCCATAGAACACAGCCATCCCTTCTGACTACAAGACTAAAAGGAATGAGGAATATCTCTGCACTTTGGCACTACTGTTTACCTCCTGGGATTTTGTTTCATTCTAGAACGGGCTTTAAACGCTACAATATATCTTACGATGTGTCGGCGGGGTCACGTCGTAAGTGACGCACATCCGGCATCGTAAGTTATATTGTAGCGTGTGACAGCTACGTGCGATTGAATGTTCAAACGTTCATCGCATGCACGTCGCTCAGTTGCTAAAAATTGAACGTGAGGTTGTTCAATGTTCCCGAGGTAGCACACATCGCAGTGTGTGACACCCCAGGAATGATGAACAGATCTTACCTGCATTCCGCGGCTCCCACCGGCAATGCGGAAGGAAGGAGGTGGGCGGAATGTTTATGTCCCGCTCATTTCCACCCCTTCGCTTCAATTAGCCGGCTGCCGCGTGACGTTGATGTGACGCCGAACGTCCCTCCCACTCCAGGAAGTGGACGTTCGCCTCCCACATCGAGGTCATATGGAAGTGTAAGGGGTACTTTGCACGCTGCAACATCGCTAGCCGATTGTAGCGATGATGAGCGCGATAGTACCCGCCCCCGTCGCACATGCGATATCTTGTGATGGCTGCCGTAGCGAACATTATCGCTATGGCAGCGTCACATGTACTTACCTGCCCTGCGACGTCGCTCTGGCTGGTGACCCGCCTCCTTTCTAAGGGGGCGGGTCATGCGGCATCACTGCGACATGACACAGCAGGCGGCCAATAGAAGCGGAGGGGCGGAGATGAGCGGGACGTAAACATCCCGCCCACCTCCTTCCTTCCTCATTGCAAGCGGGACGCAGGTAAGGAGATGTTCCTCGCTCCTGCGGCTTCATACACAGCGATGTGTGCTGCTGCAGGAACGAGGAACAACATCGTACCTGTCGCTACAGCAAAATTATGGAAATGACCGACACTACACAGATCACCGATTTACGACGCTTTTGCGATCGTTTATCGGTGCATCTAGGCTTTACACGTTGCAACGTCATTACTGGCATCGGATGTGCGTCACTTTCGATTTGACCCCGACGATATCGCAGTAGCAATGTCGCAACGTGCAAAGTACCCCTAAGTACGTGTGACAGCAAATAATCGTTTATGCAACACGTTCAACAAATTGAACGTGCCGCACATACGATGGGGGCGGTTACGATCTATATCGTTTGCTTAATCGTAACGTGTAAAGCAGGCTTAAGAATGGCCAATTTTTATGGGGATATCCTGCTTACATAAAGTGTCTGATAAAAGCACTAGAGATGGGTGGAACATTTCACGGGACACTGGTCAATTGGCCAGGTCAGCAGTTTTTGGCAGCTGGATGAGATGTTTGGAATCTCTTACCTCCCAAAATCCTTGGCATGGCTTTTGATTAGCAAGCCTAGCAAGACGTTATCTGTGTGTAATGTCGTAATGATGAGATTATGACAACTTGGCTAATCAAAAGATGCTCCAGTGACTCCCGAAGGTAAGAGGTTCACAATCCTCCTGTCCAGTGACAATAGACTACTGACCTGGATGATGGACCAAAATCCCTTGAATCTATCTGCCTATCACTAATAGGCATTGATTCATCAAGATTGGTGTTTTGTACCTATTAATGCATTTAATGCCTCTCTCAGCTGTTGTGCATCAGCATAAGAAATGTACTCCAGCCATTGACTGCTTTATATTTCTGTCAGAATGTATGCATTTTTTTGTGATGTAAATTAAGAGGAATATCCTGTCCGCAGCAACAACCCTCCCTCTCATCGCTGCCAATTTTTCAAAAGGTGGTCAGATCTGGCATAAAAACGCATTTAAAATAATTTTACACTAGAGCTCTGATGCAACCTGATGTTTTATTATGTTTAAAGGAAGTCTGTCAGAGGCTTTGACCCTGCAAAAGCGGCAGATTATTTTCCTGGAAAGTGGCCTAACCATAACATTGTGCATAATCCTAAGGTCAGCAAATAAGAAAAAGAGAAGCTTTAAGGCTGGGGCCACACGGGGATTCCTGCGATCCCCTCACATGACACTTAGCTCACGCTGGCAGTACAGCAGAGCCAAGTGTCATGCTAGTGTCCCTGCGTCTGAGATTCGATCGTGCGAGCGGACGTCAGATGCGGGAGGCGGGCCGGCACTGAGGAGGGGCGAGCCAGTGCTGCGAAGGGGAGGGGGGGATTTACCTCCCTCTCTCCTCCGTAGTCAGCTATTGCCACTCTCACCCTGCACTCACGGTACACCGGTGTACTGCGAGTGCAGTGCGAGTTTTCTCTCGCCCCATAGACTTGAATGGGTGCAAGAGAAAACAGGATGGCATTAGTCACAGAATTCTGCAATTGTTTTCTCGGTCCTATTAGGGCTGAGAAAATAATCACTCATGGGTGTTGACACATAGGATAATATTGGTCCGAGTGGAATGCGATTTCTTTTTTTATCGCACTCCAGTTGCACCGATTGTCATGCCATGTGGCCTTAGGCCAATGCTAGTGCTGTGATCTCAAGAATCTTGAAGATGGTTAATTCATGGGAAATGCCCTGGACTTTCTGACCATTCCCACATTTGCCCTGAGTGACAACTCTGGTTATCTCCTGGATGCATGCTAAAGCCATCACTCAAAAGCAGAGAAGATTGCAGTGATCTCAGTACAAGGGTGATTAAAATTTCTTCTGTTCTTTAATTGATACTAGGAAACAGGGCTGGACTGGACAAAAAGGACCATGTCACACAAACCACATCAGCCCATAACGTATAAATGCTAGACCCCAATCAAGCACAATGTAAGGATCATCAAATTCTGCTTTACTTGGTTATTGCCCTCACTACTCCCTTATAGGAGTTGTTTGAAGTTCCACGTGTGATCGACCACCATTCCATTCATAATAAGTTTTTCACTACCCTGGTTTCCGGGATTTGTGAGGATTCAAGGAGTCAGACCTCTACCGCTTTGAAAGTTATCTCTTATCCTAAGCATAAAGCAAAATATGCTCTAGCACTGAAAAGACCGTACAAGATGGACATATTCATGTAATAAAACTTAACTTTTATTGCTCCATTAAAATAAAAAAAAATACATGGAGGAAAGAAACTGATGCGTTTCGGCATAGGCCTTAATGGTTACCTTTGCTTTGTTTTAAAACTAACCCTGGGAAAGTTTCTGTGCAGCACATTGAAAACTCTGACCTGAGTTGAGATTAGGTGAACTTACACCCTGTGCATTTTTATGCTGAGAGGGAATAACTGCCAAACCTGAGATAACCCCTTTGGTTATCCAAGATTAATTTTATTTGCCCATTGAACTGCAGACATAGAAAATAATAAACCCACAAATGCTGACACTCCTCAAGTCCAATGCTGCCTCTTCATCAACAAAACAGGCAAAATAGTACTGTGCAGTGTGTGTGTGTGTGCGCGCGTGCGTGTGTGTGTGTGCGTGTGTGTGTGTGCGCGCGTGTGTGTGTGTATGTATGTATAAGTATTATAAGTACCATATTTTTCGGTTTATTAAATGCTTTAGTTTATAAGATGCACCTCAAATTTAGAGGAAAAAATAATGAAAAAAAAAATGGGTCCGTTTTATAATCTGGTGGTGTCTTACCGTAAGCGGTGTTGGAGCAGGGTCAGAGGAGGCTATTGGTGCAGCGGATGTTCCAGATGCTCGCTGCGGATGGCAGCATTGAGAGACTCTGCTGTGCTGTGGGCTCTGCTGCACTGCGAGCAATGAGGCAAAAGCTAAGTGTCCAGCTCCTACCAGGCCCAGACCAACATCTGCTACCTAGTAGTTCCAAGGAGCCCAGCTTCTGACCTCCTCTTACTTTCACCTCCAACACTACACTCTCCCTTTCTTTGACTAACTCCTGACACTCCTGATCTCCCCTTAACCAACCCCCTAAGTGGGCAACCCTATTCCACTCAGGCCATCCACTGGTGTGTCTGGTGGGTGTGGTGCAGAGTGTTTCTAGGATTTTGATTAGCTGGTTTTGACAAGACCAATGGTTAGGGACCCGTAACTAAGGAGGAGGTGGATATTGCACAGAAGGGCAGATTACACAATACCCTGTGACGACCTGATAGGCCAGGGCGTCACGCTCTCTGCGCTTTAAACAGAACACTGAGACTGTCATAGAGCAGGTGCATTTATATGGAGACTACATTACACACAGGTGTCTTATATTTATCATCATCAGTCATTTAGGACAACATTGGATCATTCAGAGATCCTCAATGAACTTCTGGAGTGAGTTTGCTGCACTGAAAGTAAAGAAGACTGCACGCCCCACTTTTCAGTTATTTATTTTTTCAAAAAGTTTAAAATAAACAATACATTTCGTTCAACTTAACAATTGTGTCCCACTTGCTGTTGATTCTACACCATAACATTCAATTTTTTTATCTTTATGTTTGAAGCCTGAAATGTGGGTAAAGGTTGACAAATTCAAGGGGGCCGAATATTTTCGCAAGGCACTGTATATGCAGTATGTCCACCCATATCCTGTTCACCGCCATTAACTTGAGAATGGCAGCAGCTATAGGCATAGAAGTGGTGTCTAGGTATAGTAAAGTAGCCATGCGCTATGCAATGAAACCACCTATAGCACCACCTGGTGGAAAATAACGGAGTTAGCATTTTTATCTTGAAAACGGAATGAGATAGAGAAAAAAAGTGAATTAAAAAATTGTAGGGCATCAGCAAATCAATACGAATCGAAACCTTGCATACAGAATTGCTATGATATGTAACCCATGACCCCCCAAAACATTGAATGCTGGTCACGCATATGGCGCTCATTTAACTTTGATGCTCAAAGTGGCCACTGTCAGCTGCAATGCACATCTGGACTCTGGACAGCATACTGTATCTTGCTGCACATAGTGCAATATGGTAGGTGACCCGTTTGCACAAGCATCTGTGATACGTCGTCGTAGGTCCTGCAATATTGGTGGAGGGGTCACATACACCTGCTGTTTGATGTGACCTTTCAGAAAGAAGTCCTATGGGGTCAGGTCAGGTGAGCGTGGAGGCCACTCCACACAGCCACCATACCCAATGACTTGTAGGAAAGTCTCCATGAGGTATCGCTTCACGTCCGCAGCCTTGTGAGTTTTACACGTTCTAATCATAGCATTTCTGTATGCAAGGTGTCGATTCGTATTTAATTGATGATGCCCTAGAACTTTGTAATTCACTATTTTTCTCTATCTCGTTCCGTTTTTGAGATAAAAATGATAACTCCGTTGTTTTCCACCAGGTGGCGCTATAGGTGGTTTCATTGCGTAGCGCATGGTTACTTTACTATACCTAGACACCACTTCTATGCCTATAGCTGTCGCCATTCTCACGTTAATGGCGGTGGATAGGATACGGGTGGACACACTGTATATATATATATACACAGTATATATGTATATTACAGTGTTCAGCATTAATGAATAGACCCCCTTTGAAAAGTATGATTTTAATGAATATCTCAATGAATACAATAACAATTTCCTAAATTTTTTCAAGATTGAGTTTGAAAAAAACATTTTTTTATTTTACACATAATAAGAAAGTAAAGTTAACAATATAACTTTCATGGCTAAATCTTCAGTATTACTCAAATTGGTTGATGTCAAAATGACAATAAGGTTGTTCAGTTGAAAGCCACTTTTTCTGATGTACTTATTGGGCGTTTATCTTCTCTACAGCCACATCAGGACATGAAAAGTGTAAAGTAACCGCACTATATATCATAGGCTACTGAAGGCATCTACGTCATGAGACATGTTTTGTTTATTCCTGAGTGTTCATAAATGAACAAACTCTGGTTGCTATGGAAATGGGAATAATGGATCCTTTATGCATTTACATTAGATGAAGCCGTTGATTTCTACAGAGTAGGGAAAGCTACCTTAAGTCATGTGACCTTTATTTCTTTAAATGGTAGACAGGTATTGGCATTAAATAAAATAATATACTAATGCATTATTTCCAGCTGTTAAAATTAAATTAATTTAGAGGAGTTTTTTGCTATCAGCATGCACATGCCTAGCTTATCATATTGTTGCTGGGTAAACCTAAATATTTTTTTGCCTTTGGTAACTGAAATTATTTTGATAAATCTAACAGGTATAAATAAAACTTAAAATATAAAATAATATAAACACTATATAACAATAGTGAGTACACCCCTCACATTTTTGTAAATACTTTTACATCTTTTCATGGGACAAGACTGAAGACTGACACTTTTGACACTTTGACTCAATGTAAAGTAGTCAATGTAGAGATTGTATAAAAGTGTAAATTTGGTGCCCTCTAAATAATTCAACACACAGCCATTAATGTCTAAATCACTGGCAATAAAAGCGAGTACACCCCTAAATGAAAATGGCCAAATTCTGTCCAATTAGCCATTTTTCTCACTGGTTTCATGTGACTAATTAGTGTTACAAGGTCTCAGGTGTGAATGGGAAGCAGGTATGATAAATGTGGTGTTATCTCTCACACACTCTCTCATACTGGTAACTAGAAGTTCAACATGGCACCTCATGGCAAAGAATTCTCTGAGGATCTGGAAAAAAGAATTGTTGCACTTAATAAAGATGGCCTAGGCTATAAGAAGATTGCCAACACCCTGAAACTAAGCTGCAGCATGGTGACCAAAACCATTCAGCCAAGACAAGACAGGTTCCACTCAGAACAGGCTTCGTCATTGTTGACTAAAGAAATTGAATGCACGTTCTCAGCGTCATATCCAGAGGTTGTCATGGATTCCTGGAATTATTTTCTGTGGTCTGATGAGAAAAATATAAACTTATTTGGTTCAGGGTATGTCAAACATGTGTGGCAATAACTAGGTAAGAAGTAAAAAGACAAGTGTGTTTTGCCTATAGTTAAGCATGGTGGTGGGAGTGTCATGGTTTAGGGCTGTATGAGTGCTGCCAGCTGTGGGGGAGCTACAGTTCATTGTGGGAACCATGAATGCCAACATGTACTGTGACTTCCTGAAGCAGAACCTGATCTCCTCCCTTCGGAAACTGAGTCGCAAGACAGTATTCCTAAATTATAATGACTCCAAACACACCTCCAAGACAACCACTGCCTTGATGAGAAACTGAAGGTAAAGGTGCTGGACTGGCCAAACATGTCTCCAGACCTAAACCTTATTGAGGATCCATGGGGCATCCTTAAATGGAACATGCAGAAGTGTAAGGTCTTTAACCCCTTAACGACCCATGACGTACTAGATACGTCATGGATCGTGTCCCGGTAAGCCCCGCCCCCTGCCGCCGGCGGGCGGCGGCGAGACGCGCACATATCAGCTGTTATCAACAGCTGATATGTGTGCCTGCTAGCCGCGGGTGGAATCGCTTCCACCCGCGGCCATTAACCCCTTACATTTCGCTGCCAAAGTCTTGGCAGCGATATGTATATGGGCGCCGCCATGACAGTGACTTACCCCGCCCCCGCCGGAAGTCACGTGACATGATCACGTGACTTTCGGCGGTTGCCATGGTAGCACAGGGTCATGTGATGACGCCTGTGGCTAACATGAGTCACTTCCTCTCAATGCCGGAATACAGCCGGCATTGAAAGTGAAGCAGCAAATCTGCAGTTCACAGCTCTGTAGCTGAGATCTGCAGATTGTGCAAAGCGATCGGATTGCTGATTGCAATAGCCCCCTAGGGGGACTAGTAAAATAAAAAAAAAAGTAAAAAAAAAGTTTTAAAAAATTAAAAAAAAATAAAAAAACCTAAAAGTTCAAATCACCCCCCTTTCACCCCATTGAAAATTAAAGGGTTAAAAAAATAAAAAATACACACATATTTGGTATCGCCGCGTTCAGAAATGCCCGATCTATCAAAATATAAAATCAATGAATCTGATCAGTAAACGGCATAGCGGCAAAAAAATTCCAAACTCCAAAATTACGCTTTTTGGTTGCCGCAAATTTTGCGCAAAATGCAATAACAGGCGATCAAAACGTAGCATCTGCGCAAAAATGGTACCGTTAAGAACGTCAGGTCAAGACGCAAAAAATAAGCCATCACTGAGCCTCAGATCCTGAAAAATGAGAACGCTACGGGTTTTGGAAAATGGCGCAAAACGTGCGCCACGTTTTTCGGACAAGCTTGTGAATTTTTTTTAACCCCTTAGATACAAGTAAACCTATACATGTTTGGTGTCTATAAACTCGCACCGACCTGAGGCATCATACCCACACATCAGTTTTACCATATAGTGAACACGGTGAATAAAATATCCCAAAAACTATTGTACAATCCCACTTTTTTTGCAATTTTTCCGCACTTGGAATTTTTTTGCCGTTTTCCAGTACACTATATGGTAAAACTTATGGTTTCATTTAAAAGTACAACTCGTCCCGCAAAAAACAAGCCCTCATATGGCAAGATTGATGGAAAAATAAAAAAGTTACGCCTCTCGGAAGAAGTGGAGCAAAAAACAAAAACGCAAAAACGGAAAGTGCCCGGGGGCTGAAGGGGTTAACATCCACGAGCTTCATGATGTTGTCATGAAGGATGGAAGAGGATTCCAGTAGCTCCTATGAAGCTCTAGTAAGCTCCTTGCAAAAGAGAGTTAAGGTAGTGCTTGAAAATAATGGTGGCTACAAAAAATATTGACACTTTGGACACAATTTGGCCATTTTCCTTTAGGGGTGTACTGACTTTTGTTGCCAGCAGTTTAGACATTAATGGCTGAATGAGTCTTTTTGAGAGCACACCAAATTTACACTCTTACACAAGCTGGACCCTGACTACTTTACATTGTAGCTATCAACAAAAGAGATGACCGGAATATGTATGAGGTTAACGCATGAAATACAAACTAATTCCCCTCAGGGAAAAGACACCCCCACATGTATACACTTATAGTTATGAATACTTTGCTTTAAATTGAATATACTACAGTATTGTATTTGTGGTTAATTTGGGAGTCACTATTTACCTATGTTGTGCATAAATTTGGGTACAGGACATGGTAATGATTGTTGTCAAATTTTGACTTATATAATGCATAGTTTACACGGAGCACTTTAACAACTAGTATGCTGCTTGTTACATTGTCATTGTATTTATAATTACTGTTTTATATACACTCTTGTCCACAAACTATACATTATTGTTTACACAAATGATGTGTCGTCACCATTTCTATATTCGGCTCCTGTCCCTCCTTTTGCTGCTGTTCGCCATCCTCTTATGATAATTGACGTGGATGATGCCTTTATCATCATCCACGTAGCTGGGCAAAATTGCATGCCTGCACAGTCATTCCTGGCTTGCACAGGTGCACTTCGCTCTGCCCCATTGTGGGCAGAGCTGAAAACATAGGTGCACATGGCATTTGTAGTGTCTGCAAGGGAAGTCAAGGAACAAGGTGCACTCTCACAGAATGCAGCCCAGGAGCTGCAGAAGCTGACACTTTTGGTTTAACACTCAAAAAACTGGTTACAGGTTCCCTTTAAACTCAGAAATATTGGATTACTGAAAAGGATGTACAGTAAATACATTCAATACTTGCTCGGGCCTCCTTTTGCATGAAATACTGCATCAATGCGTGTCATGGAGTCGATCAGCCTTTGGCACTGCTGAGGTGTTATAGAAGCCCAGGTTGCTTTGATAGGAGCGTTGAGCTTGCATTGTCTGCATTGTTGGGTCTGCTGTCTCACATCTTTACCTTGACAATACCCCATAGATTCTCTCATAGATTCATAGTTTGCTAGTCAATCAAGCACAGTGATACTGTGTTTATTAAACCAGGTATTGGTATTTTTGGCAGTGTGGACAGGTGCCAATTTCTGCTGGAAAATGAAACTTCCATCTCCAAAAAGCTTGTTGGCAGAGGAAAAATTTCCTGTAGACTCCTGTGCTGACTAGAGTTGAGCGCGGTTCGTGGTTCGTGGTTCTCCAGTTCTAGGCTCGAGTGATTTTTGGGCTGTTCGAGATCGAACTAGAACTCGAGCTTTTTGCTAAAAGCTCGATAGTTCTAGATACGTTCGAGAACGGTTCTAGCAGCAAAAAGCAGGGCTTTTTACAGCTACAGTGAGCAGGAGCCATCGCTGGCAGCCTGCCACAAGCTGGTAACCAAGATAAACATCGGGTATCCAAGCAAAGCGCTTTGGTTAGTAACCCGATGTTTATCTTAGTTACGTGCAGGAAGCCCACACTTTCCCGCTCAGCTCGCTCCACCCCCTCCTGCCCGCGGCATGTACACATACATACACAAACACACACACACACACACACATCCACCCCCCCCCCCCCGCCCGCCCGCCCGCTCGCTCGCTCGCTTGCTCGGCTTACCTGCGGTGATGAAGTCCCGCCATCCCGACCTCAGCGCTGTCACTGTCCTCCATGGCCGCCGCTTGTCACATCACCTATCGCTTCCGACCCGAGACTGACACTGGCGGTGACGTCACGGACCTCTCGCGATACTTGATGTGAAGGCGCCGGTCATTGACCTCAGTGACAGGGGCTGTCAGTGTGCTGGAGATCAGCGCAGGTAATGTACCTCACTGACAGCAGCACTTGTCACCCCCCTGCAGTGACCTGGGCTGACCCATTGATGTTAGCTCAGGTCACTGCACTGCTCTCCCAGCCAATGGGGAACATCCTGCTCTTCATTGACTGGGACAGTGTGCATCGTCATGGCAACCCCTTGGATTACACCAGACCTGGATTTGTTTTTCAATCTAATAAATTGGTTAAAGAGGGAATGTTTTGGGGAGTGTTTTTTCAAATAAAAATGTGTTTGTCGTCTATTTTTTTTTTATTACTGACTGGGTTGGTGATGTCGGGTATCTGATAGACGCCTGACCTCACCAACCCCAGGGCTTGATGCCAGGTGACATTACACATCTGGTATTAACCCCAAATATTACCCCGTTTGCCACCGCACCAGGGCGCGGGATGAGCTGGGGCGAAGCACCAGGATTGGCGCATCTAATGGATGCGCCACTTCTGGGGCGGCTGCGGCCTGCTATTTTTAGGCTGGGGAGATTCCAATAACCATGGACCTCCCTAGTCTGAGAATATCAGGCCCCAGCTGTCTGCTTTACCTTGGCTGGTGATCCAATTTTGGGGGACCCCTACGTGTTTTTTTTTTTAATTATTTATTTAATTTAAAATAACAGCGTGGGGTGCCCTCAGTTTTGGATTACCAGCCAAGGTGAGGTTGCCAGCTGTGGTCTGCAGGCTGCAGCCGTCTGCTTTACCCTAGCTGGCTACAAAACTAGGGGGAACCCTATGTCATTTTTTTTTCATTTTTTTGGCTAAATACAAAGCTAAGCACCCCTTAGTGCCACATGAAAGGTACCAAAGGGTGTTCCACTTTTTCTCCATTTTTTTCTCCACTTTCTCTCCACTTTTTCTCCACTTTTTCTCCATTTTTTTCTCCACTTATTCTCCACTTTTTCTCCTCTTATTCTCCACTTTTTCTCCACTTTTTCTCCACTTTTTCTCCTCTTATTCTCCACTTTTTCTCCACTTTTTCTCCACTTTTTCTCCATTTTTTTCTCCACTTTCTCCACTTTTTCTCCACTTTTTTCTCCACTTTTTCTCCTCTTATGCTCCACTTTTTCTCCTCTTAATCTCCACTTTTTCTCCACTTTTTCTCCACTTTTTCTCCACTTTTTTCTCCACTTTTTCTCCTCTTATGCTCCACTTTTTCTCCACTTTTTCTCCTCTTATGCTCCACTTTTTCTCCACTTTTTCTCCACTTTTTCTCCTCTTATGCTCCACTTTTTCTCCACTTTTTCTCCACTTTTTCTCCACTTATGCTCCACTTTTTCTCCACTTTTTCTCCACTTTTTTCTCCACTTTTTCTCCTCTTAATCTCCACTTTTTCTCCACTTTTTCTCCACTTTTTCTCCACTTTTTCTCCACTTTTTTCTCCACTTTTTCTCCACTTTTTCTCCTCTTATGTTCCACTTATTCTCCACTTTTTCTCCACTTTTTCTCTACTTTTTCTATGGTCAGTCTACCCATTAGCTCTGCCATGCATAGTGTAGCTCTACACCTACTGCACATGTTACTTTATGATTGACATCTCTTTCGTACCAGAGCTGTCTAAGTCTACTCTGACCCCATATTTGTCATTACTATATTGTCCTTGTACTGTATTATGACATTTGTATCATGTGTTTCATTTCTTGCTGTGTTGCAATTTTTTTGCTGCATCCCAATTGTACCTCTACATTGTTCGAGTTTATGTTATTGTTCTCTCACTCTTATGTGATACTGATTATTGTCATTTTTCATGATTACATGCAGATAAGTCCAATCTGACGAAGGCTCAGGCCGAAACGTCATTTGTAACTTGTTTTGGACAAAAACATATATGCTTATGAAAAAAAAAATTTCTTAATACGGACCAATAAAGAGTGATTTTGCATTACTATCCGTTGTGACTTACTGACTTAGTCTGGGAGATATAGAGTGCCGAGGTTACTCACTAATTTTATCTATTATTACCTCTGAGCACCTATATACCAGTGAGCAGAGCTTCCTCTACAGTAGTTCTCCTGATTAGGCATGCCCTTACCTCATGAGCAGGGCATTGCAGCTTTGGTAGCAACCATTACGACATGGACTCTGCTGCTGTGGACCCGGGGAGAGTGAGTGCAGATTCATTGCACCCACACTCCTCACATGAAGGGTCCGCACTCCTAGAAAATGGGGGATACGTTCCCTGAGTGTCTCCCCCCCATATTCTAGACGGTCCAGAGTCGTCGTGGGACCCCTTTATTTTTTTTCTTACAATAAATTGGTGAAAGAGGAAATGTTTTGGGGACTGTTTTTTCAAATAAATTTCTTTTGTCGATTTTTTGTTTTTGTTAGTACTGACAGTTTATGATGTTGGGTATCTAATAGACGCCATGACATCCCAAACTGCTGGGCTTGATCTCAGGTGACTTTACAGCTAGTATCAACCCGATTTATTACCCCGTTTGCCACTGCACCAGGGCACGGGATGAGCTGGGGTGAAGCGCCAGGATTGGCGCATCTAGTGGATGCGCCACGTCTGGGGTGCCTGCGGCCTGCTATTTTTAGGCTGTGAAGGCCCAATAACTATAGACCTTCCCACCCTGAGAATACCAGACCACAGCTGTCCGCTTTACCTTGGCTGGTGATCCAATTTGGGGGGTCCCCTACTTTTATTGTGTAATTATTAATATTTATAAAATAATTATAAAAAAGAGCCTGAGGGGACCTCCACATTGGATCCCCAACCACGGTAAAGCTGCCAGCTGTGGTTTTCAGGCTACAGCCGTCTGCTTTACCCTAGCTGGCTATCAAAAATGGGGGGACCCAACGTAATTTTTTTTTTTTAACTATTTTTTAAATAGAAAAAATTAATGGGCTTCCCTGTATTTTGATTGCCAACCAAGGTAACGGCAGGCAGATGGGGGTGGCAACCCATAGCTGTCTGCTTTATCTGCGCTGAGAATCAAAAATACCGCGGAGCGCTACGTCATTTTTTTAAAGATTTATTTTTACAGCACTGTGATGTCCAGCAATCAAAATACAGGGAAGCCCATTTTATTTTTAGTTATTTAAATAAATAATTAAAAAAAATATATGTTAGCTCCCACTGCATTTTTTGTATTGCTAGCTAAGGGTAATCCAAGCAGCTACTGGCTGCTAACCCCCACTGCTTGGTGTTACCTTCACTGGCAATGGAAAATCCAGGGAAGCATTTTTTTTTTTTTTTTCCAAAAAGCTACAAAAAAAGGACGTGAGCTTCGCCATATTTTTGTATGCTAGCCAGGTATAGCAGGCAGGTGCTGGAAGAGTTGGATACAGCGCCAGAAGATGGCGCTTCTATGAAAATGCCATTTTCTGAGGTGGCTGCAGACTGCAATTCGCAGCAGTGGGGCCCAGAAAGCTCAGGCCAACCGGTGGTGCGGATTCCAATCCCAGCTGCCTAGTTGTACCTGGCTGGACACAAAAATGGGGCAAAGCCTACGTCATTTGTTTTCTAATTATTTCATGAAATTCATGAAATAATAAAAAAAGGGCTTCCCTTTATTTTTGGTTCCCAGCCGGGTACAAATAGGCAACTGGGGGTTGGGGGCAGCCGTACCTGCCTGCTGTACCTGGCTAGCATACAAAAATATGGCGAAGCCACATAATTTTTTCAGGGGGCAAAAAACTTCTGCATACAGTCCTGGATGGAGTATGCTGAGCCTTGTAGTTCTGCAGCTGCTGTCTGTCTGTATGGAGAAGAGCAGACAGCAGCTGCAGAACTACAAGGCTCAGCATACTCCATCCAGGACTGTATGCAGAAGTTTTTTGCCCACCAAAAAAATGACGTGGGCTTCGCCATATTTTTGTATGCTAGCCAGGTACAGCTGGCAGCCACGGGCTGCCTCCAACCCCCAGTTGCCTATTTGTACCCGGCTGGGAACCAAAAATATAGGGAAGCCCGTTTTTTTTAATTATTTCACTTATTTCATGAAATAATTAAAATACAAATGACGTGGGCTTCGCCCTATTTTTGTGTCCAGCCGGGTACAACTAGGCAGCTGGGGATTGGAATCCGCAGCACAGGTTAGCCCGAGGTTTGTGGGCGCCTCTGCTGCGGATTTCAGTCCGCAGCCGTCCCAGAAAATGGCGCTCTCATAGAAGCGCCATCATCTGGCGCTGTATCCAACTCTTCCAACAGCCCTGGAGCCGGGTGGCTTGTTGGGTAATCATGAGTTTATACTGGCTTTGTTTTACCAGCCAGTATTAAGCCAGAGATTCTTAATGTCAGGCACGTTTGACCCGGCCATTAAGAATCTCCAATAAAGGGTTAAAAAAAGACACCACACAGAGAAAAAATACTTTAATAGAAATAAATACACAGACACATTAGAGACTCCATCTTTATTACCCCTGTCAGCCCTCCACGATCCTGCTCTTCTGTCTTCTTTCTTTCTAGTGTAGTAGTAGTGACGATTGTAGTGAGGGGCATCACTTGGGGCTGGGGAACCTCCATCCTAACTACAATGCTCACTACAATCGGGAAGCAGCGTGCAGCCTTCACTCCGTGAGTGATCACTGCTGGCTGCTAGCGGTAACGCTGACAGACGCGTTACCATAGCAACGGTGCTCCCGGAGCCGCGGTTAGCGGTGACGTCACCGCTAACTGCGTTGCTATGGCAACGGTGATCTCCGTTAATGACCGGCTGTGTCAGCCGGTCCCTAACGGAACGGGGAGTCGACCGTGTGCTAGAGCATGTCGCCGGTACACGGCGATACACATATGTGCACCGTGTACCGGAGAGATGCACTCGCAGGTCCTACATGACGTGTCATAGTCATGTGACCAGTCTGTAGCCAATGAGATAATAGCCACGTGACTGGTCACATGGCTATTTTGACGTCACGATAGGTCCTGCTTCTCTGCTGGCAGTGCAGGTCACCGGGAGGATTCAGCGATCATCGGATGGAATAGCGGCAGGAGACAGAGTGCAGAAGGGATCGCGAGGACCGGTAAGTGTTATGGCAATGTTTATTAACTGTTTGTGTACATTTATAATGCATTTTTATGTGTTTGTGATTGCCTCCCATTATAGCCTATACGTTCGAGTTCGGTTCGTCGAACGTTCGACGAACCGAACTCGAACGGGACCCCCGTTCGGCGAACCGGCCTCGAGCCGAACCGGGACCGGTTCGCTCATCTCTAGTGCTGACTTTGGTCATGATAAAACACAGTGGACCTACACCAGCAGATGGCATGGCTTTCCAAACCATCACTGATTGTGGAAACTGCACACTAGACCTCAAGCAGCTTGGATTGTGGCCTCTCCTCTCTTCCTCCAGACTCTGGGACCTTGATTTCCAAAGGAAATGCAGAATTTACTTTAATCTGAAAACAACACCTTGGACAACTGAGTTCTTTTTCTCCTTGGCCCAGGTAAGATGCTTCTGGCATTGTCTATTGGTCATGAGTGGCTTGACACAAGGAATGCAACAGTTGTAGCCCATGTCCTGGATACGTCTTTGTGTGGTGGCTCTTGAAGTACTGACTCCAGCAGCATTCCACTCCTTGTGAATTGCCTCAAAAAATTTTTAATGGCCTTTTCTTAACAATCCCATCAAGGATGCGGTTATCCCGATTGCTTGTGCACCTTTTCCTACCACACTTTTTCCTTCCACTCAACTTTTCATTAATATGTTTGGATACAGCACTCTGTGAACAGTCAGCTTCTTTAGCAATGACCTTTTGTGGCTTACCCTCCCTGTGAAGTGTGCAATGAGGGCTTCTGGACATCTGTCTGGTCAGCAGTCTTCCTCATGATTGTGTAGCCTGCTGAAGCAGACTAAGAGACCATTTTAAATGCTTTGGAAGCCTTTGCAGGTGTTTTGTAGTGATTATTCTAATTTTCTGAGATAATGGCTTTTGGGTTCTCATTGGTTGTAAGCCACATTTATCAACATTAACAGAACTAAACACTTGAAATAGATCACTCTGTTTGTAATGACTATATGATATGTGTGTCCCTTTTTGTAATGAATTACTATAATATATTAACTTTTTGATGATATTCTAATTTTTTGAGATGCACTTGTATATTTACACTTATTGGCATCTTCATGCAATATTGTAGCAAATCAAACACTAATTTTCTGGCTATAAAAGGAGTAAATGGTGAATTTGGGGTTAAATGTCCGTCCCAAGCAAGATATATCACTGACAAGAAAAACAGAAAAACCTATTCAAAATCCCCTGAAATTTATAAATCATTGAAAAAGGGATATAACTGAACTTATAATAATTTACATACTGTATAAACAACCCACAAAGATAGAGTCATAGAATGGTAGAGGAAGGGGCCTCAAGGGCCTTCGGGTCCAACCCCCTGCAAGTGTAAGTTTTCCTAAATCATCCCAGCTATGTTTATCCAGTTTCGGCTTGAAGATTTCCATTGATGGAGAGTGCACTACCTCCCGTTGAAACCTGTTCCACTCTCTGACTGCCCTCACTGTCAGAAAGTTTTTCCTTATATCTAATCTGAATTTCCTTTCTTTTAGTTTCATCCCATTGCTTCTTGTAATTCCTTGTGCTAATGAGAAAAGGGTAGTTCCCTCTGCACTTGTCACGGAGTAAGGCTGCTACCCAGGGACAGGGGACTACTCTTACCCTGTACACTAGAGTTCCCTGACTTGCCTCCAAGCCACGGGTACGCTTGAAGGTAGCGAGGCGTGACCCTCTGACCTGTCCTTGGCTCCTATTCGGACCCTGGTCTAGAGACCCCCTACCTGTTCAGCGGGACACCTCCAGGGGACAAAACCAAAAATAGAAATAACAAAACAACAACCACTTCTGTAAACTACTCCTTGTTTGCAGAAGGCTACTGGAACTGGGATATGGTACGACCACACACACAGGCTGTCTCTGTAAACTGAGGACTAAAAATAACCAGCACTGTGTGAAGGATGCTGGAACCTTTCAAAGGCCCAGCCTAATTAGTAACTTAGAGCACCTAAGGGAATGCCTCCAAGCAAACTTGCAAAAGAAGCATTAAACCCTCAGATGCTGAAAAGCAAAACCATCCGTTTAAATGAGGATGAGTCTCGCTGGAAAGACCAGCATGACAGCACTGTGACAACCTTTTTAAATATTTGTAGACCGCTATTAATTCTCCTCTCAGCCTTCTCTTTTGCAAACTAAATATTCCTAGTCTTTTAGCCGGTCTTCATAGGACATGGTTTGCAGACCTTCTACCATCTTAGTTGCTCTTCTCTGGACTTGCTCCAATATATCAATGTCTTAATGTCTTTCTTGAATTGGGGCGCCCAGAACTGTACCTAGTATTCCAGGTAGGGTCTTACCAGGGTAGCGTATAGAACAATAATAACCTCTCTTGATTTAGATTCAATGCTTTTCTTGATACATCCCAGAATTTTTTTGGTCATTTTAGCTGCAGCAACACACTGTTGGCTCATGTTGAATCTGGGATATACTATTATTCCCAAATCCTTTTCTCCTGTGCTTCCACCTTGTTCTATTCCTCCCATATTATACATGCTTTATACATTTCTTTTCCCAGATGTAGGACTTTGCATTGTCTCTGTTAAACACCATTCTGTTCATCTCGGCCCATTGTTCGAATGTGTCTAGATCCTTTTGAATATGCTCTCTTTCCTCTCTAGTGTAGGTTACTCTTCCTATCTTAATATAATCTGTGAATTTTATGAGTTCCCCAATAATTCCGTTTTCCAGATAATTTATAAAGATATTAAACAGCACTGAGCCCTGGACAGAGCCTTGCGGTACCCCACTTTTGACTTTGCAGTTTAATTTGTAACCATTTAGTATTACTCGTTGTGTCCAATAATTAAGCCAGTTTTGAATTCATTTAACTGATTTTTTGTTGATTGCGTACTTTATCATGTTTTCAATGAGTACGTTATGTGATACTTTATCGAATGTCTTACTGAAGTCAAGTTATACTATATCAACAGTATTCCCCTGGTCCAATCATTCAGTGACTTGTTATAAAAGGAAATCAGGTTGGTCTAATAAGGTTTATTGGTCATAAAGCCATGTTGGCTCTGATTAATTAATGCCTTCCCATTCAGGTACCTAAGTAAATGTTCCTTGACAATTTGCTCAAATATTTTTCCTGCTATGGCGGTCAGGCTTACTGGCCTGTAATTCCCTGGATCCTCCTTTTTCCCCTTTTGGTAGACTGGAAAAGGGCAAATGTGTTTTTTATCTAGAGGGACCACTCCTCTTTCCCATGACTTATTGAAGATTATGCCAAACAGTAATATTATTTCCTCAGCTATCTCTTTCAAGACTCCAGGGGTTAAATCATCTGGACCTGGGGTCTTAGTTTCCTTAAACTTGACTAGGTGTTCTAACATCAGCCACTTGCTTTTTGTCAACTTGCACTCTTCTTGACGTCATTGCTATCATGATTAATTTTGATTCTTGCATTAGTTTTTTGAGAGGAGACAGATCTGAAATACAATTTTAGTAGCTCCCCAAGCTGTTCCACCTTGTTGACTGTTTCACTTTTTTGATTCTGCAGGACTCCAATGGTCTCATTCACTTTTCTTTTGCTTTTAACATCCCTCCAAAATCCTTTTACCTTACTCTTGGCCTCTTTTGCAAGCCTCAATTTGGTTTTGCCCTTAGCTCCTTTGACGCTTGTCTTGCAGAGTCTGCAAACTGCCATGTATTTTTACCTAGGTGCAATCTCAATCTTTCACTTGTTGTATGTTTACTTTTCTTTTTAAGCAGATGATGTTATCTTTTGGTCATCCATCTTGGCTTCTTTAGGTCTTTCCCACTTTTCCTCTTTTTAGGTATTGTCTGTTCTTGTGTATTAAGGATTTCCTTACGGAAGATTTCCCATCCTTTGTGTGCAATTTTGTGCCTAAGAATTAGGTGCCATGGAATTCTACCAACCCTTGCCCTTAGGGGTACTTTGCACACTACGACATCGTAGGTGCGATGTCGGTGGGGTCAAATCGAAAGTGACACACATCCGGCGTCGCTGTCGACATTGGAGTGTGTAAATCATTTTTACTACGATTAACGAGCGAAAAATCGTCAAAATCGTATGATCGGTGTAGCGTCGGTCATTTCCATAATTTCGGAAGGACGATGTTAGGATGTTGTTCCTCGTTCCTGCGGCAGCTCACATCGCTGTGTGTGAAGCCGCAGGAATGAGGAACATCGCCTTACCAGCATCCTGGCTGCAATGAGGAAGGAAGGAGGTGGGCGGGATGTTTGCGTCCCGCTCATCTCCGCTCCCCTGCTTCTATTGGCCGCCTGCCATGTGACGTCGCTGTGATACCACATGACCAGCCCCCTTAGGAAGGAGGCGGTTCGCCGGCCAGAGCGACGTCGCAGGGCAGGTAAGTGCATGTGAAGCTGCCGTAGCGATAATGTTCGCTACGGTAGCTATCACAAGATATCGCAGCTGCGACGGGGGTGGGGACTATCGCGCTCGGCTTCACTACCATCGGCTTGCGATGTTGTGGTGGCAAAGTACCCCTTAGACTCTTGAAGTCTGTTCTGCTAAAGTCAAGCCTGCAGACATCTACCTCGGTGCCTCTTAGTATTGAGTCACTCACAACTGCTACTCTCTTTTTCCTAGGATATTATATAATAAATGCACAAAAGTATTTGAAATCCTGTAAGGACTAAATGTCCTTCAGGAACTGCATGCTAAATTCTTAATCAGATAAACAACATTATCCCTGAGTGTCTCTAATGATATAGGTCTAAGAGCCCTAATTTGACTCAGCACTATATTGACTCTATGTGTTTCATTGCCTCTTAAAACAACAACTCATCAGGAGACGTTTGTTTATAAGTATCTATTTCTGCATTAGAGACTTTTGTACCACATACTGGTCAACAATTTATTATTAGGGATAAGTGGACCTGCGTAAGTTCGGGTTCAAACAGACTTTCGTTTAAAGTTCGGTTCGGGAAGTGGACTTGACCTGAACTTGACCCCAGACCCATTATGTCAATGGAGTCCCAAACTTCTGTGCTGTGAAATGGTTGTAAAATGCTCATAGCAAAGGCTAGAGGGCTGCAAAAGGAAGCAAAATGGGGACAATGTCCCTGCAAAAAAAATGTGGATATGGGATAAATAAAAAAAGACATGGGGTCCCACCTTTTTTTGATAACAAGAGCAGGTAAAGGAGATAACTGCAGGCTGCAAACTTTCAGCTTTACCTTGACTGGATATCCCAAGCCATATTTTAAAGTTCTTTTAATAAATTATTTAAAAAAACACTTGTAAGAAATTCTGTGGCTGCAACTGACCGGGAGTGAACTATGAAGCCTTGTACTGAGAATGTTCTCAGAACAATGCTCCATAGGTCATTGCCGGTCAGCAGCAGCCCAGAATTTCTCGTGCTCATACAAATTCCGTATCTGCTGCTGCCCGGCATAGACCTAGGTAGCCTTGTTCTGAGCACAAACCCCGAATTTTACCATTGGGGTTCGCTCACCCCTATATATTATCATTTCCATTAATTTATTGACTCTTCTTTATATTGTGATAATAATCTCATAACTGTCTATATCAAACTCATAATCTCAGACTGATATCTGTACCTCTGCATTAACATCTCCTAACCTCATAAGTCATGCAGACGGAGTATCCTATGGTTCTCAAGTGTCTGCACCTATATGGAAAATTCTCCATACAAAATCTGTGGTCGCATACTTACAGTCATGGTCAAAAGTGTTGGGGCCACTGCATGCTGCTATTTTTAGGCTGGGAAGAACCAGATAACACAGGCCCTTTTCACCCAGAAAATATCAGCCCACTGTTGTCTGCTCTCACTTGGCTAGTTGGACCCTATGCTGTTTTTTTTAAATCATTTGTTAAAAAAAATATTAAAACCAGCTTGGGATCCTCTCTATTTTTCAAAAACAGCCAAGGCACAGCTGACAGCTGAGAGTTGCAGTCTGCAGCTGCTGCTGAACCTGTGCTTGTTATGAAAATGAGTGGGAACCCCATGTTTGTTTGTTTTTTTGTTTATTTATTTATTTATTAACCCTGCTAAATATCTGTACAAGCTATCTAGCTACAGTTGAAACCAGAAGTTTACATACACTATCTAAGAAGACGCATGCTTTTCCTCACTATCTGACATGAAATCAAATTAAGCCTTTCCCGTTTTAGGTCAATTGGGAACCAAAATTATTTATATTTGCCAAATGCCAGAATAATGAGAGAGAAAATGTTTAAGGCATTTTTATTACTTTCTGCAAAGTCAAAAGTTTACATACATTTCATTAGTATTTGGTACCATTTCCTTTAAACTGTATGACTTGGGTCAAACAGTTTGAATATCCTTCCACAAGCTTCTCAAAATAGTTGGTAGGAATTTTGAACCATTCCTCCTAACAGAACTGGTGTAAATGAGCTATGTTTATAGGTTGCCTTGCTCGCACCTGCCTTTTTAGCTTTGCCCATACATTTTCAATAGGATTGTGATGGCCACTCCAAAACATTGAATTTGTTATCCTTAAGTCACTTTGTGGCAGTATGCTTTGGGTCATTGTCTATTTCGAAGACTCATTTCCGCCCAAGCTTTGGCGCCCCATTTTCCCTGAGGAAGCTGCCTTTAGGGTGGCGACAAGCATCGCGGGAGTTTAGGTTCCTTTCTTATAATGGTCATTTCACCTTGTACCTGGGACTTGCTTCTTATGGATACCTCTATGTTTGATTTCTAACGGGTATGGCATTTATGGTTCTTTGTTTGCATCAATTCATGATCCTTTAAGCTTATTTCTCTGTGCATGTGTTCAATCTCAGTGTGGCTGTGGTCACACTGCAGCTTTGCTTTCATGCTTTTCCTTATTATTGTTATATTGTAGGCATTTTTTTTCTATATACATACTCATTAAGCCATTTTCCTGTGGTGGTCTATAACACATGTTCCATGGTGCTATTTATCTGAAATAAGATTTTTTGGGGCGTTTATCATGCTTTATGCAAGCCCTAGTGTGTGTGTATTTTTCACTTTTTGGAGTGTTTTAAATGTTTTTAAAAGAATTTTGATGTTTCATGTAAATAAAGAGATTTTGTAGTTTCTGCATAATGCTTAGTGATCCCATTTGTTGCACACCACCTTTCTCTGTTTTTTTTATTATATCATACAGGTGTGTGCCTTTGGCTTGATCTCATTTACCTCAGCCGTGGTGCCCTCGTATACCCCTCTCTTTGAATTTGGTGGTTCATGACACCATTCAATGGTGATGGGTGTTGTACACATGATGGGAGGCAACCACAAACAGCTTGTAAGGAAAACTGACACCAAAAGAAAGGAAAATACACCCAATCTGTAGAGTCTCACAAAGCTAAGTGAGACTCTGTGCCCAATTCTCCCAATAACAGGAGACGTCCATTACTGGAGCTCAGAACCGCTTGGTCTCCCGGCAACTGTGAGGCCCAGAAACTTTAAAGGAGCCTTTAAAGCCCCCTTCACACATCCATGTAAAAACAGGACGTGTTGCATGGTCCATTTTGGACATCCATATGGCCATTTGTATGTCCATGTGTGTCATTGGTGTGTCATCTATGTGACATCGGAAAAAAAATTAATGATACTAAAATGAATGTTTTTTTATCTGTAAAATGTGTAAAGCCAGATAGATAGATAGATAGATAGATAAATAGCTTGAAAGCATGTATAGCTATTTAGCAGAATTATTAAATAATTTTAGAATAAAAAAAACATGAGGTTTGCCTCATTTTCATATCCAGCACTGGTGCAGTAGCAGCCGCAAGCTGCAACCCTCAGCTGTCCCTTGGCTGGTTTTGGAAAATAGAGGTGATCCCATGCTGATTTTTTTAATTATTTGAACAAATAATTGCCCCCATTTTTTTTAAAACCAGCCAAGGGACAGCAGACAATTGTGGGCTGATCTTTTTAGGGTGGGAAGGACCGGAATTTTTTGTCCCTTCCCAGCTTAAAAATATCAGCCCGCAGTCATCCCAGCGTAACTACTAGTTTCGTCAAATCTGGCGCTATGCTCAGCTCTTCCTGTTGCCTTGGTGCAGTGGCAAACAGAGTGATATATGGAGTTGATGCCAGCTGTGAATTACTATCAACCCCCCATTTGTAATCCAGTAGAAATAGAAAAAAAAAATATTTTATTTATTTATTCCTGAAAAGCGAATCTGAAAGACATACAAAGAGAAAACAATTAAAGAAATAAAGACAAAAGACCCCCTTATTTTACTGCATGAACCCTAATCCATGGTCCGATGTAATTCAAGAGGAGTCCCACGATATTCCAAGGCTCACTGTCCCAGCCAATGAAGAACAGATCGTTTGTCATGGGCAGGGAGAGCAGCTACTTCAGCTCACACACTGCAGTGCACAGAGCTGACTTCATGAGGTCAGCTCCTTTCACTGCAATGGGTCACACTATAATGTGTGAGCGGCCGCAAACAAGCGGTGACATCATGAGGTCAGTGCCTGCGGCTCTCGCTCCAAGTATCGCGAGAGCCCGTGGCATTGAACTTCACCAAACTTATGAGTTCAACTTGGTTCAATGCCCTTGGCTGTTCTCACGCCAAGTATCATCAGAGGGCTCTCGCGATACTTGGTGTGAGAATGGCCAAGGGCATTGAATGGCTGCGGCTAAGTCAGTCTTTGCTTACAGCCATAACATGCGGTCATGTTCTCTAATGTGCCCACATGCTGTTACTGCAGGATATAGCATAGCCGGATCATCATAGGACCTCATATGGATCTGGGTGTTTTGGGGGTTTATTAAAGGGATGAAAGAGGGTGTTGTTTTTGTGTATTATTTCAAATAAAGGATTTATTTGGTGATTGTGTTTACTTTTAACTTTTACATTAGTAGTGGTTTGGCCTCATAGACCCATACCCATTACTAATCTAGAGCTTAATGGCAGCTGTGAGCTGTCATTAACCCCTTGTTACCCTTATTATTGCTACCACATCATGGCAATCAGGATGAGCCAGGTAAAGTGCCAGGATTGTCACATCCCATGGAAAGACATTTTTGGGTGGCTAAGAGCTGCTATTTTTAGGCTGGGGGACCTGCTAACCATGGGGCTCTCTAGCCTGAGAATACAAGCTGCCAGCTGTCAAATTTATCATGGCTAGGTATAAAAATTGATGGGGGACTACATGACGTTTTTAAAAATTATTTATTTAAATTATTTAAAAAAAGCTGAACAGGGTCCCTCTTATTTTGATATACACCCACAGTCATGTGATATCACCATAGATCCTGCACTGCAGAAGTCCCAGACTGTGCCGCTATTCAAATGTATGCGCATCTTTCAGACGCGCATACATGTGAACAGTGCGGCCGGTGACAGGACTGAGGCGGAGGAGGTGCTCATCACCACACCGACACAGCGGCCGCCATCACACTGCCGCCGGAGCAGCAGAGGAGAGGACGCGCAGGGCTGCAGAGAAAAGGTAAGCGCTCAGAAGGAGCCGAAGAAAAAAAAATGTATATTCTCACCTGTTCTCCTCTGTTCCCGTGCTGACCGCCAGCTGTGTGCTCCCGGGCATGTCCCATCGCTGCAGGAGCTGCTGGTAATCACCTGATGCGGTCACCTGACGCATCAGCTGATCATAAGTCTCGCGGTGATGCCGGCTTAAACGATCAGCTGATGCCGTCAGGAGACTGCATCACTGATTACCAGCAGCTGCTGCAGCCATCAGACGGGAGTATTTTTTTTTTGCACTGATGCATCAGCTGATTGTATAAAAAATGCTTTTATACAATCAGCTGCTGTGTCACGCGATACACATCCTTGAATCTGACACATCATCTGATCGCTTTAACTTCCAGCAAACCGATCAGATGATATTGGATCCGGATTGGACGGCGTGGGACCCTTGACCCAGGAATACTGCGGAGGAAGGGGGTTCTTTATTTCAATAAAGATGGAGTCACTAATTGTTTTGTGTTTTATTTCTAATAAAAATATTTTTTCTGTGTTGTTTTTTTTTTATCTGTTCTAGAAATTCATGGTGGCCATGTCTAATATTGGCGTGAGACCATGAATTTTGGGCTTAGGGCTAGTGGATAATACACAGCTAGCCCCAACCCCATTATTACCCAGCGAGCCACCCGTCACCAGGGCAGCTGGAAGAGTTGGAATAAGCACCAGAAGATGGTGCTTCTATGAAAGCGCTATTTTCTGGGGTGGCTGCAGACTGCAATTCGCAGCGGGGGTGCCCAGGAAGGTTGGGCACTCTGCACTGCGGATTCCAATCCCAAGCTGCCTAGTTGCACCTGGCTGGACTAGAAAATTGGGCGAAGCCCACATCATTTTTTTTTTTTTTTTTAATTATTTCATGAAATTCATGAAATTAAAAAAAAAAAAAAAAAAGGGCTTCCCTACATTTTTGGTTCCCAGCCGGGCACAAATAGGCAGCTGGGTGTTGGGGGCAGCCCGTAGCTGTCTGCTGTACCTGGCTAGCATACAAAAATATGGCAAAACCCACGTCATTTTTTGGGGGGCAAAAAACTCCTGCATACAGTCTTGGATGGAGTATGCTGAGCCTTATAGTTCTGCAGCTGCTGTCTGCTCTCCTGCATATGCTATTGGATGGAGTATGCTGAGCCTTGTAGTTCTGCAGCTGCTGTCTGCTCTCCTGCATACACTATTGGATGGAGTATGCTGAGCCTTGTAGTTCTGCTCCCCCTGCCTCTCCCTCCAGCATACAGTCCTGGATGGAGCATGCTGAGCCTTGTAGTTCTGCAGCTGCTGTCTGCTCTCCTGCATACACTAGTGCAGAATGAAGAACATATTGAAGAAGGAAATGACATCAGACCTTTTTTTCTTCAATAATCTTTAATGGCATTGTTCACTGATTAAAAAACGCAATGAGCAAAAACGCAGCGTTGTATTGTATAATGGGCATATAAGTGTCCTGTCAGGGATAAAAGTTCCCCAGTCTTCCGGTCGGTGTGGTTTCCACTGGTCTGGTTCCACCGATCAATAAGTTATCACCAACCTGACCTGTGGATCGGTGATAATTTGTCACCAAAGATCCCATTACTGCAAACTACTGTAATTGTACAGAGTTATAGTGTGCACAGGAGATGTGCAGGAGCCGCCTGTGCTTTACAGTCAGCGCTAAACTATAACGGGCATAGCAGCTAAAAGATATTTGCATGTAGCTGTAGGGTGGTAGGCCCCTAGAGTTATTTCCCCCGGTAGGCCACAGACAGCCCAGTCCGACCCTGCCCACACGTCTGACTATTTGTAAACCTGGCCCTGAATACATTAACAACCCTCGTAGAACTATAAATCCCAGAGCAAACATTGCAGGTTTACATCACGGAGGGCTACCGCTGTTGCAATACATACCAGTAGAGATGAGGAATCTTGTTTGGAAAAAAATTAGAAAATTGCAAAATTGTTCGATCCTTGGCGGTATCGGATCGGGATCGGAAAACAAAACATTTGATAGATTAGTAACGGGAGGCGTCTATGAGACCCACCATTACTAACTTGTAAGTGAAAAGAAATAAACACAAAGACTGAAAAAATCCTTTATTTGAAATAAAATTAAAAAAACACTCTCTTTCCCTACTTTATTATCTACAGAAGACTCAGGTCCGATGTAATCGACACGAGAGCCCAAGACGATTCCAGCTCAGCTGCATCTGAATGGACAACGGGCGGCCATAGAAATGACCACCCTCTGAGAGCTTCAGGCAGTGAATGAGCTGCAGCAATGAGTGGCGATGTCAATCAGGTTAGTTGCAGTCACAGCAGGAGGTTTGCACAACCTTCACCTGTGACTGCAGGTAACCTGACCTCAGGGTACTTTCTGAGGTGATATCACTTAGTTCATTGAGGTCCCCTGAGGTCAGGTTATCTGTGATCACAGGGCCCTATGTAACAGAATATAGAAAAAAGTGAGACCAATTTAAAAAATTCACTCCTGAAAATGCTCAAAACTATATTCAAAAAGTTTGTTAACTCTTTATGTGCTTCATAGGAATTAAAGCACTATGGAAGGAAATAATGAAAATTTTCCTTTTTCCCACAAAAATAATTGGTTTTCATTTTCACAAGGGTAAAAGAAAGAAAATTGACCATATAATTTGTTGTGCAATTTCTCCTGAGTATAGGGATATTTTTATAGGTGGTGGAAAATTACTGTTTGAGCACATGGCAGGGCTAGGAAAGTAAGGAGTGCTTTTTGAATTTGGAGCACAAAATTAGATGGCGTATAGAATGGACGCCAAGTCATTTTTGCAGAGTCCCTGATGTGCATAAATTGCGGAAACCCCACACAAGTCACTCCATTTTGTAAACTAGCCCCTCAAGGAATTTATCGAGATGTTGCATGAGCATTTGGAACTTACAGGTGTTTCATAGAATTTTTTAACGTTAAGCCATGAAAATGGAAAAATACATTTTAACAACAAAAATGTTGCTTTAACCCCAATTTTTTTCCATTTTAACAAGGGTAACAGGAGTAAAGCCCGCTTTACACGCTACAATATATCTTACAATGTGTCGGCGGGGTCACGTGACACACATCCGGCATCGTAAGTTAAATTGCAGTGTGTGACAGGTACGTGCGATTGCGATTGAACGTTAAAACGTTCATCGCATACACGTCGTTGAATCCTGACGAATTGCACGTCGGGTTGTTCAATGTTCCCGAGGCAGCACACATCGCAGTGTGTGACACCCCGGGAACATTGAACAGATCTTTACCTGCCTCCCGCGGCTCCAGCCGGCAATGTGGAAGGAATGAGGTGGCCGGGATGTTTACGTCCCGCTCATCTCCGCCCCTCCGCTTTTATTGGCCGGCTGCCGCGTGACGTCACTGTGACGCCGAACGTCCCTCCCACTCCAGGAAGTGGACGTTCGCCGCCCACATCGAGGTCGTATGGACGGGTAAGTATGTGTGACAGGGGTTAATCGTTTGTGCGGCACGTTCAACAAATTGAACGTGCAACATATGAGATGGGGCGTTGTAAATCGCATACAATTTCTACAGGGATACCCCAAATGTGGTGGAAAACTTATGTTTGGATGCATGACATGGATCTGAAGGGAAGGAGCTCTATTTAAATTTTGGAATGCCATTTTGGCCATAAGAGATTGCAGATGCCATCTTGCATTTAAAGAGCCCCTGCCATGCCAAAACAGCTGAAATCCCCCACATGTGAAATCATTCTGGAAACTACACCTTTCAAAGAATTCATCTAGGAGTGTAGTGAGCAATTTTATCCCTCAGTTAATTTATGGAATTGTATTACATTTTTATTTTCCACTAAAATGATGATTTGGCTCCAAAGTTTTATTTTTCAAAAAGGGTAATAGGAGAAATAGACTATACAATTTGTTACACAAATTCTCCTGAGTTCGTCAATATACAGTACTACACAGTGCCTACAAGTAGTATTCAACCCCCTGCAGATTTAGCAGGTTTGATAAGATGCAAATAAGTTAGAGCCTGCAAACTTCAAACAAGAGCAGGATTTATTAACAGATGCATAAATCTTACAAACCAACAAGTTATGTTGCTCAGTTAAATTTTAATAAATTTTCAACATAAATGTGTGGGTCAATTATTATTCAACCCCTAGGTTTAATATTTTGTGGAATAACCCTTGTTTGCAATTACAGCTAATAATCGTCTTTTATAAGACCTGATCAGGCCGGCACAGGTCTCTGGAGTTATCTTGGCCCACTCCTCCATGCAGATCTTCTCCAAGTTATCTAGGTTCTTTGGGTGTCTCATGTGGACTTTAATCTTGAGCTCCTTCCACAAGTTTTCAATTGGGTTAAGGTCAGGAGACTGACTAGGCCACTGCAACACCTTGATGTTTTCCCTCTTGAACCAGGCCTTGGTTTTCTTGGCTGTGTGCTTTGGGTCGTTGTCTTGTTGGAAGATGAAATGACGACCCATCTTAAGATCCTTGATGGAGGAGCGGAGGTTCTTGGCCAAAATCTCCAGGTAGGCCGTGCTATTCATCTTCCCATGGATGCGGACCAGATGGCCAGGCCCCTTGGCTGAGAAACAGCTCCACAGCATGATGCTGCCACCACCATGCTTGACTGTAGGGATGGTATTCTTGGGGTCATATGCAGTGCCATCCAGTCTCCAAACGTCACGTGTGTGGTTGGCACCAAAGATCTCGATCTTGGTCTCATCAGACCAGAGAACCTTGAACCAGTCTGTCTCAGAGTCCTCCAAGTGATCATGAGCAAACTGTAGACGAGCCTTGACATGACGCTTTGAAAGTAAAGGTACCTTACGGGCTCGTCTGGAACGGAGACCATTGCGGTGGAGTATGTTACTTATGGTATTGACTGAAACCAATGTCCCCACTGCCATGAGATCTTCCCGGAGCTCCTTCCTTGTTGTCCTTGGGTTAGTCTTGACTCTTTGGACAAGCCTGGCCTCGGCACGGGTGGAAACTTTCAAAGGCTGTCCAGGCCGTGGAAGGCTAACAGTAGTTCCATAAGCCTTCCACTTCCGGATGATGCTCCCAACAGTGGAGACAGGTAGGCCCAACTCCTTGGAAAGGGTTTTGTACCCCTTGCCAGCCTTGTGACCCTCCACGATCTTGTCTCTGATGGCCTTGGAATGCTCCTTTGTCTTTCCCATGTTGACCAAGTATGAGTGCTGTTCACAAGTTTGGGGAGGGTCTTAATTAGTCAGAAAAGGCTGGAAAAACAGATAATTAATCCAAACATGTGAAGCTCATTGTTCTTTGTGCCTGAAATACTTCTTAATACTTTAGGGGAACCAAACAGAATTCTTGTGGTTTGAGGGGTTGAATAATAAATGACCCTCTGAATAAACTTTTCACAATTAAAAAAAAAAAAATAAAAAAAGAAATAACATTCTTTTTTGCTGCAGTGCATTTCACACTTCCAGGCTGGTCTACAGTCCAAATGTCACAATGCCAAGTTAATTCCGAATGTGTAAACCTGCTAAATCTGCAGGGGGTTGAATACTACTTGTAGGCACTGTATGTGGGCAAAAACTACTTACTAGGCACACTGCAAAGCTCAGAAGGAAGGAGCACCATATTGTAGTGTAAATTTAGTTGGAATGGTTTGCGGGTGCCATGTCACATCGGCAGAGCCTCTGACAGGCCAGAAAAGCAAAGCCCTCAAAAGTGAACATATTTTTCAAAGTAAACACTTCAATGAATTCAGAAAGGATGCAGTGAGGATATTAACAACACAGGAATGTCCCAAAATGTTATACTATTGGGCGGTGAAGGAAAAATAATTACATTTTAACCACTAAAATGATGTTTTAGCCCCAGATTTCAGTATTTTACAACGGATATAACTAAAAAGGCCCCAAAATGTGTTACACAATTTCTCCTGAACTTGGTAATAACCCATTTGTGACTGTACAGTATCGTTTGGCCACGTGGCAGTGCTCGTGAGGGAAGGAGCGCCATTTGACTGTTAGTGCCCAGATTTTCCTAGACTAGTTTGCACTCTCATTTGCAAAGCTTCTAAATGCCAGAAAATCAAAATTTCCCCTCAAGTGACTCCATTTTTGAAATTACACTCTTCTGTGAATTCTTCTATGGGTGTAGGGTAGATTTTGTCAATGGAAAATGCCCAGAGAGTCAAACGCAGTGAATGTTGCAGAATTAAAATTGCAAATAAGCCTTTGTAGTGCCCATACATTGTAGTGCCCATACGTTGTAGTGCCCACATATTGGACTCAAATCATGCTGCTGGAGACACACACCCCATAAATTAAGTGGGCTGTCCTTGTTGAAGCAATACGAAGCATGTGAACATTAAAACATTAACTGTGGTTTAGTCACAGTGTTGTACTCAAAAGCGAAGGGGCATTTGGATTGATGCCACAGATTTTGCTGGTTTTCTTTTTGAGGAGAGCCATAGCACTTATCCAGAGCCTTTGTGTTACCATAACATGGAAATCCCCTATTTTTCCTTTATCAAATGACAGACCTGGGTGGAGCTTGTTTTTTTTGTGAGTTGAGTTGAATGGTATTGTTGGCAAACTAAGGTACAGAACATTTTGGTTCAGTTAAAATTTTTCCTGTGCTCTATGCTGAGCACTTACATTGGGGTTTCTAGCACTGTTCTTCTCAAAGGTGCACAAAACTATTTATCTTTTGTACATGCCTCAAGAGTAGAGATGAGCGAACCAGCCACGGTTCGGCTCGAGTTCGGTTCGTCGAACGGAGGTCTCGTTTGAGTTCAGTTCGGCGAACGTTCGACGAACCGAACTCGAACCGCATAGGAAACAATGGCAGGCAATCACAAACACATAAAAACACCTAGAAAACACCCTCAAAGGTGTCCAAAAGGGGACAAACAACTCACAACACAACACAAACACATTGGAAAGTGACAAGGACATATACTCATGTGAAATCAAAAGAGCTGGACAAGGAAAAAGAGGAGGAGACCCAGATATAGGCATGGCACGCCCTTCTAAAATCATGTAAAACACAGCAAGGTGACTCCAAGCGGAGTTCTCCCTTTTTTCCAAAAATTGGGCCACACACACACACACCCACCCCTTCAGTGGCAGCACTTGTGCCCCAGTTGTACACTTCACAGCTAGATTTGCATCAAGCACATTAAAAAATACGCCATACTTAACCGTCCCCAGGATGACACCGGGGTAGGTAGCTAAGTCTTTCCTGATCCCAGCTCTGTTAATCTTGGCTCCTTTTAAAAAACACAGCAAGCAAGGGTTATTCCAAGCGGAGTCTCCTTTTTTTTCCAAAAATTGGGCCCCATACACACCCACCCATTCAGTGGCAGCACTTGTGACCCAGTTGTACACTTCACAGCTAGATTTGCATCAAGCACAATCAAAAATACGCCATACTTAACCGTCCCCAGGAGAACACCGGGTTAGGTAGCTAAGTCTTTCCTGATCCCAGCTCTGTTCATCTTGCCTCCTTTTAAAAAACACAGCAAGCAAGGGTTACTCCAAGCGGAGTCTCCATTTTTTCAAAAAATTGGGCCCCACACACACCCACCCATTCAGTGGCAGCACTTGTGACCCAGTTGTACACTTCACAGCTAGATTTGCATCAAGCACAATCAAAAATACGCCATACTTAACCGTCCCCAGGAGAACACCGGGTTAGGTAGCTAAGTCTTTCCTGATCCCAGCTCTGTTCATCTTGCCTCCTTTTAAAAAACACAGCAAGCAAGGGTTACTCCAAGCGGAGTCTCCTTTTTTTCCAAAAATTGGGCCCCACACACACCCACCCATTCAGTGGCAGCACTTGTGCCCCAGTTGTACACTTAACAGCTAGATTTGCATCAAGCACATTCAAAAATACGCCATACTTAACCGTTCCCAGGATGACCCTGGGGTAGGTAGATAAAGTCTTTGCTGAACCATGACTTGTTCATCTTGGCTCCTTTTAAAAAACACAGCAAGCAAGGGTTAATCCAAGCAGAGTCTCCCTTTTTTTCCAAAAATTGGGTCACACAGACACCCCATCAGTGGCAGCACTTGTGCCCCAGTTGTACACTTCACAGGTAGATTTGCATCAAGCACATTTAAAATTACGCCATACTTAACCATCCCCAGGATGACACCGGGGTAGTTAGCTAAGTCTTTGCTGAACCATGACTTGTTCATCTTGGCTCCTTTTAAAAAACACAGCAAGCAAGGGTTACTCCAAGTGGAGTCTCCTTTTTTTCCAAAAATTGGGCCCCACATACACCCACCCATTCAATGGCAGCACTTGTGCCCCAGTTGTACACTTCACAGCTAGATTTGCATAGAGCACATTCAAAAATACGCCATACTTAACTGTTCCCAGGATGACCCTGGGGTAGGTAGATAAAGTCTTTGCTGAACCATGACTTGTTCATCTTGGCTCCTTTTAAAAAACACAGCAAGAAAGGGTTAATCCAAGCCGAGTCTCCCTTTTTTTTCAAAAATTGGGCCACACAGACACCCCATCAGTGGTAGCACTTGTGCCCTAGTTGCAAACAGGATGTTTTGATTTGCATCAAGCACATTCCAAATCCACAAGCATTTACTCTCCCCAGGATGACACACACTACATGGGTAGTAAATTCCTTGTGGATCCATGACTTGTTCATTTTGATGAACGTTAGTCTGTCCACATTGTCACTGGACAGACGCGTGCGCTTATCTGTCAGCACACACCCAGCAGCACTGAAGACACGTTCAGAGACAACGCTGGCAGCTGGACACGACAACATCTCCAAGGCGTAAGTTGAGAGCTCTGGCCATTTTTCAAGATTTGAAGCCCAAAATGAGCAAGGCTCCATTTGCAAAGTTATGGCATCGATGTTCATTTGGAGATTCTCCTGTATAATTCTCTCCAGCCGTTGACTATGTGTCAGACTTGTTGTCTCTGGTGGCCTTGCAAAGGACGGTCTAAAAAAATTATGAAAAGATTCAAAAAATGTGCTGTTACCAGCACCAGATACGGTGCTACTGGTACGGGTAGACTGTTGAAGATGACGAGACCGTCCCATGTTTGTCAAGTTACAACTGGGAGATTCACTCCCTGCACCTGCACGGGTGTTTGGTGGAAAAGCCGAGCTAAGATCGAATAACAGCTTCTGCTGATACTCCTGCATACGTGCGTCCCTTTCTATGGCTGGAATTATGTCACAAAATTTGGACTTGTACCGGGGATCTAATAGTGTGGCAAGCCAGTAGTCATCATCACTTCTAATTTTGACAATACGAGGGTCATGTTGGAGGTAGTGCAGCAAGAAGGCACTCATGTGTCTTGCGCAGCCATGCGGACCAAGTCCACGCTGTGTTTGTGGCATAGAGGTGCTAACCATTCCTTCTTCCTCTGACATCTCCCCCCAACCGCTTTCAACTGAAATTTGACCAAGGTCTCCTTCATCCGCTGAGTCTTCCATGTCCATGGATAGTTCGTCCTCCATTTCTTCATGTTCTCCTGCACCTTCCTCAACATTTCGCCTGCTACCATGCGCCCTTGTTATCCCTGTCCCCCATGGTCCCATGCCTGCCGCGTTTGTGATGATGAACGTTTGGACCTTGGTGATGTTGTTGTGTTTTGCGCATATGAATCCTCCTGTAGTTCCTCCCCTTCCTGTTGTCCCACCCCCTGACTCCGAATAGTGTTTAGCGTGTGCTCCAGCATGTAAATGACTGGAATTGTCATGCTGATAATGGCATTGTCAGCGCTAAACATATTCGTCGCCATGTCGAAACTGTGCAGAAGGGTGCATAGGTCCTTGATCTGAGACCACTCCATCAGGGTGATCTGCCCCACCTCTGCATCTCGTTGGCCCAGGCTATACGTCATGACGTATTGCACCAGGGCTCGGCGGTGCTGCCACAGTCGCTGTAACATGTGGAGAGTCGAATTCCAGTGTGTCGGCACATCGCATTTCAGGCGATGAACCGGCAGGCCGAAAGACTTCTGGAGCGATGCAAGTCGCTCAGCTGCGGCGGTTGAACAGCGGAAGTGAGCAGACAGTTTTCGTGCCCTGGTCAGAAGGCTATCTAGGCCGGGATAGTGTGTTAAAAATTGCTGGACAACAAGGTTCAACACGTGAGCCATACAAGGCATGTGTGTCACCTTGCCCAGGCGAAGGGCTGCACCCAGGTTTGCAGCATTGTCGCACATGGCCTTAGAGGCTGCAGGTTGAGTGGAGACAACCATTTACTAAACTCAGTCTCCAGAGCTGCCCACAACTCAGCCGCTGTGTGACTCCTATTTCCAAGACATGTCAAGCTAAAGACCGCCTGATGCCGTTGCGCTCTGCTGCCAGCATAGTAATGAGGGGTGTGTGATTCCTTCTGCGCAGTGAGAATGCTGGTGGCCTGACCAGGCAGGCTTGGGGCGGAGGTGGAGGACCCAGATGAGGTGGAGGAGGCAGAAGCAGTGGCGGAACTTGGACAGACAGAGGAGTAACACACAAGTCGTGGGGACGGCAAGACTTGTGCAGAAGACCCTTCACCATCTATCACCATAGTTACCCAGTGCCCAGTCAGCGACATGTAACGTCCCTGTCCATGCTTACTGGTCCAAGTATCGGTGGTGAAATGCACCCGTTGACACACAGAGTTTCTCAAGGAAGCGGTGATGTTGTGTGCGTCATGCTGGTGTAGCGCGGGCACACCTTTCTTATAGGAGTAGTGGCGACTGGGCATCTGGTACTGGGGCACAGCGACAGACATAAGGTCTCTAAAATCCTGTGTGTCCACCAGGCGGAAAGGCAGCATTTCGGTAGCCAAGAGCTTACAGAGGGATAAAGTCAACCTCTTAGCTTTGTCATGGGTCGCAGGAAATGGCCTTTTATTTGTCCACATCTGAGGGACAGATTTCAGGCTGCTGTGTGTAGATGGTGTTGAGTAGGGTGTCCCTGGAAAAATGCAGCTTTGTGAGGAAAGTGCAGGCGTAGACATGATGTCGCCTTCATCCAACGTTGGTGCTATCGATGTCTGAGAGAGCTGTACACACGTACTTGTTTCCCCTTCCAAACCAACTGATGACCTACCAAGCAAACTGCCTGTTGCGGTTACAGTGGTGGAAGTTGTGCGTGGAAAACCAGGTGTGACAGCTGTCCCCACAGTCCTAGAAGATGAAGAGCGCGCGGATGCACTGGAAGGGGCAGGCGGTGGATGGTTCGCTCCGCTAGGCTGCATTGCAGCACGGTGAGCTTCCCACTGGGACATATGATATTTATTCATGTGACGATTCATGGAAGAAGTTGTCAAACTGCTGAGGTTTTGCCCTCTACTAACAGAATCATGACAAATTTTACAGATCACATAATTTGGGTGATCTTTTGCTATGTCAAAAAAGGACCAGGCTACGCAAGGCTTAGAGGGCATGCGACCTGCTGAGCCCCCCCGACTAGTGCTCAGAGGCAGAGTGGTGGCTGAGGATGCAGTTGTAGACGTGCTACCAGTGCTCCGACTCTGTCCAGGAAGGTGCAAGGTAACTTTGTCGTCGGTTGCATCCTCCTCCACCGCCTCTGTTGACCTCCTCGAGTGCCTGACTGTGGGTTGACAGTAGGTGGGATCTAGAACTTCCTCATCAATTGTTGTGTTTGCACTCCCCTCACGCTCAGACCAAGCCTCTTCTTGCCCTGACTGAATATTTAAGTTATCATCCCAATCTGTTATCTGTGTCTCATCGTCATCAGTATGTTCCTCATTGTCTATAACAACAGGTGTTACAGTTTGTGAAAAAGGGTCAACATTATGCTCAGAAACTTGGTCCTCACGGCCTGAATCAGAGTCACAAAGGTTCTGGGCATCACTGTAGACCATTTCCTGGTCTGTACTCACTGTGTCTTGGGAGCAGACTTCTGATTCCCAGGCTATAGTGTGACTGAACAGCTCTGCAGACTCAGCCATCTCAGTTCCACCATACTCTGCAGGGCGGATGGAGACTTCAGAGCTGGGAGAATGCAAGTGTGATTGGGCTGACAACTCAGAGGACTGGTGTTTTTTGGATGCGGTAGTTGAGGTGGCGGAGAGGGCACTTGTTGGACCACTTGAGATCCATTCAAGCATTTTCCTTTTTTGGCCATCATCTACCTTTGTTCCAGTTGTTCGTGTCCGTAAAAAAGGGAGCACATCGGATTGTCCACGGTAAGTAGTAGACATCTTACTTTTGCTGGAAGATGGTCTATCTTCAGCAGATGTTAATGGAGCTTTGCCACCTTCCCCACGGACAAACCCTTTTTTTCCTTTTCCAACACGCCTCTTCCCCTTTCCACCAGCATCTGTCATTTTGCCACTCATTTTGATTGCGACAAGATTGTGCACTTAAAATGTGGTAGTAAAAATTGAGAGGTAGTGTAGATTTCAGCAGTGGTCTAGCTTTATTAACAGCAGAATAAACAACAATAGTTATCCCTGACAATGCCACTACGGCCCTTAAACTGGCAGCATAGTTTGCTAGTATAATGGCTTAGTAACAATGAGTTTGAGTGTGCAATGCAGGCAGACGTGCTGCAAATATCTTTGCACTAGTGGGGCAATACAGAGGTCCAACAGCCACTTTTAGGATGCCACTAAGTTTCCTCAGTGTTTGCTAGTATAATGGCTTAGTAACAATGAGTTTGAGTGTGCAATGCAGGCAGACGTGCTACAAATATCTTTGCACTAGTGGGGCAATACAGAAGTCCAACAGCCACTTTTAGGATGCCACTAAGTTTCCACAGTGTTTGCTAGTATAATGGCTTAGTAACAATGAGTTTGAGTGTGCAATGCAGGCAGACGTGCTGCAAATATCTTTGCACTAGTGGGACAATACAGAAGTCCAACAGCCACGTTTAGGATGCCACTAAGTTTCCTCAGTGTTTGCTAGTATAATGGCTTAGTAACAATGAGTTTGAGTGTGCAATGAAGGCAGACATGCTGCAAATATCTTTGCACTAGTGGGACAATACAGAAGTCTAACAGCCACGTTTAGGATGCCACTAAGTTTCCTCAGTGTTTGCTAGTATAATGGCTTAGTAACAATGAGTTTGAGTGTGCAATGCAGGCAGACGTGCTGCAAATATCTTTGCACTAGTGGGACAATACAGAAGTCCAACAGCCACGTTTAGGATGCCACTAAGTTTCCTCAGTGTTTGCAAGTATAATGGCTTAATAATAATGAGTTTGAGTGGGCAATGCAGGCAGACGTGCTGCAAATATCTTTGCACTAGTGGGACAATACAGAATGTTATGATCCGGAACCATGGAAGACCACCACAAATCATTGGCAAAAAGGTGACAAGAGCATTGGCAACTAATCTGGCCGCCATCCCCTTACTAACCAACACAACTAGAAGTAGCCGAGGGGTGAACTAACATCCTGTGCACCGCGAACCCAGCCGGAGAACTAACTATCCTAAAGGTAGGAAAGATGAATAACTCTCTGCCTCAGGAAATAGACAAGAATAGCAAGCCCCCCACATTCAAAGACTGCGGTGATATAGGAAAAACACAATACACAGGTAGATGACAAATGACAAACCCAGATAAGCAAAGAACCAGACAATAAATAAAGATCAAGAACTTATCTGGAGTGGATGTGGTGTAGAGCAGGATTAAGCAGGCTAGAGTTGCACCCAGTCGTAAATAGCCTGAACCTTAACCGGGTCCATTTCAATAGCGGAGGGAGACAGGATGAAGCCCAAAAAGGAAATCCTTTGCACCCCAAAGAGGCACTTTGACCCCTTAATGTACAGTGCATTATCCTTAAGTATCTGAAAAACATCCCGTACTTGCCCCACATGAGAGTCCCAATCATCAGAAAAAATCAAGATGTCATCCAAATACACAATCAAAAATTTACCAATAAGGTCCCGAAAAATATCATTCATGAAGGCCTGGAAGACGGAGGGTGCATTAGTGAGCCCAAAAGGCATCACTAGGTACTCAAAATGCCCCTCAGGAGTATTAAAAGCTGTCTTCCATTCATCACCCTCCTTAATACGGATGAGATTATACGCACCCTTGAGATCCAGTTTCGTAAACCATTTGGCACTCTGCACTCTAGAGAACAGATCAGACATCAGAGGCAAAGGGTACTGATATTTGACCGTCATTTTATTAAGAAGACGGTAATCAATACAAGGTCTCAATGACCCATCTTTCTTAGGAACAAAGAAGAAGCCAGCACCCAAAGGAGAAGAGGAGGGCCGAATGTGCCCCTTCTCCAATGATTCTCTGATGTATGACCGCATGGCATCATGTTCGGGCACAGACAAGTTGAAAATTCGCCCCTTGGAAAATTTACAACCGGGCACCAACTCAATGGCACAGTCACAGTCCCGGTGTGGGGGCAGAGAATCAGATTCCTGGTCATTAAATACATCACGGAAATCAGACAAGAAAGCTGAAACATCAACTGCCTGAGCAGACGTGGACGACACGGAAAGGTCCTGATGCAAACCTTGACAACCCCAACTAGTTACCGACAAGGATCTCCAGTCAAGAACCGGATTATGGGTCTGCAACCACGGAAATCCCAGTACCAAAGTGTCCTGTAGATTATGCAATACTAAAAATGTACAAGTTTCCTGATGCGCTGGTGCAACTCTCATAGGCACCTGGGTCCAAAATTGGGGTTTATGTTCTGCCAAAGGGGTAGCATCAATGCCTTTTAAAGGAATAGGAGTTTGCAAAGGAACCATGGGAAAACCACAATCCCTAGCAAACCCAAAATCCATCAAATTGAGCGCTGCCCCTGAGTCCACAAAGGCAAATGCAGAAAAGGAAGACAATGAGCAAATCAATGAGACAGACAAAAGAAACTTTGGTGGCAAAGAACCCACAGTAACAGAAGTAGCCAATCTCCTTTCACGTTTAGGGCAGACAGAGATGTTATGAGAAGCGTCTCCACAATAGAAGCACAGTCTATTCTTCCATCTGAACCCCTGCCGACTAGCATTAGAAAGGACCCTATCACACTCCATAGGCTCCAAAGGCTGTTCCACAGGCACAAAACCAGCAGGTATCTTCCTGCGCTCACATAAACGCCTATCAATCTGAATGGCCAAGGTCATAGAGGCATCAAGACCAGAAGGGACGGGAAATCCTACCATTACATCCTTCACAGCATCCGCAATACCCTTGCGAAAAAGAGCCGCAAGCGCATCATCATTCCATTTGGTAAGGACCGCCCACTTACAAAATTTCTGACAAAACGTTTCTGCAGAATCCAAACCCTGAGTTAAGGACAACAAGACCTTTTCTGCTTGGTCCACAATATTGGGTTCGTCATATAATAATCCCAAGGCCTGAAAAAAGGAGTCCACATCATTGAGAATCGGATCATCAGACGCTAAAGAGAAGGCCCAGTCCTGAGGTTCACCACGCAGCAAGGAGAGGACAATCTTAACCTGCTGTACGGGATTCCCTGAGGACTTAGGGCGCAGGTCAAAAAATAATTTACAATTATTTTTGAAGCTCAAAAATCTCGCCCTATCTCCCGAAAAAAATTCAGGAACGGGAATTTTAGGCTCTGCAAGGGGAGTCTGTGCAAGATAAGACTCTATACGACGAACCTTAGCATCAAGATGAGCAACACGCTCACCCAATTCATCCATGCTAGACAAAAAGGATCTTCCACAGAACCCAAAGAAGAAGAGAAAAAACACCCAAAAAAAAAAAAATTCTCAGCAGCTTTTTTTTTTCCTTCTTAAGAGTACCCTTTAAATTTGTTAGGCCGGATGTACTGTTATGATCCGGAACCATGGAAGACCACCACAAATCATTGGCAAAAAGGTGACAAGAGCATTGGCAACTAATCTGGCCGCCATCCCCTTACTAACCAACACAACTAGAAGTAGCCGAGGGGTGAACTAACATCCTGTGCACCGCGAAATCAGCCAGAGAACTAACTATCCTAAAGGTAGGAAAGATGAATAACTCTCTGCCTCAGAAAATAGACAAGAATAGCAAGCCCCCCACATTCAAAGACTGCGGTGATATAGGAAAAACACAATACACAGGTAGATGACAGGATTAGCAAAAGGTGAGGCCCCCACTGACTAAAATAGGAAAGGACAGGAAAGGGACTGATGGTAGCCAGAGAAAAACCCTGCAAAATACCAACTTCCTGATAGTACAAAAAGGCCCTCAGATCACTCGATCTGAACTCCGTCCTATACCAGGTGCCCTTGTCATACCAATGAATAGAAAACAAGAATTATAACAAATTCAACAAGCCATAAACACATGGACCCAAAGGAGCTATACTCCACACAGAACGGCAGGGAGTTCCTCAACAATCCACTGAGGGGGAAAATCCCTGGAAGGAAATAAACTGAAACCAACCACAACAAATGACAAACCCAGATAAGCAAAGAACCAGACAATAAATAAAGATCAAGAACTTATCTGGAGTGGGTGTGGTGTAGAGCAGGATTAAGCAGACTAGAGATACAAAGAACAACTGACATCCCGCAACAGCCTGCAATCAGACCAGGACTTAAATAGGCAGAGAGTTAGGAAAGGAAACACCCACTGCACAACACACCTGGTCTCTATCCAAACCCTTCCTGGCCACCACAGGGAGCCTCCCAGCAGCCAAGACATAACTAACATTCACAACAACAGAAGTCCAACAGCCACGTTTAGGATGCCATTAAGTTTCCTCAGTGTTTGCTATTATAATGGCTTAGTAACAATGAGTTTGAGTGTGCAATACAGGCAGACGTGCTGCAAATATCTTTGCACTAGTGGGACAATACAGAAGTCCAACAGCCACGTTTAGGATGCCACTAAGTTTCCTCAGTGTTTGCTAGTATAATGTCTTAGTAACAATGAGTTTGAGTGTGCAATGCAGGCAGACATGCTGCAAATATCTTTGCACTAGTGGGACAATACAGAAGTCCAACAGCCACGTTTAGGATGCCACTAAGTTTCCTCAGTGTTTGCTAGTATAATGGCTTAGTAACAATGAGTTTGAGTGTGCAAAGGGCAGGAGGGTACAGTGGCAGGGTTGTGGGTCTGGGTAAAGGAAAGGAAGCCGTATGGCTTTATCTGGCTGGTATTAAAATTGGGGGGACCGCACGCCGTTTTTTTTCATTATTTAATTATTTATTTCACTGCACAGTATAGACACGCCCACCGGCTGCTGTGATTGGGTGCAGTGAGACACCTGTCACTCAGCGTGGGGGCGTGTCTCACTGCAACCAATCATAGGCGCCTGTGGGCGGGGAAAGCAGGGAATATGAGATGGCTGTGTGCAGAGCACAGCGCGCCCGCCTGTATAAAAGCTCGGTCACGCTGTGCGGGTCGGCCAATCACTGCAATTCCACAACTAACAGGGCTGTGGCATTGCAGTTATCTGCCAGCCAATCCCTGAATGAGGGCTGGCTCTCAAAAGAGCGAAAACATGCAGGGATGAAGACCACGAGTACAGCACGAGTATCGCGAAATTACTCGGTACCCGCCGAGTAGCCCGAGTACAGTGATACTCGTGCAAGTACCGAGTAGTGACAAGCATACTCGCTCATCACTATAGAGCACGTATAAATGTGATCAAAGCCCTACTGTGATCTGTGGGAAGCAAAATAGATATATCAACAAAAGTGAAAGAATTGGCTCTATTTATTTTTTTATGCCATTTACCTTGTGGTATAAGTGTCAGTTTTACTTCTCAGACAATTACGATAACAACATTAGAAGATATATATAGGGCCAGCCACTGTCTTTTTTGATCATTTCACCACCTGGCTACTACACTTCCTTTCCACTGACATCCCCACCATCATTATGGGTGATTTCAATATCCACATTGACACTTCCCACTCATCTGTCTCCAAACTTCTAACACTCGCTTCCTCCTTCGGCCTCACCCAATGGTCTTCTGCAGCTACTCACAAAGATGGGAGATTAGGAAAGAAAGGAATGGGCCCAGCACCAATTCAATAAAATATATAAAAAAAATATTTTATTGGTATCCAGGTAAAATAATGTCGGGGAACTCACTGTACAAAAATATGTATAGCAGGTGAAACTTTACGCGTTTCGGCCGAAAAAATTATCTAAAATCAGAAGAGTCCTTAATCATAACTTACACGCACCGGTATGGACTGACCAGCAGGCCTCGTGCACCTTGGAGGGGAGTATGGACTCTAATAACAGGTGAGCTGGATACACTTTCTGCCTTTCACGTGGATCACTCACAAAGATGGCCACACGCTGGACCTCATCTTCACTCGCCTCTGTTCGATATCTAACCTCTCTAACTCGCCTCTCCCCCTGTCTGACCACAACCTACTCACATTCTCTTCCCTCTCTTTGCCAAGTACCCCCCCTCCACAAACTTTCACACTCTCGCAGAAATATCAAACACATTGATTTACACGCCCTTTCTCAGTCCCTTCTCCCTCTCAGACATTGCATTTCTACACGATGCAGATGCTGCTACAACTTTATACAACACTACAATCTCTGCAGTTCTCGAATCAGCTGCCCCCCTCTCACACACCAAAACCTGCACAATCAACAGGCAACCCTGGCACATGAAGCAGACTAAAGAACTAAGACGGGCTTCCAGAATTGCTGAGTGCAGATGGAAAAGGTCTCATTCCACTGAGCACTTCATTGCATATAAAGAGTCCCTGACCACTTTCAAGTCTACACTCACTGCTGCAAAACAAACCTACTTCTCATCCCTCATATCCTCTCTCTCTCACAACCCTAAACAGCTATTCAACACTTTCAATTCTCTCCTCCGTCCTCCAGCACCACCTCCCTCTCCTCTCCTCTCAGCTGAAGACTTTGCCTCTTTCTTCAAGCAGAAGATTGACAACATCAGAGCAATATTTGGCCCACAATCACTACAGCCACTTCTCACAACTACTCAGCCTTCTTCCTCCAAATCCAGCTTCTCCGCCATGACAGAAAACAATCTTTCCACTCTACTCTCAAGATCACATCTAACAACCTGTGCACTGGACCCGCTCCCATCCCACCTCATCCCCAACATCACCACAGTCCTCATCCCAGCCCTAACCCATCTCTTCAACCTATCACTAACAACTGGTGTATTCCCTTCATTCTTTAAACATGCCTCTATTACACCCATCCTCAAAAAGCGCTCCCTTGACCCATCCTCTGTGTCAAACTATAGCCCCATATCCCTTCTCCCCTGTGCCTCAAAACTACTAAAACAGCATGTCCATCTTGAACTGTCCTCATACCTCTCATCCTGCTCCCTCTTTGACCAGCTACAATCTGGCTTCCGACCGCATCATTCCACTGAAACTGCCCTAACTAAAGTCACTAATGACCTACTAACCGCCAAAGCCAAGTGACACTACTCTATCTTCCTCCTATTGGACCTGTCCTCTGCCTTTGACACAGTAGACCATTCCCTCCTACTACAGATTCTCTCATCTCTGGGCATCACAGACTTGGCCCTATCTTGGATTTCTTCATACCTAACCGACCGAACTTTCAGCATCTCCCATTCTCCCACCACTTCCTCATCTCGCCCCCTATCTGTCGGTGTCCCCCAAGGCTCAGTTCTTGGACCCCTGCTGTTCTCCATCTACACCTTTGGCCTGGAACAGCTCATAGAGTCCCACGGCTTCCAGTATCATCTTTATGCCGATGACACACAGATCTACCTCTCTGGACCTGACATTACCTATCTACTAACCAAAATCCCACAATGTCTGTCTGCTATTTCATCCTTTTTCTCTGTGCGATTCCTAAAACTTAACATGGACAAAACAGAGTTCATCGTCTTTCCCCCTCCTCACTCATCTCCTCCAAGAGCCTCCAAGCCTTTCCATCAAACTTGATGGTTGCTCACTCTCCCCAGTCTCACAAGCACGTTGCCTTGGAGTAACCCTCAACTCTGCTCTATCCTTCAAGCCACACATCCAAGCCCTCTTCAACTCATGCCGATTACAACTCAAAAATATCTCCTGGATCCGTGCTTTCCTTAACCAAGAATCAGCAAAAACATTAGTGCATGCCCTCATCATCTCCCGTCTTGACTACTGCAACCTCCTACTCTCTCGCCTCCCTTCCAACACTCTTGCACCCCTCCAATCTATCCTAAACTCTGTGGCCCGCCTAATCCACCTCTCCCCTCGCTACTCCCCAGCCTCGCCACTCTGCCAATCCCTTCACTGGCTTCCCATCACCCAACGACTCCAGTTCAAAACATTACCAATGACATACAAAACCATGCACAACCTGTCTCCCCCCTACATCTGGGACCTAGCCTCCCGGTACCTACCTGCACGCAACCTCAGATCCTCACAAGATCTCCTTCTCTGCTCCTCTCTTATCTCCTCTTCCCACAATCACGTACACGATTTCTCCCGTTCATCCCCCATACTCTGGAATGCTCTACTTCAGCACATCAGACTCTCACCTACCGTGGAAAGCTTAAAGAGGAACCTGAAGACCCACCTCTTCCAACAAGCCTACAACCTACAATAGCCCTCAGTCCAGTAGACCACTGCGCAACCAGCTCTGTCCTCACCTATTGTACCATCACCCATTCCCTGTAGACTGTGAGCTCTTGCGGGCAGGGTCCTCTCTCCTCCTATACCAGTCTGTTTTGTACTGTTAATGATTGTTGTATGTATACCCTCTTTCACTTGTAAAGCGCCATGGAATACATGGCGCTATAATAATAAATAATAATAAATAAATATATAAATATATATATATTTATATATATATATATATATATATATATATATATATATATATGTCCAACAATGTAGACCAGCTCACTCCTGTGAATCACCTGGAACCTCAGCTGACCTGGTTAACTCCGTTCTGCCCGGATCAGGACGTAGGAGTCCATCCATACAAATGTGAACAACGACAAGGCAGAGTCCAGCAATAACGTGAGCAATCCAGGATGCTGTTAAAAAAATTTTTTCTTTCTTTTTATTCATAAATTCATTAAAATATAATGGTCCAAGCAATTCAGAACAGCATTATCGCAGGAAAATGGCGCAGATAGGACTACGCGTTTCAGCGGTAAAATCCGCCTTCTTCACGGTCCAGAATCTGATCTGCTTTCCAAACATAGAACCTTATATACATCTCACTCCCATCAGGGTAATTACAAACATGTGTGAGAGATTTAAAAACATGAGCTAGAAAAGCAAATCAAACATGTAAGCTATCCGCATATTAATCAATATACAGCATGCATAAGAATTATAAGGAAAGGATTCAACATTTTGGAGAAAAATACAATCAGAAAATCCAATAACCTGACCATAAAATTATTTTTTAAGTGATACAAAAGCATAACACAGTAGTAATAGCCAGCAACATATAATGCAACAATGTATCAATAGTGCATAATGATATCCATGCGATTATTAAAGCCCTGTGGCATGCGAGTCCCCAGCTCAAATATCCACCTACTCTCTCTTGCAAGCACTTTTTTATGAAAATCTCCCTCTCTCAATGGTTTTCTTACATGCTCTATGCCCATAAAAGAGAAACCGCGTAAATCCCCATTGTGTTTTTTTGAAAAATGTTGGGATACTACTGATGCACCAACCATTGGCAAATTGCTAGCATCTGAAAGATGTTTGCGGATTCTGGTTTTAAGGGGGTTCATCGTGCAACCTACATATTGCATGCGGCAATACTGTGTTATGCTTTTGTATCACTTAAAAAATAATTTTTTGTAATGTTTGTAATTACCCTGATGGGAGTGAGATGTATATAAGGTTCTATGTTTGGAAAGCAGATCAGATTCTGGACCGTGAAGAAGGCGGATTTTACCGCTGAAACGCGTAGTCCTATCTGCGCTACTTTCCTGCGATAATGCTGTTCTGAATTTCTTGGACCATTATATTTTAATGAATTTATGAATAAAAAGAAAGAAAAATTTTTTTAACAGCATCCTGGATTGCTCACGTTATTGCTGGACTCTGCCTTGTCGTTGTTCACACATATATATATATTGAGGTTTAGTTTCTATCTCATTAAAAGAAAACTTTTTTTTTTTATAAAGTAAGGTTTTTAACATCACCATAGTTTGAAGGCTATAGTTTTTTATTTTTCTGCCAACAGAGTCATGTGAGGGCTAGTTACTTGCAAGATAAGTAAAAGATTTTGTTGGTAACAAGTTTGGGCCCATATCCTTTTTTGTTCGCTTTCTATTCTGATTTTAGGGAGGGAGTATGAACAAGATCCAGCAATTCAGGAAAAAAAAATTTTAACTGTTCACTGTGTGGTAAAAGTGTTAAGACAGCTTTACTCTTTGGGGCAGTATGATTACAGTGATACCACATTTTTTTTATGTTTTTGCCTCTTTTGCACAATAAGAACAATTTTATAGAAAAAAATGTTTTTATTTTACATCATTATATTCTGAAAGTTACAGCTTCTTTTATTTCTTTGCTTATGGAGCTATATGGCCACTTATGTGTTTGCAGGAGAAGATGACGTTTTATCTGTACCATTTTTTTTATTGTAAACTTTTTCAATGTACTTTTTTCAGCAGTAAGATGAAAAAGCATCAATTTTTGGCATATTTTTTGTTTACTGAATTGGTTAAATATTGTTTACAGTTTTATACATCGAGTCTTTCTAGATGCAGCGATACCAAATATGTGTTTTTTTTGTTTTATTTTGACTTTTACATAATAATATGCATTATTTTTTTTCTGTTCTTAAATAGTGATTATTTTTAAATATTCTTTTTGCAAACTTGTACAACTTTTTTAACTCTAATTTATTATGATTTTAATTTTTGTTACTCTAATCACTGGTATAATGTATTGAAATTTATTATACCTGTCATTGTTACACTGACAGAAGCCTTTTAGACCATGCTGCTGGCATGGTCTAACAGGCTACCATAGCCAGGAAACTCGGGGGTCATTATGACAATCTCGGTTTGCCATGACTACTATCAGGACCCTGTGATCATGTTGTGGGGATCCTGTTGATTATGTTGGAGAAGGAGCACGCTCCATCTCCCAGACTCCTGAATGCTGTGATCTCTATTGATTGGGGCATTTAATTTGTTAAACAGCCAGGGCAGCGAGAAGACCATTCTTGCCTCTGATTGCCGGAGCTCCCCTGCTGTACTCAGTGTGTCCCAGAGACTGCAGTGACCAGTAACTTTTTGTGTCACTGCAGCATCTGGATGCAGTAGAGCCAAGGATCATCGTGGGACATCAGGTGGATTACTTTGGATCTGTAGCTGTGTTTTGGGGGTTAGTAAATGGGTAATAGTGGGTTTCTCTATTTTTTATTTCAAACAATGGATTTTCTGTGTGTGTTTATTTCTTTTGATTTGCAGGGTTAGTAATGGGGGTGTCTCATATACGCCTCCACATTACCAACCTAGGGCTTGATGGCAGCTTTGATTTTTTTAAAAAAATTTTTAAAAAGTATATTCAGAAGTTAGTTAGTTCTAAGTCAGTTAAATGGCGAGCAACTAAATTATTGCAAGGAATGTAAGGCCTCCCATATGATGAGAGGTCAAAAAAGTTGGATTTGTTTAGCTCAGAAAAAAGACGTCTCAGAGGAGATCTCATTTATATGTATAAATACATGTGTGGCTAGTGCATAGGACAGGTACATGACTTACTGTATTCCTTCAAAAGACAATTCTACGAACCAGGGGGTACTTACTGCAAGTAGAATAAAGGAGATTCTGGCAGCTAAATAGGAAAAGGTTCTTTACAGTTAAAGCAGTCAGATTGTGGAATGCCCTACCACAAGAGGTAGTAATGGCTGACACTATAACAACTTTTAAAAAAGGGCTGGATGATTTCCTCAGTGCACACAACATTGTTGATTAAAAATGATTTAGTGTCAAAATATATAATTCTTGGAGGAAAGTTGAAGTAGATGGACCTAGGTCTTTTTTCAACCTATATAAGTGGACGAAGCACTTTGGTTGTGAAACATGCGTCAGGTGTGTGGGGATACCGCACTGATTACCTTGTTCTGGGCCCTGTAGACTAGTAATCTATTTATTAATATACAATCAACAACTGAATGTATGATGCTCGTCTATGTATTATAAATATACATAGACACACACTTGTGAATATATAATTCATGACCTATAAATCATATTGATTTAGGTGAAATTTTAGTTGCATCTACTTCTTCAATTGTGATTCATATATATTTTACAGCTCATATTTATGGGTCCTTATATTATTACAGGGTTGGTGCTGGGTAGGGGGCTATCAATATCATCCGTCTCTTGGGTTGGTCCATTCTTTTTCGATTGTTTTTTACTATTCTTGACTAATAAAGATTATTATTATATATTTTTGGACTTTTGGTTTGCATACTATTTTTGGTGTTTATCTGGGGTGTTGGATGCATATTGCCTTCCATATTGGTTATGGTTTTGGTGGCTGATTATGCAACTTTATGTTATTTGTTTGGAGCAGGCCATTTTCTGTTCTAACACAATTGTGTTCCAGTATACAAAGCCAAAGATCTATAAAGACAAAGTTGGGTGAGTTTGATGTCGAAAACTTGACTGGCCCATATAGAGCCCTGACAGCAACCCTATTGAATATCTTTGTGATCAACTAAAACAGAGACTGGGAGGCAGATCCTCTAAAACAACATCAGTGTTTAATTTAAAAAAAATATTTTCTACATAAAGGAGCAAAAATTTCCACAGACACACTATTGAATCTTATAGAAAGTCTTCCAAAAAGAGTGGAAGCTATTATACCTGCAAGGCAGGGACCAACTCCATATTAATGCTTTTGGATTTAGAAAGGGATGTCATAAAAGATCCCGTAGGTGTAGTGTGTAGGTGTCACAACACTTTCAAATATACAACCCATGTAGGGTAGCAGCTTCAAACTCATTACTTTTGATGGGAATTAGAGTTGGTAATTGGATATTTGTTCTCACCCACTTCAAATACTCTTAGTTGCGTAGAAGATAAAAAGACTTTTTCAACTGGCATTAACACCTTGGAAATTAAATTAATATGCAATATTCACAAGGTTCCACTAATAAACTAGTCATGCTTGCGTAATTCAACTTATATGCCTTGCCATCTAATTATGCTTTTCAATATCTGTCTCTCGATAAAATTAATTATGTCCTTTCATGTTGACTTTCAAATACACAAATTAAACAATTCTTATAACAGTTGTTTTGAATAACAGTATTATTTATATTCATATTTTCTTTTTGTTATTTTTTTCTTTTTAAATGCCAACCAATATTTGGTTATCTGTATTAAACCATTGTACTTTTGTCAGCAAGTCTTTTTGATTGTGCCCATATTTTTTGAGGGGTGGACAAAAAAATAAAAAAAGTTAAACCATAATGCAGCAGGTAAAGCTTTGGGTCACATCAAAGAGTGTAGGGTATTGAATAGTGCCCCAATTTAAACAATACAAAGTACCCAGGATATTGCTATATGTTTTGACATTTAAGTAAGTGATGATGTGCAACAGCATATAATTCTTATCTACCGCTTGCCAAAGCCTATATACACTAAGAGAAGTTAGAGATCTGTACTTGATGAATAAATAAACTTCATAGTAGTTAAAATTAAAAATATATATATATATATATATATATATATATATGAAAAGGTTTGGGCACCTCTATTAATGTTAACCTTTTTTCTTCATAACAATTTGGGTTTTTGCAACAGCTATTTCAGTTTCATATATCTAATAACTGATGGACTCAGTAATATTTCTGGATTGAAATTAGGTTTATTGTACTAACAGAAAATGTGCAATCCACATTTAAACAAAATTTGAGCGGTGAAAAAGTATGGGCACCTCAACATAAAAGTGACATTAATATTTTGTAGATCCTCCTTTTGCAAAAATAACAGCCTCTAGTCTCTTCCTTTTAATGAGTTCCTGGATCCTGGATGAAGGTATATTTGACCGTGACATGGATAGAGGAGGAAATGGAGCAGCTGTGCAGGAAAATGCGGACGGAGTTCCTGTTTATACTGAACCACTGGAGGGAAAAGATGAGAAGCCTGGCTGCGGCGGTGCGAACCCGTGAGATCAAAATCCCATTTGAAGAGAGGGTAAGCGGTTACCCAGGCCCTACTGATTACCCAAATTTGGCCACAGCGGCTGAGGGATCTGGACTGCCCCCGCTCGCGGTGAGCACTCCACTGTCACCTACCCCGTCCTCGGCGGATGCTGAGCTGCCCACACCAACCCCGGCAGCGGAACCTTCAGTGCATCTACAAGAAGCTCCAGCTGCAGAGATCCAGACCACGACCCTCCTTCCAGTCACGGTAGCGGTCACTCAGACACAGGCCAGACCAAACCCGGCCGCATCACCAGGCCAGTCCTCAGAGGTGGAGCACCCGGACCCTGCAACCCCGGCTGCGGAGCAGTCGGTTTATCAGTTTGCACCTACGAAAGTGGAACCAAGATGTTCACCTGTTCCGCTACCGCGTGGTATCCCGACGGCTGTTGGGGCCGCCAAAGTCCAAGTAAAGCCAGAGCCAGATAGGGAGCTGAGGCCAGATGCTGATAACCCCTACTGGAAACGACAATGATACCAGCTGCAAACAGAGATCGTAACCCGAGACCAGCGACGACGGGAGCTTGCGGTCTGTGATCGAGCAGAAAAAGAGCAGATAAGGAGTGCTGCTTCTCGAGTTAAAGGGCCACGGTGCCATGGCCTTGAGGAGCGGTTTGACCCCGAGCAAGGATGGGGGTTTATCCGCGAAGCAGGCCTCACAGTGGGGATGTATGTGTACCAACGAGATGTGGCGCAGCACCTGCCTTGGGGCCACCTGGAGTGTAACCTTCAGCCTGAAGAGATGGTTACCTATACCCGCCATTGCGGGAAATGGGGCTGGTATGCCCTGGAGGTAACTACAAATGTGATGTTTGAGGAAGGGAATGTGTCGGCGTCAGTAGCACGTAGTCACAAAGAAGCGTGGCTATGGGACCCGACAGTCTACTACTAGAAAAATGTTACAGTACCAGTAGTTATGATGCCATAGAATTGTCAGGTATCGGTGCTTTCGTTTGTTATTTTTCATAGTTTGTTATTTTTCATATAGAAAATGTTAGTAAATAAGTGCCTAATCAACCAGTTTTAATGAAAAGAGTGAAAGTCACCAGATTTGCAAGAAAATTGTTGAAAATGTGTACCACCGGTACATGGACTTCGTTGAGGTTATTATATATAAGTAAATATGGTCCATGGTCACAAGACTGCCGTGACCAACACGAACTTGTGTTTTGTAAAATAGTTGCTCCTCCTTTGCCAACCAGAGTCGTCAAGAAGACAACACCCGGGACCTTAACCTGGTCACGGACCCGCGGATAGGTTTCCAGGTGGTCAGGTTGTTTGGGTGGCGGGTTATTGGGATCCGGGACGTTGGGACTGGACTGTCGCAAGAAGAGGCTGCAACGGAGCAGGTTGAGCCTCCGTTACCAGAAAAAATGGTAGTGTCCCACCGTTGGGCGACAAACTCTTGACAATTTTAGTACTGTTTAAGTAAAGTGCCTCCCCTGTGAGAGATGGAGACTGTAAATAAAATTGTGTTAACCTGTTATATTCTTTTTTTGCAGTTAAAAACAAAAATAAACCTCTGGTGTCCTGTAGCTCAGGGATGAGCTACGTTTAACCAAGGGGGAATTTGATGCCCTGGCCTATCAGGTCGTCACAAGGTATTGTGCAACCTGCCCTCCTGCACAGTATCCACTCCTCCTTGCTTACAGATCCTCGTCCTTTGGTGTTGCTAACAGCTTAGCCAGTCAAAATCCTAGGAACACTGCACCGTACCCACTAGACATGCCATTGGGGAGCGTGAAGGGAATAGGGCCGCCCATATGGTGGTTGGTGGGGGAGAGTGACAAGGTGGAAAAAGAGTAAAGAGGAGTTGTGTGGTGACTCTCAAGAGGAGAGGTCACAGGGTAGGAGCTGGGCTCCTTGAGTACTAGGTAGCAGACGTTGGTCTGGGCCTGGTGTGAGCTGGTTTCCCGGTCGCAGAGGATCGTGTCAAGGGGCATGGACTGCCGAGGAGGTCAGCCGGCGGCCTTGAGCCATCACCGGACTGGGGCCAGGGCACGACGGGGTACGTGGACCCTAGGCCGGGAAGTAGCTTCACGCGTTCCGGTAATTAACCTGACGAGAGTGAAGACTTCAAGATTCATCCCCAACCCGCTCCAAAATCGGGGTACTAGCGCACCGATGGGATAGGACTTTCCCAAACTACAGTCCAAAGAACTCCTACGCGTGATCCCTGAGAGCAAGCTCACTCCGTTAGCCATATGGGTGAGTGGGACCCGAATAGTTCCAAACTTGAGGATCCAGTAGTGAGAAGGTGCCACGGAAAAGGCCACAGCAGCAGTGGTGGTATTTCACATTACCACGCACAGTGGGTGGCGTCACGAACTTCCATTTCCCCCTGTACATAGTTTAACACCCCATTTAAATCGAATGGCCACACGACCCCGGGGTCTGGAGACCCCTTGAGCCACCGCGGATCCGGATCTGAGCAGCCCGGCTGCTGGTATGGGGGCAGCACATGAACATACTAGTAGCTTGTGTGCTACACAAAAGGAGAAGTACCACAAAAGCTAATACATAGTATAAAGAGTATAACAAACAAAATCCTTCTAATAAGGATGTTTAATAATACATTGTGCAGCCATGAATTCGTAATGACAACCAACTACTACCAATAAGGAATAACACTAGACCACTAGGGCCAGCCAATGCATAAATATAATATGCTGTATAAACTGCCTGATACCAAAGTGAAGAAAATATACCAGAACACATTTGCCAGATTATCAAAGAGTCCCCTAAGTAAAGACGGCAATGCTAATCTTTCTAGAAAGGAATTAGGTAAAGGAAAGCGAACAGAAGAGGTACTGACCCAGGTTCATGATGTAGTGTTCTAACTGCCCCACACTCAAACTGGCATTTCACATATACTTCCTTTTCTTTATTGTAAGGAATTGGTTTTCATTCCAAAGCAGTATATCATTCTTACTCCCTATTGGAAGGATTTTTGTTTATTAAATTCTTTTTACTTTTTTCTTCTGTACATCCCACTAGCCACTATACACACTATCACTTCTTATTTTTAGAGTAATTATTGGGATTATCTTTTTCATATATATTTAACCTTACATACTCAGTCTACATTTAAATATTCCTTTGTGTTTGTTCTGTATGTGCCCTTCCGCCTCCATTTTAAACATTTTATTTTTTTGCAATGTGTGTGTTATTATTAAAAAATTATATGGTTGACATTTTTTGCAAGTATGAGGTTTATTTATTCATCAAAAAATAGATCTACAGGTTACAGTATTTTTTGTTTTATAAGACGCACCCCAAATTTAGTGTTGTCCTACCGGCGGGGGTCGGCAGCAGTGGTGGAGTGGAGTCACAGGAGACAGGGGCGGTGCTAGTGAGGTCTGTCCTGGCAGCGGTGGAGTCTGTCCTGTCTGGGGTGGGGGTCTGTCCTGGCAGCGGTGGGGGTCTGTCCTGACAGCGTGGGGTCTGTCCTGGCAGCGGAACCTGCGGTGACTTTGTGGCGCAAGCCTGTCTGGCAGGTGTCCCAGATGCTCTGTCGGTGGTCCTGGCTTTAAAGAAATGGCGCCTGTAGCAGCGCGTGCGCAGATGAAGCTCTCAGCTGAGAGCTCCATCTGCGCACGTGCTGACTCTGGGTGCCATCATTTGAAACCAGAGCATCTGGGACACTGCTATATTCGGATTTTAAGAGGCACCTTTCATTTTCTTCCCAAATTTTTGGGAGGAAAAGTGTGTCTTATAATCTGAAAAATATGGTATATTAGTTCTGTTTCTGTATTTTTGCGCTCTATTGCACATTACTAGCTTGATTGGGTTTTACACAGTAGAGAATTTCTTTCTATTATAGGTGTTTCAGTGGGAAAATGTATAAATTCTTCACATTTATAGATAATTTAAGGCATGTATTAAAGAAGTATTCGCATCTCCAAGATCTTATCCCAATATGTAGTAGGCATAGTAAAAATATTAGCAAATACCTCCAATTAGAAATGTAATATAATTCTCTTGATATAGCCATGTCTCTTACCCCATTGTAGCATAGGTATTCATGGATATGACCAAGGTCAACTAACTACCGCTATATGAGTGGTTGTAACCATGGATACCTAAGCTGTAATGCCCTGCACATGAGGTAAGAGACATGCCTATATCAGGAGAACTATATTATATTTATAATTAAAGGAATTTGATAATTTTATTATTGTTATGCATACTACATATTAGGTTAGGATCTTGGACATGAGAAACTCTTTAAAGTTTGCATTTTGTTTTCTTACTTCCTTAAATGAGTCAGACATGTCAATGGTCATACAATATATAAAGGTTTTTTCTTTAACTGAATGCATTTTTTTTTCAAAAAGGGTTTGATCAATCTACAGTAGCTTCTACAGCTTCCATGTATCACAAATATCAAGAAATCCATCAGTGAGCTCATACAGCTGCATCTCAATAAATTAGAATACCATCAAAAAGTGAGATTATTTCACTAACTCAATACAAAAAGGTAGAAATAGAATAGATAAAGTGTGGTAAAAAAATGGTGCACAAGCACCTGGGTTAACCGCATACTTGATAGGATTGTTAAGAAAAGGTCATTCAAAAATTTGGGGGAGATTCACAAGGAGTGTACAGCTGCTGGAGTCAGTGCTTCAAGAGCCACCACACACACACACACACACACACAGAGGTATCCAGGACATGGGAAACAACTGTCGCATTCCTTGTGTCAAGCCATTCATGACCAATAGACAACGCTAGAAGCGTCATACTTGGGCAAAAGAGAAGAAGAACTGGACTGTTGCTTAGTGGTCCTAGGTGTTGTTTTTAGATTAAAGTAAGTTTTACATTTCATTTGTAAATCAAGGTCCCAGAGTCTGGAGGAAGAGTGGAGGGACCACTATCCAAGCTGCTTGATGTCTAGTTTGAAGTTTCCACAATCAGTGATTCTTTGGGGAGCCATGTCATCTGCTGGTGTAAGTCCACTGTGTTTTTATCAAGACCAAAGTCAGTGCAGCCGTCTACCAGGAAATTGTAGAGCACTTCATGCTTCCCTCTGCTGACAAGCTTTTTGGAGATTCATTTCATTTTTCAGAAATATTTGACACCTGTCTGCACTGCTAGAAGTACCAATACCTGGTTTAATAACCACAGTATCACTGTGCTCGATTGGACAATAGACTCACCGGACCTAAATCCTACAGAGAATCTATGTATCGTCAGGAGGAAAATGAGAGACACCAGACCCAACAATGCAGACGAGCTGAAGGCTGCTATCAAAGCAACCTGGGCTTCCATAACACCTCAGCAGTGCAACAGGCTGATCGACTCCATGCCAAGCTGCATTACATATAGTTACATAGTTACTTAGGTTGAAAAAAGACCTAGTTCCATCTAGTTCAACCTTCCTCCACCAGTTCTACATTTGGTCACTAAGTCATTTATAACCAACAATGTTTTGTGTACTGAGGAAATCATCCAGCCCTTTTTTAAAAGCTGTTATAGTATCTGCCATTACTACCTCTTGTGGTAGGGCATTCAACAGTCTGACTGCTCTAACTGTTGAATGCCTTTCCTATTTAGCTGTCGGAATCGCTTTTCTTCCACTCGCAGTGAGTGTCCCCTGGTCCTTAGTATTGTCTTTGGAAGAAATAGTCATGTGCCAGTCCTTTATATTGACCACACATGTATTTATAAAAATAAATGAGATCTCCTCTGAGACGTCTTTTTTCTCAGCTAAGCATATCTAACTTTTTCAACCTCTCATCATATGGGAGGCCTTCCATTCCTTGTAGTAGTCTAATTGCCCGCCTTTGAACTAACTCTAACTTCTGAATGTCCTTTTTATGTGGCCTTACTAGTGATTTATAGAGGGATCAGGGGATCTAATCTCTCTTTTTATACAACCTAAAATCGTATTTGCTTTAGCAGCTGCTGCTTGACATTGAGTGCTGCTGCTCAGCTTATTTGTAATGAGAATACCCAAGTCCTTCTCCTGTTCTGTAGTCCCGAGTTTACTTCCATTTAATGTATACGCAGTTATAGGATTACTCTGTCCTAGGTGCATTACTTTACATTTATCAACATTAAATCTCATTTGCCAAGTATCTGCCCATTCTGACATCTTATCCAGATCTTTTTGTAATATTGTACTATCAAGGTCAGTTTTTAATATCCTACATAGTTTGGTGTCATCAGCAAAGACTGACACTTTACTATCAATCCCATCCACAAGGTCATTAATAAAGAGATTAAACAGAATCGGTCCTAGCACAGATCCCTGCAGCCCCCCACTGCTGACTATAGCCCATTTAGAGAATGTACCATTTATGACTACTCTTTGTTTCCTATCTTTTAGCCAATTCCTTACCCAGTTGCATATTGTGTCCCCTAGTCCTTGCTTCTGGAGCTTTAGTATCAGGCTATTATGTGGTACATGTTATATATACACCACAGCCACACCATGTTTTATCTAGATGCAATGTAAATAGAGGTACCATAAATAAACATGGCGAAATGTGGACCCCGGCAAGTCGCTGGTATACAGCATAAGAAACAAAAAGGATTTGCGACAACGCCAGTAGGTGAAAAAGTGATAAATTTTATTAACACGCAGGGTAGGTGAAATTGCGGCACAGGATACAGGTGCGACAGCGGGTCACCGTATCTCCAGGATACGTTTGCACACCATATGAGTGTGCAAATAGAAAACTGTGACAATTAATATACAAGTGTATATAAATATAATTGTTAACCTACAACCACAGTTGGTCATAAGAACAGTACCATATCACATCACAACCAGGTATACAGTGGATAATGAACCAAAATGGGACGTGATCACAAGGTAAAAAGCGGAGGGGGCTTGTGTAAAGCAGGAACTCATAGGGAATATGAGAACCAAAAGGGACCCTCAATTGAGCCACATCACCCACCAAAGTGGTATAAATAAACCACTATAACGCCCAAAGAGGGGAAGGTTATACCTGGGAGGATAATCCTGGAGTATGCGGAGACCAGCGTCTGCCCGACGGCCGTTTCGGCTGTCAAAAGCCTTCGTCAGGGGGAGTGGTTAGTGTAGGGAGGTGCTCGAGCACCTCCCTACACTAACCACTCCCCCTGACGAAGGCTTTTCACAGCCGAAACGGCCGTCGGGCAGACGCTGGTCTCCGCATACTCCAGGATTATCCTCCCAGGTATAACCTTCCCCTCTTTGGGCGTTATAGTGGTTTATTTATACCACTTTGGTGGGTGATGTGGCTCAATTGAGGGTCCCTTTTGGTTCTCATATTCCCTATGAGTTCCTGCTTTACACAAGCCCCCTCCGCTTTTTACCTTGTGATCACGTCCCATTTTGGTTCATTATCCACTGTATACCTGGTTGTGATGTGATATGGTACTGTTCTTATGACCAACTGTGGTTGTAGGTTAACAATTATATTTATATACACTTGTATATTAATTGTCACAGTTTTCTATTTGCACACTCATATGGTGTGCAAACGTATCCTGGAGATACGGTGACCCGCTGTCGCACCTGTATCCTGTGCCGCAATTTCACCTACCCTGCGTGTTAATAAAATTTATCACTTTTTCACCTACTGGCGTTGTCGCAAATCCTTTTTGTTTCTTATTATGTGGTACAGTATCAAATGCCTTTGCAAAGTCCAAATAAATCACATCAGCTGCATTACCAATATCCAGGTTTGAACTTAACCCCTCATAGAACCCCAACAGGTTGGTTAGACACGACTTATCTTTCATGAATCCATGCTGTTTGTCAGTTATCATATTATTTTCTCTAATATATTTTTGCATGTCATCCCTTAAAATGCCCTCAAAAACTTTGCATACTACTGATGTCAGGCTTACTGGACGGTAGTTGCCTGGATCTACCCTCTTACCTTTCTTAAATATCGGTACCACATCAGCAATCCTCCAATCCTGAGGCACCAACCCTGTTACAAGTGAGTCTAAAAAGATGAGATACAGCGGTCTGTCGATTACAGAGCTCAATTCCCCCAATATTCGTGGATGAATGCCATCTGGCCGTGGGGATTTGTCAATGTTTAATTTACTCAGACGTAGGCGTACTTCATCTTGTGTTAAATTAATTATATCGGGTGGTGAACTTTGATTTTTCACTTGTTGAATGATCCCTGGTACAGTCAGTTCCTTGGTGAATACAGATGAGAAATGCCTACTTAATATCTCAGTCTTTTGTTTGTCCTCTATAACTAACTTGTTATTATATTTTAAGGGTCCGATACTATCCTTTGTTTTCCTTTTGGCATTAATGTATTTAGAAAAGATTTTGGGATTTATTTTAATGTCATTGACGATTTTTGTTTCAGTAGCTAATTTTGCTTGTTTGATTTATTTTTTACATTTCCTATCGATATCTTTATACTTCTGAAATGCTATTTCTGTATTCTCAGCCTTTAAGATTTAAGATTTTAAATGCCCTTTGTTTTTGTTTTATTATACTTTGTAGAGTCTTATTTATCCATAGTGGTTTCTTTTTATTCCTGGACATTTTATTACCAGAGGGTATACGTTTTTTACAGGACTCTAGTAGTATATCCTTAAACTTACCCCATTTATGTTCGGTATCCCCAGTATGACTTTGTCCCAATCTACACATTTAAGCTCTTCCCTTAATTTGTTGAAATCAGCTTTCCTAAAATTCCAGGTTTTAGCATTTCCTCCTTGAGTTGCTCTCTTCACAAGAAAGGTTCTATTGTATTATATGCTTCTTTCATTTTTACTGGTTATATCTATTTCACTGGACTTTCATTAAGCAATTTGTATAAGCATGACATATGGTGGGTATTAAAAGCTATCTTGATGTTATGCCGCTGTGTTTACCATTGTTTCCGCTGCAAAGACAAATTAAATCATTTCTAAATACCTGTTCTAAGCCATTGAGTCTTTGTGCGTCATACAAAAAAGTAGTCATTATTCACAGTGGTCTAGTGAGAGCTGCACTTTAAAAAAGAGAAAAGGTTGCATATAGTTAAAATTCTCCAACATGTTAATTCAAAAGCAACACTCATTTTATTTTGCAGTTAGCAGCCATAATGAAAATTGCTGCATTGTATACACTGACAAGCAAAGTGTAACAATATTTTGAACTTTTGACTTTCAGGCTCCATATCTCACCCTCCACTGCAGCTTTGAACGTGAGACTACCTTCATTTTATAGGTAGAATGAAAACAGCACTTTGGGTAGATGATGGTGCACAAGTAGGTTCCAATCTCATACAAAGTAAGAAGTGATCTTGGCACTCATATGTAAATTAATGACATTTATTTCGAAATCCAACGATAAACAGTCACAAACATTTCATTCTTTTAGACCTTCATGAGTGTGCACTGTGCTTTATCTTATCAAGCTTCAGGATAGACACATGCTAATTTTGCAGACTGTGGTATCCACAGCTGGAAAAGCAGCTGGCTGAAATAAATGTCCATAATCTACATACGAGTGCCAAGTTCACTTCCTATCTTAATTTTATAGACATCATTTTTGGCTTTTGCAAGCATACATTTGAGTTGTATCAATTTAGCATATGATTAGTTATGCGGATTCTTCTCATATCCTTGCATTGTTACTGTTTTGCTCCTAAAAATCTAAATGTAAATTTTGATCATTTTGTTAGCATTTGGTAAATCCACCTCTGGCTTTCAAACTGCCTGAATCCATCTAGGCATGCTCACAATCAGAATCAAGCATGTCTCGACCACACCCTGCTTCCAGGTCTCTTATACGTGTTATCAATATTGGTGCCTACTGATCTAATCATTTGGGTATGTAAAAAGCTTTTTATTCAACTCTACCTAAGTATTGGGTTGAATTTTGGGGACTTTGGAGGCCAATATGCTTTGGGTCGTCGTCATGCTTGAAAACGATGTCGTCCATTACATACCCATAGTACTTGAGCATACAAAGTAACTTTGCTTGTAGGACCATCACATATTGCTCAGTATTAGGATCTTGGTGAAATATCCAATGCCTTTGACTGTGAAATAGGGTGGCACGGTGGCTCAGTGATTAGCACTGCAGTCTTGCACCGCTGGGGTCCTGGGTTCAAATCCCACCAAGGACAACATCTGCAAGGAGTTTGTATGTTCTCCTAGTGTTTGTGTGGGTTTCCTCCGGGTTTATTCCCACACCACAAAGACATACAGCTAGAGACCTTAGATTGTGAGCCCCAATGAGGACAGTGTTGCTGTTGCATTTAAAGCACTGTGGAATTAATAGCACTGAATAAATACAGTATATTATTATTATTATATCATCTGGCTTCCTCCACTGAACTTGACTTTCTCGATATGGTAGCCCCTTTTTCCCTTGGATTTTCCAGACCCATTTGCACCTATGCACTTTGCATTCCAGACATGTGTAATGTGTTTTGCATGGATTTTTGTGATCTCACTATTAGGAAGTATACATGCTTCAATTGCCATGTTTTTCGCACAAGAACTGATAAATAGCAAAACCCAAGCACTAAGAGAGAAGAGGAGAAGGATTTTTGATGAAAGTGTTTTTTATTAACAACCGACAAACTGCAAAAGTGTGAACCCTGACATATAGCAACAACCAACGTTTCGGTTATGACACCTTTTTCAAAGTAGTTGCCTGTAAAGGTTAAAAATACATAGTGAGTATATAAAGGTGAAGGAACAGTAATATGTACAAATATGCAAATATATACAAAATGAGCACATACTTAATATAGAGATGCTAAGTCATACGGGTCAGCTCGGACAACCGTCAATGTAGATTAGATGGAGGGCATCACATTTAGCAGTGTGCGGTGTCTAGTATATAGGAAAGACATATATTAGATGAGCATGTATCAAGATTGTAAAAAATCAGCAAGGGGAAAAAAAGTCCACAGAAATGATGATAACAGAAAAATAGCCATAATAGCAGTACTCAGGTCAATATGAGGAAAAACAGGTATAACAAAGCCTCCTGATTGATGCAGAACTGGATCTCCAAAATGAAAATATATAGATATACAAATATCACATATGATATTGAAGATGGCACAGGGAGAAGTAGAACTACATACCATGGTGATGGTGGTGGGATGAGTAAAGGCAGAGAAGTTGAGGAGAAGACGCCTGGAAACAAAAGTATAAAGTTAAAAGGCTATAAGTGAATGGCATAGAAGTCCACAGGGAGCATTTAGGAAAGGTACCTGCTTAGGATGTCCAGGACATTCTGTAACAGCGGTGGCAGTGGCAGCGGCGGAGTGACCGCACTGTGCTAGGGAGCGCCATTATATAGGAAGTGGTGTTAAAAGCGTCACTTCCGATATGGCCGGGTGGAACGCATAGATGGAGCGCATCCACAGCTCATGCGCGTGACGTGTGCCATACGTTGTCAGTACTGGGCGGTATCAAAGATGCGAGCGCTGGAACCAGCAAGTGTCTTAAAGGTATACACGCACAGACAACATTACAGCACACGTTATGTTAAGGGCACAAATTGAACGTGCTGGTATCATGAATGGTGCATTAATTACCTGCCAAAGGACCTAGTAGTGCAGGGTGAAGTTGCTGTGGACTGTGAGCTATGGACTGGGGATTCTAAAGGCCCCGTCACACCAAGCAACATCGCTAGCAACATCGCTGCTAACGAACAACTTTTGTGACGTTGCTAGCGATGTTGCTGTGTGTGACATCCAGCAACAACCTGGCCCCTGCTGTGAGGTCGTTGGTTGTTGCTGAATGTCCTGGGTCATTTTTTAGTTGTTGCTGTCCTGCTGTGAAGCACAGATCGCTGTGTGTGACAGCGAGACAGCAACAACTAAATGTGCAGGCAGCAGGAGCCGGCTTCTGCGGAGGCTGGTAACCAATGTAAACATCGGGTAACCAAGAAGCCCTGTCCTTGGTTACCCGATATTTACCTTTGTTACCAGCCTCCGCCACTCTCACTGTCAGTGCCGGCTCCTGCTCTGTGCACATGTAGCTGCAGCACACATCGGGTAATTAACCCGATGTGTGCTGTAACTAGGAGAGCAAGGAGCCAGCGCTAAGCAGTGTGCGCTGCTCCCTGCTCTGTGCACATGTAGCTGCAGCACACATCGGGTAATTAACCCGATGTGTGCTGTACTAGGAGAGCAGGGAGCCAGCGCTAAGCGGTGTGCGCTGCTCCCTGCTCTGTGCACATTTAGCTGCAGCACACATCGGGTAATTAACCCGATGTGTGCTGTAACTAGGAGAGCAGGGAGCCAGCGCTCAGTGTGCGCTGCTCCCTGCTCTCTGCACGTGTAGCTGTGTGAGCTGGTAACCAAGGTAAATATCGGGTTGGTTACCCGATATTTACCTTAGTTACCAAGCGCAGCATCTTCCACGCGGCGCTGGGGGCTGGTCACTGGTTGCTGGTGAGCTCACCAGCAACTTGTGTAGCCACGCTCCAGCGATCCCTGCCAGGTCAGGTTGCTGGTGGGATCGCTGGAGCGTCGCAGTGTGACATCTCACCAGCAACCTCCTAGCAACTTACCAGCGATCCCTATCGTTGTTGGGATCGCTGGTAAGTTGTTTAGTGTGACTGGACCTTAAGACACCTAGAATGAAAGCGAGATTAGATACAGGCGTCAGTAAATATTGTAAATAGCAGATAATGATATACAAGTGTATACAATAACACATATAGTCGGGAAATGGGATGAAATAGTAAGTTCAATGAAAGATATGCTCAGCAATAGATCATGCAAAAATAGACACTAAAGATTTTTAACATGAACCTCATATTCTCGGTTGAGGCCAAGGGGTTCAAGAGTTTGCAAGGTATGAATCCAAAAGGATTCCCTCTCACGTAGCATTCTGATTCGGTTACCACCAAGTCTGGGGAGACCAACATATTCCAGGACCTAGATTCTGAGCTGTGAAACAGAGTGACCAGCAGACGCAAAGTGTGCTGGAATCGGTAATGCTGTCTGCTTACACCGGATTGTGGACTTGTGCTTGCTGATGTGGTCTCGGACATGCTGGGCAGTCTCCCCAACATATCTGAGACCGCACGGGCACTTTATGAGATATACTACGTAATTAGAGTCACATGTGAAGTATCCGGGAATGGAAAATCTCTTACCAGTCCGTGGGTGCGTAAAGTGATTTCCCTTTGTTACATGAGAGCACTGTAAGCAGTGGAGACAGGGAAATGTCCCTTTTCGACTGGTGGAAAAATAGATTTTTCTGATCGGTGGTTTAGAAAGACCAATGTCTGCTCTTACCAAGGTGTCCCTAAGGTTGGGGGGACGTTTATAACAGAAAAATAGTTGAGTCTCAAATTCAGGGATGGACGGGTAAGCTTGGTGTAGGAGAGGCCAGTGTTTCAGTATAGCAGATTTAATTAGAGGGGAGAAAGGGTGAAAGGTATTCACAAAGGGAATCTTATGAGAACCTGATGGGTTGGTGACTCGAGGAGCAGGTTTTGCATAAGGAGGATATCCCCTGTTGTGAACTTATGGTCCATTTCTGTATGGCGTAAGTCTCTCCTTGTGAAATCGGAGACAATTCTAGCTACCCGGCAGTGTTGTGAGTGGGGCAGGGATTATTTGATATGTTTCTGATGGTAACTGGTATATAGGAGAAGGCTGTGTTTGTCTGTTGGTTTAGTGTAGACGTCAGTGGATAGAGATCGGTCTGTATTTATTATGACTGTAGTATCCAAAAAATGGATAGAGCTATTGTGATGTAAAGTGAAGGATATGTTATCAGTAGCCATGTTCAGGTCAGAATAGAATGATTCAAGTTATGAAACGTCGCCAGTCCAGATGAAGAATATGTCGTCTATGAATCTTTTCCAGATCATGACTGAATGATCAAATTGAGGAAGGGTATAGACATATTGGTTTTCAAAAAAATCCATAAAAATGTTAGTATAGGGGGGCGCGACGTTAGACCCCATCGTGGTCCCCCTACGCTGTTAAATGAATTGATTCCTAAAAAGAAAAAAAAATTGTGAGGACTTCCTGTAAAAGGTTGAGGCAAAATTATTTTTTGGAATTAGAAAAGTCAGTATGGGTATGTAGGAAAATGTCTACTGCCTGTAGTCCCTCTGAGTGATCGATACTTGTGTACAAGCTCGATACATCCAGAGTTACCAACAGGCTATTGGTAGGAACCCTAGAGATGGAGTTTAGGATGGACAAAAAATGGCCAGTTTTGTCGCACAAGAACTGATAGACCTTGTGATGACCCAACTTGTTGATGCCAAAATTTTACCTGGATGTCCACCTCTTTGCCTTTGAATGGATAAATGGGCTTCATTTTGTATTCTTCCAACTCTCAAGGCACACACATGATGCAGTTTGGCAGTTTTCTTGCCGAGAGACCGCAACCCATAAGCTGGATGATGCTGTTCTCATTTTTTTTGCAATCTATCTCATGGCTGCTCCTCATTTTGAACCAGTGACTTTTTACTTGTGAATCAGCCTATTAAAACTGAGCTATTATGGAATGTGAGATCAAGTTGTAATTTGTAGTATACAAGAAAAAAAAAAAATTTAAACGCCAAGAGCAGAGCACTAACAATGCACTGACATGGGAAGAATATGGATAATTAACCATATGCTAAATTGTTACAAATCAAATTTATGTATAAGATAGCCAAGATTATTTTCTATAAAATAAAGGTATTCTCGTGTTCAATGCTGTAGTGGATGGGGAATTATGGAGCCTGAAAGTCACTAGATCAAAACATTGTTACCCTTTTGTTCCTCAGTGTATATGTGCTATTAAGACTGCTGGTGTGGATTGTGCATATCCCAGAAGGACTTGCACTGAGCTACATGAAGTTGATAAGTGTGATATATAAAGGGCTTCTGGGGTCCACGATTTACAAGCATCGGTAGTGTGGGTTGGGTGGGACAGGCACTCCTTTGCTAAATTCTAAGTATAAAAGTCCAGTTGAAGCTGTGAAAAATATTACAAAAAAGTAAGTTGCCTGTGAGCAGAGTGGTTGTATGAGCCAGCTTCAAAACAGTCTAAGTATTTGAAAACATTTTTGTAGAAAAACTACCTCTGTCAAATCTACTCCCATATACCAGTCATTGTGACCACTTACTGATTGAGATTTCATTTCAAATCACACTTGTTGAATACAAAAACACTGAGGAGTTGAATTGATATAAAAGGACTGATTCTAAGTAGTTTCGTTTGTGAACCCTCCCCAACCACACCTATTGCCAATCCATATAATACGCATAAATAGCCTGGGTCTCAGCTTCCCATACACGGTAAGTTTTTTAACTGCATGAGAGGACACACACGAGCTAGGGACCCCAACGTAGAGAAATACTTTGGCGTAGTGTTGGGGCTCTATTGCATTGATCAATTCAGTAGCTAAATTTCTCTTGATTCATATGTTCATGGCAGTAATGCAGATTCCATTTTTCACATTTTCACTCTTACATATAGCTATTGGATTTTTCAAGTCAGTATTCACACAGCAGTTTCTGCTATTTCATGTATTCCCCTTACATAGTCACTGGTGTGCATACCTTATCTCCCCATAGTGATTTTTTTTAGGTTTTTGCACCCAGTTCAGACTTAGAATGGTGTTCCAAACGTTATTCCTTATTGATTCTAAGTAGTGGCCATGAGTATCAAAGTACTGAAAATCTCCATTAAATGAATACTTCAGCTTTTTCTGAATTTCTCCCTCTGCTACCAGTCATTAGAGGGTGTGGCTCTCACAGCCATCTTAGTTTCACAGACTTATATTGAGAAAGTAACCTCCAGTGAACACAAAAGACACTGTGTGAAAGGGCATATCACAACTGTAGCCAAGTGATGTAAAAGAGGACCATAGCATCATGGAAATGGAAGAAGGCAGCAATAGGTAAAGTTCATTAACTTGTAGAGAGGTACGGGAGTGGTAGTTGTGAGTGAGGGATTTACTCCAGACTCCACTTCACACTACACTTCACACTACACGGAAGGGCTGGAACTGGCTGGGTGAGTGGACTTGTGTTGTAAAGGCTGGGGCCCCATGCAAGCCGCATACTGCCACTGACATTGGCTAACCAGGGTCGGATAACAACTTGTACTTATACTGAGACCAATAGTTCATTTCAAACAATACTTTACTCAATGGTTCCTTCTCTACAGCAACCTCATACTCCAGATAGCAGGCAAATATCTTCCATTTAATAAACCAGATTCAGACATGGTCTTAGTTTTTGCTGTGTTGCTTGAGATCTAACTAGTCTTGTGAGTTCCAGCACAACCCAGTCCCACATTACAGAACAACTCGTGATGTTCACACTTCCTTGTAGTGACTCTGTCTAGTCTCCTTACAGGGGTGAGGATCAAGATCCTATCACCATGGTCAGAGTAGAGCCTTTCTCTCTCAGATGTTTGACCGGCGTCCACTGGGAGAATCCAACTTCAGTCATTTGCCAGTTACCATGAACCTATTATCTTGACAGCTAAGGGCCCTGGCCACTATAGTCCTGTTCTCTGGCTCCTCTTGTTTGGAACTGTTCCATTTCAAGGGTTAGTCTCTCATTTCAATTGCATGTCTTAGTTAACATTGGAGATTGAATCTATCTTGTCTCCAGTATCCTTTCTTCCCGTGGCTACCTCAAACCACTCACTGTATGCAACCTTCATGACCTACAACAATCTGTCCATACTAATGGATCACTAGATCTCCACTAAACTGACTCTTCTGTAGTGAACCGTCTTTTACCCAATCAACTAACTACTCCCAATGAGGGCTGATCACAACACTTAACTATTGCTTTCCCTATGGTCAAGTAACTTCCTATATATCCATGCCATGCAATACACATTATACAATACTTACTATACTTTACATGATAGATTACTACATATCACAAGAACACATTACAAAACATCACATTATACAGGTACATATCACACTGAACTGCACCATACATTATACATTACAATTCACATTACACAATATTTATATGTATAAAAAACCACAATATATTGTTCACATTACAGTACGCAACAATACAATGAAGTGATTAATGTCTTCAGGGATAGGAACGTGACAACCATAGTCCACCATCTTTACTCATTCCTTGCATTCTAATTTTTCTTTGGTAATGTAAGAGATTATAAATAGGGATGATCGAATACCTCAAATATTCGGCTTTGCGAATATTTTCCGAATAGGTCGCCGCTATTTCACTATTCGCGAATATTCGATGTGCAATGTAAGTCTATAAGAAACCCAAATAACTATTCGGAACTATTCGGGCTTCCCATAGACTTACATTGCGCATTGAATATTCGCATAGCGGCGACCTATTCGGAAAATATTTGCGAAGCCGAATATTTGAGGTATTCAATCATCCTTAATTATAAAATAAACCATCAAATTGATCATTTAATTTTTTTGTAATTCACATGTTCTTAACAAGATATAGTTAAATGAAATAAAGTTTGACAATCATCCAATAAAGGGATTTTTTAGCATAAAATGAGTGAAACTAGAACTCTTTGCCACGTGATGCTGTAATATGTGATTATTTGAAACAGCTTAAGAAAGGCCTGAAAATAAATACTATTACAGGATGAGTTGTACCCTGGGGATATATGTAAAGTTTTAAAAAATTCTGCCTGTTATAAGACGGCTTCGAAAAATCCTACGAGTTTTATTAGACAGAATTTTATTGAAGTATCTTTCAGATGTAATACTTAAGCTGTTTCTTCTTAATATTTTTGAATACTTTGTCTTTTATTTACTCCCAATAATTAAAGACCATTGTTGTTGTACTTTTCAGGCGAGCCTCATTACTGATATGCTGACATTACTACTGATCTGTAGCTATCATTCTGCTAGCAGCTTAATGTCCAACAATGATCTGGCCACTGATGGACGTCTGTCTCCAAAAAATGAAACACAGGTGAGGTTTGTTTAAGAGATATCAGTTATATTGCTATGTTTACTTAGGTTGTAAATCTGCTAAATTTCGAGTTTGGTAGATTCAGTCCAATTCAGATGGAAAATTTGATTTGAATCAAAGTTCATCAGTGCAATTTGATTGAGCCATGATTGACAAAAAAGACTTTTTATTATTAGGGATGATCGAATACCCTAATATTCGCTTCGCCGAAAAGCCAGCTAATACGTTACCGCTGTTCAACTATTCGCGAATATTGGACGCCCAATGTAAGTTTATGGGAAACCAGAGTAATTTCATGTTAGACCTAACGGCAAGCTGTGGTGACAGGAAAAGGCAGAAACAGCACGGGCACAGTCTCTGTATCTCAGAGATATCGAATGCAGCGAATAGCCTGTTATCCGTCGGATACTGAATAGTGCCGAATACATTCGCTCATCCCTATTTATTATCTTCTGAGGTGTCCCAGCACTAAACCATAATAAAAGGAGGAGTAGGTAAGATGTATAAAGCAATAAAACATCATACTCATCTAGTACCTTAATTATCCCTACCATGCCAGCTCCTTGCTTGTCCACTGATAACTTCCTAAGGTACCCTCTCTGCTGCAGTACTAGTCTAATCTCCACATACCGGACAAAGCTAATCAGGAGAAACTTGAGTTGAGCCAAGCACATTTTTATATCCTGTGTTTTACTTGTTTTCTGTGTGTATAATATAAGTATATCATGAAGATAAGTTACTGCGGTAGTTCACTTCTTTGTGATGTTTCCGGTTTTGCTATGTTATTATTAGATCTAAGAAGCAATTCTCCAAATGAACTGAGAAAACTTAAAGGGAATCTGTCAGCAGGTTTTTACTATATAGTCTGAACACAGCAGGAGAGAGGGACTGAAACACTAACTTTAGGATGTGATTCATTACTGTGTGTCATTTACTTATAATTAAGGTTTTGATTCTAAGTAGATAATCACTACCAGGACTACAGGGCATGTTAGCAGTTGTCCAGCCATGCCCCATCTTCTGATAAGCAGCTCACTGTCAATAATCAATTTACACAGAAAGCCGTGGTGTGAGCAGGGTCAGCTTTCTGAGCTCTGCTTCATGCAACATCTAAGAACTCTGACTGTGTTACACCTGCTGCACCCAGAAAACTAAGTGATGCATTATTGGAATCATGGTCTCTTTCCCAGTCTTCTCTGTGCCCCCTCCCCCCAGTGCTGTCTGTGCCTCCACAGTGCTGATTATGCCCCCTGGTAATATCTATGCTCCCCCAGTGCTGTCCAGTCCTGTCCGTGCCCCTTAGTACTCTCCGTGCCACCGGCAGTGCTCTCCATGCCAACGCCAGTACTGTCCATGCCACTGCCAGTGCTGTTTGTGTCCCCAGCCCTGTTTGTGCCCCCTAGTGCTATCCATGCTGCCCAGTGCTGTCTGTGCTGTGCAGTGCTGTCTGTGCCACCGCCAGTGCTATCCATGCTCCCCAAGTGCTATCCGTGCCTGCCAGTGCTGTCTTTGCTCTTCCAGTTCTGTTCGTGCCCCCTTGTGTAGTCTATGTCACCCAGTGCTGTCTGTGCCATCGCCAATACTGTCTGTGCCACCACCAGTGCTGTCCATGCCACTGTCAGTGTTGTCTGTGCTGCTGTCAGTGCTATCTGTGCCACCAGTGCATTCAGTTCCATCCCCTGTGCTGTCCATGTCCCCAGTGCTGTCCATTTCCATCAGTCCTGTATGTGGCCCCCTAGTCCTGTCCATGACCCTCAGTGCTGTCTGTGCCGCTGCCACTGCTGTATTTGTCACCAGTCTTCTGTGTGTCCCCTTAGTGCTGTCCATTCTGTCAAGTGCAGCCCAGTGCTTTCAATGCCACCACCAATGCTGTCCATGCTACCCCAATGCTTTTTGTGCTTCCAGTGCAGTCTGCAATCCCCCAGCTGTGTCTATACACCCCAAAGTGCTTTCCTTGCCACCCCAGTGCTGTCCGTATGTTCCCTCAGTGATGTCTATGACCCCAGTAATATTTGTGCCCCAGCTACTCCTGTAATGTATATGCCCCAGCCACTCCTGAGATGTATATGCCCCAACCACTCCTGTGATGTATATGCCCCAAGCATCTCCTGTAATTAATATGAACCAACGTCTCCTGCGATGTATGATCCCCAGCCTCTCTTGTGATGTTTATGCCCCCAGCGTCTCCTGTGATGTATATGCCCCCAGCCTGTCGCATGTGAGAGAATCAGATCACAAGATTCCAGGGAATGACACTCAGTTCACACTCGTAGCCTCACTGTTCTTCAATGTAATCTATGAGCATGTTTTTGCTATGTTATCTGAGAGCAGAACAATGTAGTAGCTGAAAGCCTGCTTGCAGTAACTATCTTCAGCTTATAAAACTTTCATTGTATTGAAACTTCAACACACAACCTAATAAGTGACAGATACCTGGAATCAGGCTCTCTGTGACTATGTTATGCTGTTCTCAGATTAAATAACAAAAACCTGCTGACGGGTTAATTTAAATGTATATGCTTTTTGCCCGGGTATGTGTCACGCTCCCGGTGTCCCAGCAGCCCTCCTTACCCACTGAGCCGGTTCCTGCATTGCACCACCGCTCTGTACCCACTGATCCAGTCGTACCTGCATTGCACCACCGCTCTGTACCCACTGATCCAGTCGTACCTGCATTGCACCACCGCTCTGTACCCACTGATCCAGTCGCACCTGCATCGCACCACCGCTCCTTACCCACTGATCCACTCCACGTGTCCACCGGTCATGGCTGCCGCTCGTGCTCTCCTGTGTCCTGCTCCTGGTCTCATGAGTCTGACTCTGAGTATTAGCCTCATGCCTCTGTATAGGACCAGGCCGCGCCCACTCTCCTGGTTTTATGGACCCAGCACACCTGAAGCAGGATGTGACATACGGCTGTGCTGGATATATAAGACTGGCCTTTCCATAGGGGCGTTGCCTGATCAACGTGTCTAGAAGCTTTGTCTTTTGTGCTAGGTGCTCAGGCCCCCTGGTGCCGTGTCCTGTAGACTTCTTGTCTTTGCTCCCTGGTACCTGTGCCTGTCTTCCTTACCGTCCTGAAGAACTTTGTGACTCTGCTGACCTGGTTATACCTGTCCCGGCCACGCCAGTGCTCCGGCTGCCGTGTACCCTGCCCTCCGGTGGGATACTCGGTCCAGTGGATCCACCTCCTGGGCTTACCAGTCCTCCCTGCCCTGACAGTTTGATCAGGCCATGGATCCCGCTGGAGCACAAACATCTGAGCTGGCCGAACTACGCCAGGAACTGGTGCAACAGCGTGACACCTTACACCGGATGCTGAAATTCCTGGCGTCCATGGACCACCGGTTATATACGCTGCAGACCGCTGCCTCGTCTGAGTCCATGCAGCAACCAGTCTCCGGCTCCGAACCAGTTTCCTCCACGGCCTCGCAACTTCGCCTCGCTGCTCCGCCTCGCTATGCAGGGGATCCCAAGTCCTGCCGCGGCTTCTTGAACCAGTGCTCCCTGCATTTCAAGTTGCTTCCTCATTTGTTTGTCTCAGACCAGGCTAAAGTGGCGTTCCTGATGTCGCACTTGGAAGGCGAAGCTCTAGCCTGGATTAACCCCCTGTGGGAGACTGAGGATCCAATGACCACTAACATCCGGGAATTCCTGCACGCTTTCCGAAGTACATTCGATGAACCCGGACGTACCACCACAGTGACCTCTTCGCTCCTCCGGCTTCGCCAAGGGACCCTGACCGTCGGCCAATACGCCATCCAGTTCCGCACGCTCGCCTCTGAGCTGGGCTGGAACAATGAGGCCTTGACGGCGGCCTTTTGGGAAGGACTCTCTGGCCGCGTCAAAGACGAGCTTGCTGGCCGTGACGTTCCACGCACCTTGGACGCTTTAATATCCTTAGCCACCCGGATTGACCTCCGTTTCCAGGAGCGAACCAAAGAGGTATTCCGGGAGAAGCTACCACCCCGTCACGCCTTGTCCCCGCAGAGGCCTACCGCTCCTTTGCCCCTGCCTTCCTGTGACATGTTCCCGGAACCCATGCAAATTGACCGACTGAACCAAGCCAAGCAACGCCGTGCAGAACGGCTCGCCCTGGGTCTGTGCTTCTATTGTGGAGACGGGTCACACATGCTTCGGACATGCCCTGAGAAACCTGGTAGACCCCAGGCCCAAGGGATGGTGGGAACCGCTACCCTTGGCACCGGAATCCCCTCCGTTCCACTTACACAGACTGTCCAGGTGACGACGAAGAAGACCAGGTTCACAGCAGAGGCCCACATCGATTCTGGGGCAGCGGGTAATTTCATACGCCAGTCTGCAGTGGACCGATACCAAGTACCTGTGATCCCGCTTGCCAAGCCCCTCTGGTTCGCCTCCGTGGACGGCAAACTGCTATACGAACCTGTCCGATATACCACTGAACCAGTAAGACTCCAGGTTGGCACATTGCATACTGAGACCATCACCTTCTTTGTGATCCCGAGGATGGCTCCTGAGCTCCTGTTGGGCCTGCCCTGGCTTCAACTTCATGACCCTGCCATTAGTTGGCACTCTGGCGCTATTAACCGCTGGGGGTCCTCGTGTCATGACCACTGCCTACAGCCCGTTCCTCGGCCCCTGTCACCCGAGCCTGCTATGCCGCAGGAAGAAGAAGAGGCGACGACTCAGTCCAGCGGTGTACCACAGCTCCTGGCACTTGTGCCTGTGGTGCCACCGGATCCAGAAGCACAGTCGACGCAGTCCAGCGTCGTTCCACCATCCCTGACACTTGAGACTTTGATGCTCCCTGCTGCTGAGGATGACACACCTTCCTGTACCCGGTCCGAGACGCCCGAACCGGTCGCCCACGACTCCAGTCCTGCTTCTGACTGTCTTCCCTTATCCGTTGCCTCCGTTGCCGCTGGCTTGGGTTCTCCGATACGGGACATAGTGGCCATGAAAACGGTCCGGGGTAGACAGTCCTTCCTGGTCGATTGGGTGGATTGCGGCCCCGAGGCTCGGTCCTGGTTGTCCCGGAAGTACGTTGCTGCCCCTCTTCGGCGCGCCTACATGTCCCGGCCGCGGGGAGGGGGGCTTCAAGGGGGGGGTACTGTCACGCTCCCGGTGTCCCAGCAGCCCTCCTTACCCACTGAGCCGGTTCCTGCATTGCACCACCGCTCTGTACCCACTGATCCAGTCGTACCTGCATTGCACCACCGCTCTGTACCCACTGATCCAGTCGTACCTGCATTGCACCACCGCTCTGTACCCACTGATCCAGTCGCACCTGCATCGCACCACCGCTCCTTACCCACTGATCCACTCCACGTGTCCACCGGTCATGGCTGCCGCTCGTGCTCTCCTGTGTCCTGCTCCTGGTCTCATGAGTCTGACTCTGAGTATTAGCCTCATGCCTCTGTATAGGACCAGGCCGCGCCCACTCTCCTGGTTTTATGGACCCAGCACACCTGAAGCAGGATGTGACATACGGCTGTGCTGGATATATAAGACTGGCCTTTCCATAGGGGCGTTGCCTGATCAACGTGTCTAGAAGCTTTGTCTTTTGTGCTAGGTGCTCAGGCCCCCTGGTGCCGTGTCCTGTAGACTTCTTGTCTTTGCTCCCTGGTACCTGTGCCTGTCTTCCTTACCGTCCTGAAGAACTTTGTGACTCTGCTGACCTGGTTATACCTGTCCCGGCCACGCCAGTGCTCCGGCTGCCGTGTACCCTGCCCTCCGGTGGGATACTCGGTCCAGTGGATCCACCTCCTGGGCTTACCAGTCCTCCCTGCCCTGACAGTATGTTTGATAAATATTAGATCAGTATTAGCGATCAGTGAACACAAATAGAGATGAACGAACTCATGATAGTTCGGTTCGGTGGCTGCAGCCAGACTTTTGGAAAAGTTCAGTTTGGGACCTTAACTTTATTTGAACACCAGTGGAAGTCACTAATTGGGTAGTTCGGGTCTCCACCCACATGCAGCCAGTGATAAACAGATCACTTCTGGAGGCGGGTGGGCGAGGCTTTCCTTTTTGTTTGTGCGCACAACCTCCGATCATGCTATTGTTACCCCGAGTGCGAGCCGATAAAAGACTACAAGCGGCTTGCACTGGGCAGAGCACCGAGCATACCTGAGCACAGCAATGCTTGCATGAGTAGTTTGCAGATGTAAAGGTCCCAAACTCCAATCCCCAACTCTGTTTTATTTATAAAGTTTGTGTTTAGTACGAACATCGAATATCGCATCTTGGGTTTGCTCAGCTCTAAACCTGAATAGTAAAGTTGAGCATTCATACCAAACACGGGGGGGTCCAAACTCAAACTCAAACACAGACTTTTAAAAAAAATGTTTGTGTCCGAGCTTGGAGTTTGTATGCTGCTTGTATCCTAATAAAGTGTGTTGAAAGCCTGAAATGCAGCCATTCAACAAACTTTTCGGCATGTGGAAGATGTACGCTGCTGTGAACAAAATAAATACATTTTTTGAAACAATTATGTAAGATCCCCCCTTTTTTTGATAACCAGCACAGGTAAATCAGACAGCTGAGGGCTGATATTATCAGACTGGGAAGGTCCATGGTTATTTAGTCCTTTCCAGCCTAAAAATAGTAGCTTGCAGCCACACCAGAAGTGGTGCATCCATTAGATGTGCTAATTCTGGCATGATTCCCCTTATGTGGTGACAATTGGGGTAATACTTTTGGGGTTGATGTCCGATGTGAATTGACAACTAACATCAAGCCCAGGGTTTAGTAATGAAGAGGCATTCACCACTTTCTTACCATCACTCACCGACAGCAACATTGTACCTTTACCCACCCCATATCTTAATGACATTCTCCCCATTTGCAATAGCACCATGAGCATTCAGCCACCACGTCATATCACACACTCCGGTCAGGCTTATCTGTGTAACCCTGTCCTCACCACTGATTGGCAGCTTGCTGACAATTCAGTGTTGGCAGGAAGCTGACAATCAAGGTTGTGGATAGGAATATACTCAAGCCTTAATATTCTGACCCACTACATATCTACAACATAGATACCCAGGATTATATAAAAAATGCACCAAGAGGTCCTGTAAGATACACATCCCTGGAATTAGGCTCTCTGTCTCTACATCATGCTGCTCACAGATTAGATAGGAGAAATCTGCTGACAGATTCCCCAAGAAATTGCAGTTGAAAACTCTCAGTTTTATATTCTCATCAACCCGACTTTTACCATCTTCTGTCAGTAAACAAGGGGTTAAACTATTTTAGTACATGGATGATTATCTCTACATCCTTGATAAAATGTAAACAAATACATTTATTATAATTACAGTTGATGATTGCACTGCACTTCTCTCATTAAGTGAACACACTGTGCTTCATTATCTTATATAGAATGAGGGTTGTTTCTAATAAAGGGTAAATGAGATATGTGGACAGAAACAAGATACACAAAATATAACTACTGATATTGAATAAATAAATTGCAGATATCTGCGGCTTGTAACTTGTGAGACATTTCAGCATCATATTCATTTCAAAATGGCACTCATTTTTGTGTGCTATAGCACCAATAATTTGATGACTGCATGCGGTACAACAGGAGATGAACACCAGGGAAGATGTAAAGAAACACCCTGGAAACAGGGAGAGGGGTCACCACCTCACACTCCCCTGTAACTGATCCCCGAGCTCCCTAATATCCTTAGACTAGACGGGTCCTTCCCTCTCTTGTGCCATCACATGCCTATGCCCTGGATTAGCCCTGGCTAGTGAGCAGGCCAGCAAGACACTTGTCTTACTTCTAATGTAAAGACCACATGAGTAAAGAGAGACAAATACAACAATAGAACTCCAAATCTTCTCCAGAGAGGGAACTACACTGCATCTACTGGAATGATAACAACAGCTTGTTCCAGAGACAACACATTCACAGGTCAACATAGAATGAAATAACATTGGCATATGGGAGAGCCAGGAGTGACTTTAAAAATGAAGGGGAGTTGTCACACGGAGTTTTGCACAAACTTCACCAACTGTCAGGGTGGCGTTGGGCTCTGTTTACATTGCAGATTCTGATAGTCCGCCAACTCTATTTTCTGGTGTCTGGAATCAACACAGGCAGACTCGAGCATCGACCTGCTGTGTGCTGACTCACAGGAAGAATGGGAGTTAATCTCTACTAGTCTGCTTGTTAAGTTCCTTTGCACATATGTGGTGGGAAGGACACATCACTGCTGCTCCCCTTCTATTTAAGCTGGATGTAATCTTCTACCCATGTCAGCTAAAGTCTCTACTTTGGTCTGTGAGGTGTGGTGTCCCAGATTCTCTGGTGAAAATTGTGCTATTTGTGTATTGCGGTTGTGAAAGTTTACCTCTGTTGTTTTGTAGTTTTCTTCCTTCTACTGTGTTTTCTCCTGAATCTCTGTGTGACAGAGTTTTGTTTTTCCCCTTGTCTGTCTATATCTGTGTATCTGTGACTTTAATTACACTCCTGTCCTTTCCCTCCCTGGGGGGAGGGAAAAACAGATCTGGATTGGTCAGAAACAGAGCCAGTAAGGAAACTCAGGCATTCCCAGCATTAGGGGTATCCCTTGAGAATAGGGATAGCATAGGGCCCCCTAGCTTGAGGGACAGCTTAGGGGCTCTGGTTCCCTGCTATCTGTAATGCCTGCCTGGATCCACAGACTCATACGGGCTGTAATGGACAGGCTAGAGGGAAGCCACTCACCAAGCAGGACCCTTAGAACCCTGAAACCTTTTAACCCCTATACAAGGATTTGGAACACAGGGCCCAAGGTGATCACTACCTGTGGCAGGTTGCAGTCCGAGAGAGAAGTAGTCAGGCAGGGTTAAACCAAGATATGCGGAACAGGGACAGAATCGGTAGGCAAGGACATAATCAGAAACAAGCAGAGGTCAAAACCGGATCGGGCAGCGAGGTACAAAAACAGCAGGCAGGAGACGTACTCAAGCGGTAATCAGCACATGAAATCACAGGACGGAACAGTAACCAGAATTCTCAGAACTATCTCTGGCAGAGGTCAGCAGACAGAAGGGGCATTAAAAAAGGTGTGGTGTCTTCCCATAGGCTGTAGCTGAATGATGGTACTTCAGCTGTGAGACACCCGCCACCTGCAGTCAGCCAGTCGCACTGCAGATCCCCGGGAAACCCAGACCAGTGGATGAGCGAAGCCTGCGCCCACCAGAGCCACTCGCATTGACTCCTCTGCCATAATCAGCACTATCCCCAGCAGGAACACGGCGTCGCCTGGCGATCGGAGTAGAAGTCGATGGAGCGGACTCTGGTGGTGATGTAACACTATCCCAGAGACATTATGACAGGAGTGGCATTGAGGTGCAGCAACTGAGATTATAGCTAAATGGAATCTCAGCAGAAACAGCATCAAATGACGTTAAATCGACTCATGTGAAAGAGAACCTGCGATCTGCACATTGCCATGACCTTTAAATCATAAATCATCAGATACTGGAAAGATCTCAGCTGAATGAGATACATACTCGTGACAATGGTTACGAGCTTGATGTGACTATTTTCTGTCATTTTAGTGTTATACTTATTCAAACAAGCACCTTACACGTAGGTATTGTACAGATATTATCCCTGATGGTCCTGTAATATGCAACACATGATGTATGATGACTAAAATATAATACTCTTTAAATAAGCTCTGCCCATGCTCCCCATTCCTGAGTCACCTATGGATGAGTTACCTGATATAAAATGATGTGTAGGTGCTTGATTTTTATGTAGGGTTATGTAGGATGCTTATGCTGTAACATATTAATTCCTTTACTTTGATACTTCATGACATACAATACATTATGTACATCTAGGTGCTTTAAATAAATGAGCGTGCCCAGTTTTAAGTGGTTAACACTGAACAATAAATTACTATGTACTGAATTGTAAGTAGTCTTAGCTACTGTGTATTATGGATTGCGATGACAGAAGCCCTCCATTAGATTTGTTATACTTGCTAAGCAATACTAAATCCTAGAGACAGTAATTATTTTCATATATCATAATGAAGCGAGAAGCCCCCTGTCAGCAAGCTTTCATAACGTAAACCAAGTCAGCACAATATAGGCTTTTACTAATAAAAGCTAAGGTGGATATCAAATGATGAAGAGCTCGGAGAATGCAAACGTTACTACTAGAGAATTAAAATAATATTATTTACTGGTAACAAATAATCTATGGCCAATAAACATATCAGATGACAGATTCCACCAACGAAGTATGGCAGATGCTGGTGCTAAAACTGTCATAAGGATTTACCATACGATAAGGTGAGGGGAACGTTGTGCCCGAATGCATTTAAAAGACCTTGAAGCCTAAATTGTACTGCATACAGCACACGAGCAAGAATGTACACAAACAGGCGCTGCACATGTTTAGCCCATATATATTTATATATATATATATATATATATATATATACAGTATATGCCTGTCTGCGTTAATTTCTTGTGTTAATATGCTGTTCTGAATCACTTGGACCACTGTATTTTTATATATTCATGAATAAAGTGAAAGCGTTTTTTAACAGCATCCTGGATTGCTCATGTCATTGCGGGATACTGCCGTGTCGTTGTTCATATACCATATTTTTCGGACTATAATACGCACCGGGCCATAAGACGCACCCTGGTTTTAGAGGAGGAAAATAAAATTTTAAGCAAATAATGTGGTCATGACACACTGTTATGGGACAAAGATCTGCTGCTGACACTGTTATGGGGGTAATGTCCCCAAAATCTCTACTAAGGTACCCCATCCTGGCAATGATGCTCCTGCCTTGTATATACAGTATATGTCCCTCATCCTAATATAGCCCCCATCCTGCTATATACCGTCATCCTGGCATATGGCCGCATCCTGCTATATACTTGCATATGGCCGCATCCTGCTATATACTCCATCCTGTCATATTGCCGCATCCTGCTATATACTGGCATATGACCCCATCCTGCTATATAACCCATCCTGGCATATGGCCCCATCCTGCTATATACCTTCCTCCTGCTATATACCCCCATCCTGCTCATATACCCCTATCCTGCTCATATACCCCCATCCTGCTCATATACCCCCATCCTGCTCATATACCCCCATCCTGCTCCTAATATACCCCCATCCTGCTATACACCCCCATCCTGCTATATAACCCCATCCTGGTATACAGCCCGCATCCTGTGGCACATAAAATAAAATAAACGTTCATACTCACCTTACCTCACTCCCTGCAGCATCGCTCCTCCTCCATCTGTGTCAGCAGTAGCGCTAGAGTGTGGAGCTAGCCACGATCCCTGCAGCATTGCGATGTCCTCCTGTCTCTGCTGGCGGCGACTGCATGTGGACACGTGCGCACAGCGATGACGTTATCGCTATGTGCGCCGTTAGTGTCCTCACACAGCCACCACCAGCAGACAGGAGGATATCGCGGTGCTGCAGGGATCGTGACTGGTGAGTTATACTGATTCGCTGCACCCCGCGCTGATGATGTTGTGCGGGGGGCAGTGAATACAGCCGCACATAATCACTTCAGGCTGTAGTTGCCAGGGGTAATCATGCGGGCAGGCTGTTTAATATGCGCGCATTCCTCGCCCATCACCCCGCCAACCTGTCAGCGCTGGCTTCAGCGCTGAAAGATGATGGGTGGGATCATGGGCGTGCATATTAAAGGAGCTCCAGCCTGCTCGTGCCACCAATTACCTGCTCCACCGCAGCACCTTCATTCCCCACAGCCCTACATTCAGACTATAAGACGCACCCCGTTCTTTCCCCCAACATTTGGGGGAAAACAGTGCATCTTATAGTCCGAAAAATATGGTATATATATATATATATATATATATATATATACGGGTATATATATATATATATATATATATATATATATATATATATATAGTATTTGTGTGTATATATATATATATATATATATATATACCGGTATATATATATATATATATATATATATACAGTACAGACCAAAAGTTTGGACACACCTCATTCAAAGAGTTTTCTTCATTTTCAGGACTCTGAAAATTGTAGATTCACATTGAAGGCATCAAAACTGTGAATTAAAACGTGTGGACTGAAATACTTAAAAAAGTGTGGAACAACTGAAAATATGTCTTATATTCTAGGTTCTTCAAAGTAGCCACCTTTTGCTTTCATTACTACTTTGCACACTCTTGGCATTCTCTCGATGAGCTTCAAGTGTTAGTCACCCCAAATAGTTTTCCAACAGTCTTGAAGGAGTTCCCAGAGATGCTTAGCACTTGTTGGCCCTTTTGCCTTCACTCTGCGGTCCAGCTCACCCCAAACCATCTCGATTGGGTTCAGGTCTGGTGACTGTGGAAGCCAGGTCATCTGGCGTAGCACCCCATCACTCTCCTTCTTAGTCAAATAGCCCTTACAAAGCCTGGAGGTGTGTTTGGGGTCATTGTCCTGTTGTAAAATAAATGCTGGTCCTACTAAATGCAAACCGGATGGAATAGCATGCCGCTGCAAGCTGCTGTGGTAGGCATGCTGGTTCTGTATGCCTTCAATTTTGAAAAAATCCCCAACAGTGTCACCAGCAAAGCACCCTCACACCATCACACCTCCTCCTCTTTGCTTCACGGTGGGAACCAGCCATGTAGAGTCCCTCCGTTCACCTTTTCTACAAAGACACGGTGGTTGGATCCAAAGATCTCAAATTTGGACTCATCAGACCAAAGCACAGATTTCCACTGGTCTAATGTCCATTCCCTGTGTTCTTTAGCCCAAACAAGTCTCTCTTGCTTGTTGCCTGTCCATAGCAGTGGTTTCATAGCAGCGATTGTACCATGAAGGCCTGCTGCACAAAGTCTCCTCTTAACAGTTGTTCTAGAGATGAGAAGGTGTGTCCAAACTTTTGGAAACAGGGAAAGAGACAAAAACAGGGAAAGAGACAGAGACAAGGAAAGAGACAGGGAAAGAGACAGAGACAGGGAATGAGACAGAGACAGACGGGGAAAAAGACAGAAACACACGGGGAAAGATGCAGACGGGGAAAGAGACAGACGGAGAAAGAAACAGTTGGGGAAAAAGACAGATGGGGACAGAGGCAGGCGTGGAAAGAGACAAACCTGGAACGAGACAAACCTGGAACGAGACAGACCTGGAACGAGACAGACTGGGAAAGAGAAAAACGGGGAAATAGACAGACAGGGAAAGAGACAAAAACAGAGAAAGAGACAAAAACAGGAAAAGAGACAGTGAGGAGGAAAGAGACAGGGAAAAAGACAGAGACAGGGAATGAGACATAGACAGATGGGGAAAAAGACAGAGACAAACAGGGAAAGAGACAGATGGGGAAAGACACAGATGGGGAAAGAAACAGGCAGGGAAAGAGACAGACTGGGACAGAGACAGGCGGGGAAAGAGACAAACCTGTAACGAGACAAACCTGGAATGAGACAGACCTGGAATGAGACAGACGGGGAAAGAGAAAAATGGAGAAAGAGACAGACGGGGAAAGAGACAGATGGGGAAAGAGACAGATGGGGAAACAGATTGACAGACAGACACAGAGATACAGAGAGACATAGAAACACAGCGATAGAGAGAGACAGACAGACACAGAGAGAGAGAGAAAGACAGAGAAACTGATACAGAGACAAACAGAGAGATAGACACAGATAGATAGAGAGGTAGACACAGACAGAGAGATACGCACAGACAAACAGACATGGATAGAGATAGAGACACACTTGGATAGAGACAGATACACAGACAGGCAGAGACAGACTGGGAAAGGGACAGACAGACACACAGAGACAGACAGAGAAAGAGACAGACAGAGACAGATAGACAGAGAGACAGACACACAGAGACAGACAGACAGAGACTTTGAGAGAGACATATATATATATATATATATTATATATATATATTGTAGAGACAGAGAAGAAGAAAGAGCATAATTATTAGGGGTGCAAATGATGAAAGAAAAGAAAACATTTTCAAAACATGTCAGTTTGTTTGGTTTCATGTATGAACTTCATATGCGGAAAGTGAAGCACTTACACCCCTTGACATGCTCTGAAAGATTTTATAAATAGAAGTTTCAGCAATCTGCTTATGTGTGGGCAAATAAATCATCAAGATATTCTAATAACAGCTTCCTTTGCAATTGCCAATCAATGATATTTCAGATGTGCTCGGTTTATAAGTCGAGAGATGCTACAGGGTATGGAAAAATGTTTAGGTAACTCAGGAAACTTACCTCAAGCATTTGAAAGGTTGTCAGCTCACCAACCCCATCCCATCATCCAATATTCACGGATCCACGTCCTGATCAGCCGCAAGAGAAATCCATTGAAAGAAGAAATGGTTCCAGTTCCAAGTGAAGATAAAAATGTATTTTATTCAGTTCCAAATATTTAAAACATTGAGGCAAACATGGGGAATAAGGGAATAATGGCAATGCGTTTCAAACGCTAGCTATTGCTTCCCAATTTCTTAGTGTTTCATATATCATTCAAATGTTCATTTATCCTGACTTTCAGTCTCCTTGTAGTACAACCTACATAAATCTTGTATAAGAAAGAACATCTGATTATATATACACCGCAATATCAGAATTGCAATTTGTATATTACTGAATGGCAAAGTTGTTTGAATTGTTACTGCATAGTAACCCTTTGGACACCGCTATTCAAATAGATAACATGTAAAAGAATTAAAAATCAAGGCTATCCCAAATGGTGCTTGAACCGAGCCAAAAAAATCCTGCCTAAAAAGGATAAGTATGAATTGATATAAAAAAAATAAGAACGGAAATATTGAAACCAGACAGAATAAACCTGTACTCTCTTTGTAATATAGTGCACAATATATGTCTATATAGAATATTGTTAATACCGGACTGTTTTGTATGAAGATGATATTTTATGGCAAATATTAAAAGATGGATGCAGTGTTGTTGCAAAGAGAGCTGATACTGTTGGAAATATCATATCTCAAAGTTTTTTTTCTATAAAATTATGGGCATTAAGAATAAATAAAAATAAAACCTGACTAAATTGCAATGGTTTTTTTTCTGATGAGGGGCATCTCGATCTAAAACCTGTGGCTACGTTCACCCTTGCCATGACTTTTATGATTGTACTATCCATTGAAAGAAAAAACTGCTCCAGCTCCAAGATGATGAAGATTCCATTCCAAATATTTATAAAATTGAGGCAAGCATGGGGGATAAGGGAAAAATGGTGACGCGTTTCGAACACTAGCTGCCTTCTTTTTCAAAGCCTTATAGGATAAAAAATTCCCAGCATGCATAAATACCGACATGAACCAATAGTACACACACACCTCTCCACAATTTTGCACCGACCCAAATTTCCTCCCTTATATCTGTCTACCACCCTACCTACTCTCTGTATTCCGCTAATGAATGAAGACTAACATCCCATAGATTACAGACCTCCATCTCCAGGACTTTTCTGACTCTGCACCAGTTATCTGCAATGAAGTACACCAGACAATCTGGATGATTATCAATATCCACAGTTTCGAATTTGACCTAAAACACATTTCTTCTCCTCACCTCACTAAATATTCCCTTCTCTCTTTTATATATTCAATAGTATGTTGTATCTGTACTTCTACAGATACTGTCTGATGACTGATTTATGCAGCGTTATTTGAATATCCCTATTATACTGATGGCTGGACCTTACACAACAAACACTTTATTTTTACCTTTTGTGTCTCACCTATTTCCTAATAGATTGTAAGCTTGTGAGCAGGGTCCTTACTCCTGTTGGTATGAGTTGAACTATGTGTTTATTTTAATAATGTCTTTTCTTGTTTGTATAAGTTCCCTCTGCATTGTAAAGTGCTAAGGAATATGCTGGTGCTATAGAAATAAAAAAATACTATTATTATTCTTATTATTTATTGTCATTACAGTAACACCAGCAACATACCGTCATTTTTGAGAAAAGGACATAACTGGTTCCATGACCAAATAAATCTAACACTGAGTTATTAGTGCACCTGGAATGAAGACTAGAATTTTCTGTGTACCATACATTATGGCACCCAACACCATAACCACAGGAGTAGGACCTGTGTTACGTTCCCTCATGAAGGCCTCCTCATGACATTGCACTTGTGGTCTCCAGACCAATCATAGGCTATCATTGCATCTTATAACTCATACACAAATGAGACTCATTGCAAAAAAGAATAGACTTTCATTCCAGTCTCCATTGCTCCTTTCAAGTGTTGTAGTCTCCATGTTGACCAGTAGCAATACCATGTGGCCTCTACTAGGGAATATAATGCGGGTCCTTCCTTGGGATTATGGTGTGGGGGGGCATAATGTATGGTAGTTTTCACTTCAGATTTACATGCTCTACAACAGTCCAAAATAAGATGACTGACTACAAGCCTAATATTATGCTCACTGTCAGTGACAACAGGAATGCATGCAGATCAAAATGAACAATGTGTGATGCTAGTCACTACTTATAGGTAGCACGAACAGTAGAGTAGTCAGATAAGCTGGGGTCAGGTACCAGGAGGACACATAATGGATTCCAGGAGAAAACAGAGACGTAGTCAAGCCATGATCTGGGATCAGAAAGCCAGGAAAGCATGTAATGGATACTGGGAGTAAACTAAGACGTGATCAGGGAATGATCCGAGGTCAAAATACCAGGCGGTTGCATCAAGAACAGAGAGCAGGCAGAGGGGAATCAAACAACAGTCTGGGGTCAAGACACAAAGATCAGAACACATGTATACTGGCCAAGAGCACTACTCACAACCAGAATAAGCAACTTGCAGGATTCCGAGAGATGTTGCTCAGTTAAGAAGCAGAACAATTATAAGGAAGATGGAACACCTAAGCCATCCAGCACCTCCCAGAACAAGAATGGAAGCCTGCGCTGTCAATCTACACTGACAGCTCACTACACCAGGTAAACACGGGAGAGCCTCTCATAGTGAGCCAGATGCTCTCCACAGAGGAATTGTGACACAATGTCAGAGACACAATGACTCTGCTTACTTGTCTGCTTGTGCACTGGCTCTTAACTGTGTTGCAGTATAATATCTTACTGAAGAGTAAGAAAGGTTCATGATGGCTATGAAACTATCTGACACTCAGTTTACTTTGTACTAGACTGATAGACTGGTAAGCAGTGTTAGTTGTGCATGGCCCCTCAGTTGCTATTATTATGATTTTTCCTTAGCTGTGCCCCCTCCAGGGTGGTATGAGTATACACTTGTCTTGTCTGGTCCCTACCTTGACCCCTACTGTGAACGGCATCAACAACATCTGTCCTGGGAATGACTGGAGGTCTAATGGTTGTCCCATCAAAACAGAAAGAAAGGGGGGCTGTAAATTAATTGTACAGGGTGGACCATTTATAAGGCCTAAGGGGATCATGGGGACCAATCCACTTTCCAGGACACTGTTCATGTAGGAATGCTCGGACCTGACACCCATAATGTGGTGGTGAACCATCACAGGTCCTTCCTACAGAGCATTCCTACATGAACAGTGTCCTGGAAAGTGGATTGGTCATCATGGGTCAGTTGAATGGCCACCAATATCACCCAATTTGACCCCCTTAAGGGTGCTTTACACGCTACAATAAATCTTACGATGTGTCGGCGGGGTCACGTCGTAAGTGACGCACATCCAGCATCGTAAGTATGATTGTTGCGTGTAAAGCCTCCGTGCAATTGCGATTGAACGAAAATCCGTTCATCGCATGCACGTTGTTCATTTCGCAAAGATTGAATGTGCGGTTGTGCAATGTTCCCGAGGCAGCACACATCGCCGTGTGTGACACCCCGGGAGCATTGAACGACAGCTTACCTCTGTCCGGGGCTCCCGCCGACAATGCGGAAGGAAGGAGGTGGGCAGGATGTTTACGTCTCTCCGCTTCTATTGGCCGGCTGCCGTGTGACGTCGCTGTGACGCCGAACGTCCCTACCACTCCAGGAAGTGGATGTTCGACGCCCACAGCGAGGTTGTATGGACGGGTAAGTATGTGTGACAGCTTTTAATCAATTGTGCGGCATGGTCAAAAAATTGAAGGTGCCGCACATACGATGGGGGCGGGTCACATCACATACGATATCGTATGCGAAATTGAAAGGTGTATAGCAGGCTTTATACTTTTATTTTTGGGGTCATCTGAAGGCAATTGTCTAAGCTGTGAAGATACAAGATGTGCAACATCTGAAACAACGGATACTGGAAGCCTGTGCGAGCATTTCTCCTGCGGTGTTGCTATTAGTGTGCCAAGAGTGGGAGAAGAGGGTTGTATTGACAATCCAACACAATGGGCAGCACTTTGAACACATTTTATAAGTGGTCATAAAATTGGAAATAACTAATGAATGAAAAAAGTTACATTAAAATTAAGCACACATTTTTTTTTCTTGTGAAATTCTCAATAAGTTTGATGTGTTACATGACCCTCTTCCCATTGGAAAAAATAAAGTTGGATCCAAAATAGCTGACTTAAAAATGGCCGCCATGGTCACCATCCATCTTGAACAGTTTCCCCCCTCCCATGTACTAATTAGCCGCAAACAGGAAGTTGATATCACCAATCATTCCCATTTTATTTAAATGTATCCATATAAATGGCCCACCCTGTATTTCGGTCCCATTGAAAGAAGAGGCATGGCAACATTTAAATTCATTTAAAGCAAATCAAATTATACAATATGAGCACTTAACATGTTGGATACAGCGGGATCTTTTTTAAGAAGCTTGTCTGCTGTTTCAACAGGTTGGAGAGATGTCCTGACTTCAGCTCCTCAAATATACAGATACAACTGAATATAATAGAGGAGCAGGGACCCATTAGAGACCTCCTCCACTGTTCAGTATATTAAGACATTGAAGATTCTGCCAGGACCTTTTGGTCTTGTGACATTATCTATATAGACTGATGGATGACAAGAGACCCCATGTTTAAGAAGCAGAAATGAGGAGTAGGATAGACAAGAAAGGTTGGTGTGTGTAGCTAAGTTGCGCGTGATGTTATAGCTGAGCTGTATGTATTATTGTGGCAGACGTGTGTGTTAATTTAATGGGCTGTGTGTGTTTGTTTATCAGAGCCATGTGTATGCTTGTGTGTACACTGTGGAGTCATCATACTGTGTGTAAGGCCGGCGTCACACGGGACGATCTATCGTGCAATCGCACGAGTGATCATACTCGCCCCCGTCGTTTGTGCAGCACGGGCAATTAGTTGCCCGTGGCGCACAAAGTCGTTAACCCCCTGTCACACACACTTACCTCTCGGACGACGTCGCTGTGGGCGGCGAACATCCTCCTCCTGAAGGGGGAGGGACATTTGGCGTCACAGCGACGTCACACAATGGCCGGCCAATAGAAGCGGAGGGGCAGAGATGAGTGGGATGTAACATCCCGCCCACCTCTTTCCTTCCGCATTGCCGGCGGCGCAGGTAAGCTGTGTTCGTCGTTCCCGGAGTGTCACACGGAGCAATGTGTGCTGCCACGGGAATGACGAACAATCGGCGCGCAGAAGGAGGAACGACTTTATGAAAATGAACGATGTGTCAACGAGCAACGATAAGGTGAGTATTTTTGCTCGTTCGTAGGTGTCACACGCTACGATATCTAGGATGATGCCGGATGTGCGTCACTAACGACGTGACCCCGACGATATATCGCCCGATATATCGTAGCATGTGACGCCGGCATAAGGGTCTGTGCTGTCATGTTAATGAGTGGGGGAGTTATGAGGACATCATATTTTGAATAGAGAGCTAGGGAGACATCATACTGTAAGAGGCTGTGTGGGCATCATTCTATGAGTGGGCATTGTGAGGGCATGATACTATGAGGCAAATGTTCTGCCGGGATATTATACTGTGTTGTAGACACTTTGGAGTCACCGTACTGTTTGGGAGACACTCTATGGAACATCACACTGTAATAGGGAAGGGTCAATGTGAAGGTCATCATACTAAATGAGAGTTACTTAGTGGGGGACATTGTACTGTATGTGGCACTGTGGGAGGTCCCATAAAGTATAATGATGGGGAATACTGTGGGGGCATCATACGTGGAGGATGTTACTACATGTGGGTGTTACTATGGAAGGCATAGTACTATGTGTGGAGAATATCCTGTGGGGGAGACGATGGACAGCCATGACCAAAAGTTTTGGGAATGGGACAAATTTTGTGTTTCAAATTTTGCTGCTTCAGTGTTTTTAGATTGTCTAGTCAGATGTTTCTAAGGTATACTAAAGTACAATTAGAAGCATTTCTGAAATGTTTAAACTTATACTGACAAGTGCATTAAATATATGTAAAGACTCAATATTCACAATGTTAGTACTTATGTTCCCACACTTTTGTAGTTCATTCTGGCACGCTCGATATCAGTTTCTGGGTCAAATATTTACTGATGACAACAAATTCTTGCCAAATCAGTGTTTGAAGTGCATCACAATATTTGTGATTTTTTTTTTTGTCCCCCAAATTTTTGAAAATTGAACACATATTTTCAATTTGATTGAAATCTGGAGAGTTTCTGGCTATAAATGCAAATTTTCCACTTGCTTAGTTATCAAATATTGATTTGTGACAATTTGATAAAAATATTGCTCATACCATATTGCTCCTGAATCATTGGTCGAAGTTGTTCTTGGAGAAGAATTAGATACCTTTCTATATTTGTGGCAGTGTTCTTTCCAAAAATTGGAAAAAGCGGATTCCTTTTCATGATAAACAGCTAAACACAAAAATGGTCTCAAGATGCTTTACTATTTTTATGACTCAGGACCCACCTTTTCTTTTATTGGACAATCATTCTTCCTGATGTAAGAAACAATCTGAAAAGGGCTTTAACAGAGAAAATAACTTTACAGTTTACTTCTTGTAGAATGTCAACCTGTCTTTGATGTTTTTCTCGGAGAGAAGTCTTTTCACTGCCAATTCTTGATAACAGTTTAGTCTCTAAAAGCCTTTGCTTCACTGTGTGTGCATATACACTGACACTACCATTCAAGTGCAAGCGCTGCACTAGTGTTGAACCAATTCCATAGCTGAATCCATTTTAGCAGACAATACTGACACTTACTGGACTTTCTTGGGTGCAATGAAGCCTTCTTCTCAGCAAATGAACCTCTCTATGAAGTTCTTATTGATGACCTGATAAATGGTTGATTTAGGAACAATCCTACAAGCAAATATGTTCTTTTCTTATAGCCCTTTTGACACAAAGCAAGTAGCCATGATTAATAGAAGCAGACAATAATTTCAAGCACCAGCCCCCTTTTAAAGTAACCAGTTGCTCTTAAAATTCAATCAGCATAAGGCTATGTGCGCACGTTGCGTACAGTCACTGCAGAAATTTCTGCAGCGATCTGAAGAGCACACGTGCGCTTTAAATCGCTGCAGAAATGTCCGTAGTGAAAAAAAAAAAAAAGATTCCATGCGCTCTGCCTGCAGCTCCTGCCATAGACAGAGCAGGAGCTGCCGGCAAAGCGCACGGAAGAAGTGACATGTCACTTCTTAGAACGCAGCGCTTCGGCAGTAGCTGAAGCGCTGCGCTCTAAAACGCCACGTGCGCACAGCCCCTGCACAATCTCCATAGACTGTGCAGGGGACGCAGGACGCATGCAGTTACGCTGCGCTACAAAGCGCAGCGTAACTGCATGAATTACGCACACGTGCGCACGTAGCCTTACAAAGTGATATTAGATTATATCAGATGGATTTACTATTAAATTAATTTTCTTTACAAGAAATTACTTAATTTCTTTGCACTTTATCTTTATTTAATCACTTCCTAAGTTAATTAAAAGTTATTACAAATTGACACTATAAAAACTGAATAAGTACACTTTGTGAAAATCAAAATTTATGTCAATCTCAAGACTTGTATAAATCAGTCACATCAAGAGGAGAAGGTGAACATTATGTTGCCTATAAATAAGGAGTCTACTTTCTCCGAAATGCATCAAGCGTAAATATATTCTGCACTTGGTTGAAATGACCTTTTTTATGAATTTTGAATAAAGAATTTTTTTCTTACGTCTGTGCTGGATCTTCTCTTGTCCCCTTTTCCTTTTGATGTGACCGATTATTCAGCTGTGGAGGCCAAACCACTTGTTCCGTGCACCAGACCAGAAGTTGGAGATAAGTGCTTTGGAGTGGTGAGCTGATAAATTCCTTATTTGTGTTTTCTCAAGACTTGTAGCCATGTTTGCACTGTTTAGGCCGTTATAATGTGGGCAGAGGGAATGCAATGTATACACATCGTACTGTGTGTGGGCGAATATACTATGGGGACAACAAGCTGTGTGGGAGGAATGTACTGTGGTTACAGCATACTGTGTGGGGAAATGTAATATGGGGCATAATATTACTTTTAGGGGAATTTACTGTTGGGACATCATACTGTATGTGGAAGTGTGTTCTGTGGGGACACCATACTGTGGGGATATTATACTCTGTATGGGAAATGTTCTGCGGGACCATAATATTGTGTCTGGCAATTTATTGTGGGAACATCCTACTGTATGCCAAGAATATACTGTGGAGAAATCACACCATGTGTGGGGATTGTACTGCTGGGACTTTATACTGTGTGTGGCACAATGTACTGTAGGGACATCATGCTGTAGAGGGAATACAGTTAGGTCTAGAAATATTTGGACAATGACACAATTTTCGCGAGTTGGGCTCTGCATGCCACCACATTGGATTTGAAATGAATTCTCTACAACAGAATTCAAGTGCAGATTGTAACGTTTAATTTGAAGGTTTGAACAAAAATATCTGATAGAAATTGTAGGAATTGTACACATTTCTTTACAAACACTCCACATTTTAGGAGGTCAAAAGAAATTGGACAAATAAACCAAACCCAAACAAAATATTTTTATTTATAATATTTTGTTGCGAATCCTTTGGAGGCAATCACTGCCTTAAGTCTGGAACCCATGGACATCACCAAACGCTGGGTTTCCTCCTTCTTAATGCTTTGCCAGGCCTTTACAGCCGCAGCCTTCAGGTCTTGCTTGTTTGTGGGTCTTTCCGTCTTAAGTCTGGATTTGAGCAAGTGAAATGCATGCTCAATTGGGTTAAGATCTGGTGATTGACTTGGCCATTGCAGAAGGTTCCACTTTTTTGCACTCATGAACTCCTGGGTAGCTTTGGCTGTATGCTTGGGGTCATTGTCCATCTGTACTATGAAGCGCCGTCCGATCAACTTTGCGGCATTTGGCTGAATTTGGGCTGAAAGTATATCCCGGTACACTTCAGAATTCATCCGGCTACTCTTGTCTGCTGTTATGTCATCAATAAACACAAGTGACCCAGTGCCATTGAAAGCCATGCATGCCCATGCCATCACGTTGCCTCCACCATGTTTTACAGAGGATGTGGTGTGCCTTGGATCATGTGTCGTTCCCTTTCTTCTCCAAACTTTTTTCTTCCCATCATTCTGGTACAGGTTGATCTTTGTCTCATCTGTCCATAGAATACTTTTCCAGAACTGAGCTGGCTTCATGAGGTGTTTTTCAGCAAATTTAACTCTGGCCTGTCTATTTTTGGAATTGATGAATGGTTTGCATCTAGATGTGAACCCTTTGTATTTACTTTCATGGAGTCTTCCCTTTACTGTTGACTTAGAGACAGATACACCTACTTCACTGAGAGTGTTCTGGACTTCAGTTGATGTTGTGAACAGGTTCTTCTTCACCAAAGAAAGTATGCGGCGATCATCCACCACTGTTGTCATCCGTGGACGCCCAGGCCTTTTTGAGTTCCCCAGCTCACCAGTCAATTCCTTTTTTCTCAGAATGTACCCGACTGTTGATTTTGCTACTCCAAGCATGTCTGCTATCTCTCTGATGGATTTTTTCTTTTTTTTCAGCCTCAGGATGTTCTGCTTCACCTCAATTGAGAGTTCCTTAGACCGCATGTTGTCTGGTCACAGCAACAGCTTCCAAATGCAAAACCAAACACCTGTAATCAACCCCAGACCTTTTAACTACTTCATTGATTACAGGTTAACGAGGGAGACGCCTTCAGAGTTAATTGCAGCCCTTAGAGTCCCTTGTCCAATTACTTTTGGTCCCTTGAAAAAGAGGAGGCTATGCATTACAGAGCTATGATTCCTAAACCCTTTCTCCGATTTGGATGTGAAAACTCTCATATTGCAGCTGGGAGTGTGCACTTTCAGCCCATATTATATATATAATTGTATTTCTGAACATGTTTTTGTAAACAGCTAAAATAACAAAACTTGTGTCACTGTCCAAATATTTCTGGACCTAACTGTATACTGTGGGAGCATAATACTTTTTCAGGAAAATATGCTGTGAGGACATCATACTGTGTGTGTGGACGAATTTATTGTAGGAATAGTCTAAAGTGTGTGGGGCAATGTGCTGTCAGGACACCATACTCTGTATTGTGGGGACATCCTACAGTGTGGGGGATCACTTCTTGGACATAATACTGTGTGTGGTGTAATGCATTTTGCGCAATCTATTATGTATGGGAAATGTAGTGTGTGGATATCTTATTGTGCATATTGAAAGTGTACTGTAGGGGCTTTATACTATGTGTGGAGGAATGTACAGTGAGAGTCATCATACTGTGTGTGGAAAATGTACTGTAGAAACATCTCAATGTGTATGGGGAAATGTTCTGTGGGGCATCATACTGTGTACTGGGGAATTGTCAAGCTGCACTACTGAAGTTACTGAAGCCATAGCTAATGTAGATTCAGACTGTAGTTTAGCAAGCAACCATTAGGGGTCAACAGAGTAGTCAGTAATTCGTGTCAGCAGCAAGAGGTCTAAGGGTACCATCACACTTTAGCGACGCTCCAGCAATCCCACCAGCGAGCTGACTTGGTCAGGATCGCTGGTGTATCGCTACATGGTCGCTGGTGAGCTGTCAATCAGGCAGCTCTCCCCAGCGACCAGTGACCAGCCACCAGCCACCAGCGACACGCGAAAGCGATGCTGCGCTTGGTAACTAAGGTAAATATCGGGTAACCAAGCAAAGCCCTTTTCTTGGTTACCCGATATTTACCTTGGTTACCAGCGCACACCGCTTAGTGCTGGCTCCCTGCACTCCTAGCCAGAGTACACATCGGGTTAATAAGCAAACTGCTTTGCTTATTTACCCAATGTGTACTCTGGCTACGTGTGCAGGGAGCCGGCACTGGCAGCCTGAGAGTGGCAGACGCTAGTAACCAAGGTAAATATCGGGTAACCAAGCAAAGCCCTTCGCTTGGTTACCCGATATTTACCTTACTTACCAGCGTCCGCAGCTTCCAGACGCCGGCTTCCTGCTCCCTGCACATTCAGATAGTTGCTCTCTCGCTGTCAAACACAGCAATGTGTGCTTCACAGCGGGAGAGCAACGTCCAAAAAATGAACCAGCACTGTGTGTAACGAGCAGCGATTTCACAGCAGGGGCCAGATCGCTGCTCAGTGTCACACACAGCGAGATCGCTAATGAGGTCACTGGTGCGATCTCGCTATGTGAGAAGTACCCCTAAGACAGAAGCATGGGGAAAGACAAATACTGGAGTCAGGACCAAGGATACAGGTCACCAGCCTGGCAGTCCAAATACAGATAAGGGAAGAGGACAAGCAAATAAGGACAGGGAAAAAAAGCAGACATGAAGTCAGTGTAGTCAGGGATGAGGACAGGCAGATGAACATGGGAGGGTACAAGTCAGGACACAGTAGCAGGGAGACAGGACAGATTGGGAACACTCACCAGAGCCACTATACAAGGCAGAAATATCACTGGTGCTGATATTTAGGTGCAGCAGCAAGACATAGCGTCACAGAATATGGCACCAGGCAAGGGAAGTTAACCCTTGACATGACCAGGCCGGAGCTAGGTGAAACCACAGCAGGGAAAAGCCGGCCTGGATCCTGACAAGAATGTACTTCAGGGGCATCAAATTGTGTGAGGGAAAATAATATGTGAGCTTCATACTGAGTGTGGGGAAATGTACATTTGGGACATCATAATACGTGGGGAGTGAATGTACTGTGGAAGCATCATACTGGATGTGGAGAAATATAAAGGGTGTGTGTATGTGTAATGTGGGGGGCATTGTACCATAGTTATTATGGTGACTTTATAATGTGTGTGATGGCTTCGTTGGGGCCATGAAAGTTTTCCCATACTATGCTGGAACAATTGAAGCAATATTTCTATGTTTGTACATATGAGACTGTGCAAGGGCTGGATACTGGCTTAGTATAAAATAATAAGTAGCTCTTCATTATCTTTCAAAGTTAGGAACCATGTAGTTCGTCATCATTGATAAGTCATTTAGGACAGTTGGCTGAAGAAGGAGAACTTATGCTGCTGCCATAATATTGTTACCTAATTTTCCCGGATACACAAAGAAAAACTTAATTTTTTTTTAACACTTTAATTCACTGCAAAAATATGTTCTAATGATATTCTTAGAGGTCAAACTGAATTTCAGGCAAAATATATGACTCATATATAAGTGTAAAAATTAAAGGGGTTGTCCGACATAAACTCAAAAATTTTTGGTAAGCTAATCTGTGCTGTATTGTCATATAAAACACCCCTACATTGTTATTTTTTGTTTTCTAACTTTTGTTCCTCTTGAATTCACCCTTTATTCTCTGCACCTCTTTGTTTACATTCAGCTGTAGCAAACATGACCACTTCCTGTGCAAAACCTCAGTCAGAGCTGGCACCGCCCAGCCTCAGTGTCCAGGCTCGCCCCCTGCCCGCCCTCACTGTCCAGCCTCACCCCCTGCCCGCCCCCTGCACACACATTTCCTGTCAGTATTCTTCCCCAGCACCTGACCTGTTATCACTACAGCATTGCAAATAACAGCCCCACATCGGGCTCTGCACCCCACACCACATCAGGCTCTGCACCCCCCACCACATCGGGCTCTGCACCCCACACCACATCGGGCTCTGCACCCCACACCACATCGGGCTCTGCACCCCACACCACATCGGGCTCTGCACCCCACACTACATCAGGCTCTGCACCCCACACGCACACATATGGCTCTGCACCGCACACGCACACATATGGCTCTGCACCGCACACACACACATATGGCTCTGCACCGCACATGCACACATATGGCTCTGCACCGCACACGCACACATATGGCTCTGCACCGCACACACACACACACACATATGGCTCTGCACCGCACACGCACACATATGGCTCTGCACCGCACACACACACATATGGCTCTGCAACGCACTCGCACACATATGGCTCTGCACCGCACACACACACACACACATATGGCTCTGCACCGCACACACACACACACACATATGGCTCTGCACCGCACACGCACACATATGGCTCTGCACCGCACACACACACATATAGCTCTGCAACACACACGCACACATATGGCTCTGCACCGCACACACACACACACACACACACATATGGCTCTGCACCGCACACGCACACATATGGCTCTGCACATGCACACATATGGCTCTGCACCACACACACACACACACGTATGACTCTGCACCACACACGCACACATATGGTTCTGCACCGCACACACACACATATGGCTCTGCACCGCACACACATGGCTCTGCACCGCACACACACACACATATAGCTCTGCACTGCACACGCACACATATGGCTCTGCACTGCACACACACACAAATATGGCTCTGCACCGCACACACATGGCTCTGCACCGCACGCACACATGGTGCTCTGTACCGACCCCCCTACCCCCATAGGGAACACATGTAGGGAGTACATACTCACCCGTCCTCGGTCTCCGCTGCTCCTGCACGTTTGCATGCTGTCTGTGCTCTGGACATATCAGCACAGTAGTGACATCACCGCTGTGCTGAAGAGAGCACAGACAGCGGGACAGTGATGAGAAGCAGCGCTGCGCTGCTTCTCATCAGCGCTTTCAAATGTACTGGCATCTGTGATCTGTGATGCCGGTACATTTGAATGTGCGATCCTGAGCAGGGGCCCGGTGTTGGCGGTGACACCACGACAGCCGCCGCCAGGCCCCTCCCCCAGGTCACGGACCCCACAGCAGTGCAGGGGGAAGTTGCGGGGAGAGTAAGGGATGTGGGGGAATGTGTGGGAGGGTGCAGGGAAGGGGGGCAGGGCTCATCGCACTGTAGCTGCCCAGCAGGGAGGCGACATGCTGTTCCAGATTTGCATGTCAACATGGTCCTGCCCATGTTGACATGAAATGTTCGGAAGCAGCAAAATCGCGGCAGGAGCGGTCACATGACCACTCTGAGCCGGTGGAGAGGGGCTGACAGCAGGGCAGGTAAGTGGTCTCTATCTAATTACCTGCCCCCACGTAGCCCAATAGGGAAATAAAAAAAAAAAAAGTCAAGAGAAGCCGGATAACCCCTTTAAGGTAAATGGACATGTTATATTAAAATATTGATACTTAGATATGTTTGTTTTTTCAGCATATTACAAGACTTGTGACAATGGGCTCTGACTTTAAAGACCACTGCAGACCAACTTTCTGAAGAAAAGCCCTCCACGTTGATTTAGTGATGAACTCATCATTGCATCCTCGTATACTGGAACTTAATATAAGCAACTTGGATGTTAACAATACAGTGCCAACAAGCAAGCCTAAATTATCATCATGTGAGCAAGTGGTTATAGCAGCTGAGGTATTTTTAACCCTTGGCATTGTAAGTCTCCTTGAAAACATCTTAGTCATTTCTGCCATAATTAAGAACAAGAATCTGCATTCGCCTATGTATTTCTTTGTGTGTAGCTTAGCAGTAGCTGACATGTTAGTTAGTGTGTCTAATGCATGGGAGACAATCACCATAAATCTTATCAACAACAAACATCTAGTCATGGAAGATGCCTTTGTACGTCATATTGACAATGTTTTTGATTCTATGATCTGTATTTCAGTGGTGGCTTCCATGTGCAGCTTACTTGCCATAGCAGTGGATAGGTATATCACCATCTTTTATGCTTTACGGTACCATAATATCATGACAGTGAAGAGAGCTGGAGCCATTATTGCTTGTATTTGGACATTCTGTACAGGATGTGGTATCATATTTATTCTCTACTATGAATCAACATATGTAATAATATGTCTTATTACGATGTTCTTCACCATGCTTTTCCTCATGGTATCTTTGTATATTCATATGTTCTTGTTGGCACGCACTCACGTAAAGAGGATAGCCGCTTTGCCAGGCTATAACTCTGTCCACCAGAGAACTAGTATGAAGGGAGCCATTACTCTAACAATATTGATAGGTATATTTATTGTATGCTGGGCACCATTCTTTCTTCACCTAATTCTTATGATTTCTTGTCCACAGAACCTTTATTGTGTGTGTTTTATGTCTCATTTTAATATGTACCTCATTCTGATAATGTGCAATTCTGTCATCGATCCTCTGATATATGCATTTCGCAGCCAGGAAATGCGCAAGACATTCAAAGAAATCATTTGTTGCTGCAGTCTGCGGATAACCTGTGAACTGCCTAGCAAATACTAATAAAATCCTGAAACCATCTTGCTTCTCCTTTTATTTGCAGTGTCCTACTTTCATAAACATTTTTATGGTTTTCAAAGGCAGGTGTGGAGGCGATACACGTAGGCATAGAATAGCATACACTAAAAAGGAACAGCTCGTTTAAAGAATGTTCTAGAAGCTAAATAGAAATGACAAAAGTTAAATCCTGATGATATAATAAATGGATAAATATGTAAAAAATATATCATAAATGGAAAAATTCACATGAATCTTTATACTCCCAAAAATAATGTGTATAAATCTAATTTTAAATGTGGAAAATTAAAAAAGAAAACATTATAACTTAAGGATTCTTGAACTTGAAATCTAGTCTAGAAGTTCTATATGAAAATATTTATGATTTGAATTACATATAGTCATCAGAAAAAAATAAGCACACCCTCTATTAATTCTACAATTTTTCACATTAAGACAATAATAATATCTGGTTTTTAAAAGGTGTTAAAATTAGCAAAATACAATCTTAGTTGAACACCAAAGCAAGACATTTATGTTATAAAAAAAGGTCAAAATACAGAAGCAGTGTGGTAAACATTAAGCACACTTGTAATGCTTTCATAGCAATTAAGAGGTTAACTAGCGAGTAGGTGGCACTAATCCAATGCTTTGGATTAATTGTTCATTCGCAAGGGTGATTTATCTTCATAAATGCAAAAGTTTTAGACGTTTGCTGACCTGGAGTTGGACTTGAAACAGTTTGTTAACACAATGCTAAGAAAATAAAGACATCAATTATTTTAGAGAAGAAATCATTGCTCCCCGTTAGAAATGATCGAACTGTTTGAAAGTCAAATTCTCTTGCTTAATTGAAATTTCACAATGTTGCAATGCCTCTAATTGCCATGAATATACATGAATAGCACTGAAATGGAACCTTTCTAAGCTCTGCAACATCTTAAAGCACTGATTGTGTCATAATTGCTGCACCCCGTAAACTAAGTTATACATTGTTAGATTCAGGGTCTCTTTACCTACATTAAGTTGCTCTCACTTGAGGTAGGAAAAACTTGGCGATAGATTCCCTTTAAACCCCTTTAGGACTGTAGTCAACCCCTTTTACTGCTTTTTATTGCAAACATAATTTTTTATTAATGTCCAAGTGACCTTAACCTTAACCTATCTTGAGAAAAACAGATACAAGCCATTGGTATCCAGCAGCCTATTTAACAACACACGGCTGTATCAAACTTTTTAGGTTACTTAAATTGTAATAATGGTTCAAAATGTATCCCACTTTGTTGGCACATCCCTGCCTTACTGGTGTTTCTACACAGGTGGTGAAAAGAGAAGGAGACGGGGCTTTTTAAAACAGCTTAGTGCAAAAAAAGATACCTGTTTGAGCAGTGACATAAATAGAATTCAATGGGGGGCCCTGGTGCAGAATTTGGACCTGATTTTAGGTGGGGCTTTGGACCTGCTCTGAGGCGCCGGGAGCAGTGAGTGCACTGCAGGGGGTGACTGTGCTGGGGAGGATAGTAATACGCTCAGCTTTTCTGATGGGGAGGCCAGAGATTAAATCAAACATACAACATATATGCTGTTTCTTTGGGAGAGAGACTGTCAGAGTCAGGGGCTCTCCGGGGGATCGACCAATTTTCTGATGGGCTGGAGAGCAGTGAAATTGTTCTCTTTAATAGAACCACACCATTGCCAAGCAACTGCTATTAAAGAGAATTAATATTCACTGCTCTCCCTACCCTTAATCGCACCCACCTCTCAGCACCGGCTTCACTGGAAAAAGATGGGTGGGATTATGAGAGTGGCTGCTGCCTCCTCTGACCCCCGCCACCACAATTTGCAGTGCAGGGACCTCACAGATCTCTGTGCTGCAATACATTTCAGCTGGATGTGCACACTCAGACGCACAGCCAGCTGAAGCAGGTGCTGAAGTCTGTGAGCCTCCTAAAACCCTGGGCCCGGTCAGGGGTACGACCTCTTCAACCACAGTCATTCCGCCCCTGGGTTTGAGTAATTTCAAAAGATTTTTTGGTGTGTTAAATTTAGAAGTGAAAGCTTTCAAAAAAAATTAGCCCTTATCTAGATAGCCAAAACAGTTGTGCACAGCAGTACTTTATAAAGTAAAGAAGTAATGGATTCTCAAATAGTGGTAAAATATTTTCCTTTTATTTGCATATCCAACAAGTTTGTTATTTTCAAGACAAGTAAACAATAAAAAAAGCCTAGTTTTCAGGGAGCAGAAACAGGATGGTTATTTTCAAAGAAGCAATGAATTGTTGTCAATAAGTCTTTCACAAGAACAGGCATAGTTAGTGAGCTATTTAATGATTATGTATGTTTCACAACAGCAGTACAGTTAATCACTATAAAATACAGTGGGAAGGTAGCCAGGATATGTGTGGCTGCTATGGCTATGCAATATGTGGCAGAAACTACGCCATAGAGAATTAGGATGGGGTAGGTTTTAGAGATGGTTACACTCACCACCACCCATATCATGTTATGCTGTTCGCCTGTGTAGCAAAGACAGAGTTTTATATTAAGCACATTGTATATGTCACTGAATGATATATAGCGTGCAATAGGAATGTACTGTTGTTTGAGAGGTGCTGTTCCAGATGTAGCAGCACCGAGACCGCATCGCAGCCGATGCCCGCTAGTATTAATGCCTGAGAATACAAAGTGTATGGTTATGTTATGTTTAATGTATAATGTAATGTATTAGTCAAATAACTGTTAGATGAAGATATAGGTTTTAGTAGCAGTAGCCGTGCTGGACATTTTCTGGCATGGAGAGACCGCAGAGTCAAGAGGGAGGAATGACAGATGGCCAGTGGGTTGCTTAGAGAGACTTGCCTGGAAAGGAGTGAGTTCTCCACTAGGGATCAAGGGCTAAAGACACAGCATGGAGTAAGGGCCAGTCAGGGAAACCACAGGTATCCTTGTAAGGTTCGGAACCTACGATAAACCCTGAATGGGCTAAGGGAAGTTGGTCGACTTGACAGCCGTTGAGGCCCATAAGCAGATAGCGGTGAGACTAGAGTGAGGAACAGGCCCAGCAGCTTGTGGACAAGAGGTCCAAGATAGCGGGGATAGGCTGAGAGGGAGTACCCCAGAGAATAACAGAAGGAGAACCGTAAGAGTTAGGCCATGTCTGTCATATCAGTGAGAAGGAAAATAAACTTAAAGTTAAATTCCATTGCCAGTGTTTAACTACTGCATCTATGGAAGGGACTGGCTGTGGGGTGATGGACAACACTCTGAAGTGAACAGCAAGTGTTGCACACAACACCCAAATTGATCCACACACATGTACTCTTTCTGGCGAAGGAGTGTGGAGACCCCACGGCCAGGCATCCATACGATCCTTTATGTGGCACTGCGAGAAAGAGTGTTCTCGGTACAACCCCTCATAAGGGACTGTGGTGAAGACGTCTAAGTTGCTGAATCATTGGCCATTTAAACAAAGATGGCAGGATATGGCCTAAGACTGACCGCGAGCCCTTCCCGTGGGTGGTGCAGAGGGAAAAGCTTGCAAAGCCATACTCTTTATGCTCGGAAGCTGTTGCGGAATAAGAAATGCCCCATGTTTAGTGGTGCCTGCCCCCGGTGGGTGCACTAGAGAGAGAGCCCGTCCTTCCCAAGAAGCTAATGAGGAATGAGTGGTGTCTCTAAACAAATGGAAGGAGGAACCAGAAGAGGCCCCACAGTGGTGAGAGCAGTCTGGAAAATGTAGAGTCCCCCAACAAAATGGAACAGTGCCATTAAGAGGGCAAATTCTGAAAAAAAAGGGCTGGTGGAACCATGCAGAGATGTAGCAGTTGGAGAAGGTGGCTGTGGCTTGTGATGAGCTGGCTGGCCATGAGAACAGTGAGCTAAGAGCTCCAGTCCAGCAGCTGATGAACGACTTGGTTGGCCGATGCCTTGAGGGGGCAGAATCCCAGTGGGCCCAGCAATATTGGGACACGTAAGTGGCTAAGTCACCCACAGCCAGATATCAACAGCTGGCCATAGAAGTAGACGTGGCCTACTTTGAAGGGCAGTGGGGCCAAGGATACATTGTGGAGGCTGGGACTCAGGACTTGGTCTTCATCAAAAGGGCCGCAGTGGAGTATGGCCATTTGCTCTGAGCCAGTCGTCCTTTTTTCAGAGGCTTTCAGGTGGTGTTCCGGAAATTGGAGAGCCCCTAGGATACCTATGCAGCCAACATCCTATGAGCCAAATTTACATTTCAGGGCAAAGTATATTGCTATTGCTGTGCTTGGAGGACACATGCGCTGAGTGAGGAGTGGAAGGCAATCGCAGTTCTCATAGTGTAGCCAAAGGTGGAGCCGAAAACCCCTTCCCAGTTACGCGTGTTGCATCTTAAGGCACGGGACTATTCCATGTTCTGTGAAGAGACAGGGCAGGAGATCTCGTCCCTGAAGAAGTTGGCCCAAAACAGCTGAAGGTTTGTCCTTTGTTTTCTCTTTCCCAAGTTGTTATGCACATGTTGTGCTCTCCTCTGCTGGAATGCAGAATTGTGTGGCAGGTGACAAAACCCCTTATCCCTACACAGTGGACCTTCTCTGACCACATGTACTCTGCATTGCCCTAAGAACATTGCTCCTTTGTCCCTAAGACTCTGACCTCGCCCCTTCGGGACATTGCCCCATGGGACTTTACCTACACCCGGTCCTTTTGGAAACTGTTTTACACCAGGGACTCACATCCACAGAGAGAAGTAGAACTAGTAAACCCTGAAGAGTGGGTCTGCGACTGTCATGCACTCTGCTGAAAATGGACATGTGCATGGACAATACGAAAGTACCTGTGGGTGGCCTGTTTTACTTGTTTTAAAGTTTTTACTAAAAATGGACTTTGGCCTCTGACTGTCACAGTTATGGACTCTAAAGTAATTTCTATGTGTGTATAACGGGTTTGTGGTTGGGCATGACCAAACTTAAGAGGGGAGACATGTAGGAGGTGGTCAAGTTCATCCCCACTGTAATCATGTTATGCTATTCCCCTTTGTAGCAAAACTGAGTTTTATATTAAGTGTATTGCATATTTCACTGAATGTCATATAGCATGCAATAGGAATGTACTGTTGCTTGAGATGTGCAGTTCCTGATGTAGCAGATCTGAGACCACACTGTGGATGGTGCCCCCTACCATTGAGGCCTGATAATACAAACTATATGAATATGTGATGTTTAATGTATAATGTAATGTGTTAGTCAGATAACTGTTAGATGAAGATATAGGTTTTAGTAGATGTAGCAGTTGTAGACACTTTCTGGTATGGGGAAAGCTCAGAGTCAAGAGAGGAAGGAGTGACAGATGACCAGTGGGTTGATTAGAGAGGCACATCTGTAGAGGAGTCAGTTCTGCAAGAGGGTTCAAGGACTAAAAACATGACATGGAGTAAGGTCTGGTCAGGGAACCCGAAGATATCTTTGTAAGGTCTGGAGCCTACAGCTCACCCCAAATGAGCTATGTGACGTCATTCTACTAGACAGCCATTGGACCCAGAACCAGACAACGGTAAGACTAGACTGGGGGAATAGAGGCACAGGCATGGCAGTTTGTGGACAAGAGGCCTAAGATAGTGGGGATAGGCTGAGAGGGAGTACCCCAGAGAATAACAGAAGCAGAAGAGTTCATATCTGTCATATGGGTGAGAAGCAAAATAATTGTGTAAGTCATGTTTGCCAAAAGAACTCCAGTGTCAAGTGTTTCACTACTGCATCTACGACGGAGACCGGCTGTGAGGTGATGGACACCACCCTGAATAAAACGGTATGTGTTTTAAAAACCCCTTCCAAAGTGATCCACACACACAAACTCTTTCTGGAGAAGAACTGTGGAGCCAGGATTTTACACCATTCTGTTGTGAATGCCAGTTATGCTGTTGCTGCTGTTAGGCTCCCTCTTGTGGCCAGGAATGGTTTTGACAGAGACCAGGTGTTCTTGAGCAATGGGCATTTCCATTGCTAACTCTCTGCCCATTTAAGCCTTTGCCTCCTGGCAGTCTGAGCCGATTATCATTGTCTTGTAGCTCACCTGCCTTTTCATCTTGCTTCTGACCACATCTACCCCAGATAAGTGCTTGGTTCTTTCTTAGTTGTTTTGTTCTTTTTGTTCTTATCTGGGTTTGTCATTTACTGTGGTTATTGTCAGTTTATTTGCAAGAATCTTCCCTCTTTGTTGCTTAGCTGGGAAGCTCCCTGCAGCTATGTTTGGCGTTTTGCTCCTATAAGTCCATGTGTTTATTTTTTCTTGAATTTGTAATTGTTCCTGTTTTTCTATTCATTGGTTTGACAAGAGCGCTTTATATAGGACGGAGTACAGATCGTGAAATCTGAGGACCTTTTTGTAATATCAGGTATTTGGGTTTTTGTAGGGTTTTTCTCTGGCCGCCATTAGCCCTTTTCCTATCCTTTCCTATTTAGTTAGTGCGGCCTCAACTTTGCTAATCCTATCCTCCATCTGTGTATTGTATTTTCCTATATCACCATAGTCTTTGAATGTGGGGGCTTGCTATACCTTTGAGGGTCTACCCTGAGGCAGAGAGTTATTCATCCTTCCTTCCTTAGGATAGCTAGTTTCTCTGGCTGGGTTTGCGGTGCATAGGATGTTAGTTCACTCCTCAGCTACTTCTATTGTTGGTGGTTAGTAAGGGAATGGTGGCCAGATTAGTTGCCAATGCTCTTGTCACCTTTTTGTCAATGATACATTGTGATCTTCCATAGTTCCGGATCATAACACCATTCTTTACAGACAAAAAGATGTAAGTAAAGTAGGGCAAATATGAGCAGGCTCAGAAGCAGCAGTTTAGCCTGTCATTATAAAACACAATGGGTAGTTAGCCAGGAGGTGTGTTGCTGATTACATGATGGTCAGGGAGAAGATGTGCAGTTGATCATGGGCCATCAGCATTGGTAGCAGCAAAATTAAATAGTAAAAAAAATAGACTATGGAGAGTCAGGCAAGCTTATACAGTATTTTGATAAATTTAACGTTTTCTCATTTGTGACAGATGGCCTAGTCCAATTGGGCATTACAAAGCTGCCTACTGTGTGAAATATCTTTTGTGATATTCCACTGAAGCTTGAACCTGACATTAGACAGAAAAGAAACCAGCCCCTCCAAATTCACCTGCTTCTGCCCATCCTTCCACTCCTCCTTTAGTAAAAAAGGAAGAGACAAAAAAACCTAGGTATGCTGATATTCCAAAAGCAAGCACCTACTACAAGCCCCTATAATTTGTTGACTTGTACTAGGGAAATATAAGACTATTACAAGTGTATAAAATGCATACTTTTTTTAAAACATGTCCACTGTGAGATAGACCGTTCCCTTTAAATTTCTGAAACCGTGACATTTTTCTTTTGTCTTTAACGCAAAATGATGTACATCTAAATCGGAAAATGTGGTGCTGTCAAGCATTCCACCATACATGTACATGATTGATTTAAACTGTCACCATGTAACTGTAGTGGCCCGGTCCAGATTGTGTCTGTTTCTTTAAGTACATTTACATATATGTAATATTATGTTATATGTTATAAGTAAAGCTTTTTTCATTTGCTGTGTTCTAGCACCATCTACTGGTGAAAACTGTAAGAATCTGAAGTGTGCATTGGGTGTTTTCCTATTGGCCAGTTCTTGGTCACATGGCTCAATAGGTAGAGCTATTCTCCAGCCTCTGTCTGGAAAGAGCTGGAATGAGCTGGTTCTGGCTGAGTCTCCTCTGAGGGAAGACATTATGTGGAGTTTCTCTTCACCACAAGACTCCTGCTAGGCCCGAGGCCTAGAATTTCACCATTTACTGATTCTTACAGCCAATATACTGAAGGCTTCCTATCCTGAATCCACACTCGCCAGATATACATCTCTTCAGACAGTAGGGCATACTGAGTATATACCAGACCCTACTGCACGCAGAAAGGGGAAGTTTGAGGGTCTCCCATCCCACTGCAATATTAGTGGCTTGCATGCCATTGTCCACACACCAGCCGTCCGGTCCCTGTAGTGCGCTGGGCAACTTTCTACATTTGCTTACAAGTACTGCATGTGTATTAACTAGCAGTGAAATCAACCCCAGGACTCCAGGTCTGTATAATCTTATTACTGTATCATATCTACCCTCTAAGCTCAAAAGACTCTGAACCTGCTAAAAGCATACCAGAATTAAATCTGAAACAAATCGTGTTCTTAAAAGCTCCAGAACCCTAATTCAACTTCAGCATTCAACTCCAAGCTGTATTTGCCGTGGCCTACCCAGAAAAGACTGAAACATACAGTATATTCCGTGCTGTTTTCCTTTGTTCCCGCTGTATTAAAGCAACTGTTATCCCCAAGATCGTGTCTGTGGACTGTCCATCAGCTGTGGATCCTGTGTGGGGGTGGATAGCAGGGAACATCAGGGCCTGGTAGACCACCCAGGGAACACGGCCCCTGCAACCTCGTGCCAGAACAGCAACTGTGACATATAGAACATTTGAGGTCCTCTGTCCCTGGGCCCTTACAAAGGTCGAATTTGGCATCACGAACAGGATCATTCCTCTGTGCCTATTTTCTCTTACTGCACTACAAGTCTCAGCAGTGCTATATTCAAGAGGGGGAGCCTTCCATCTCAGAAACTGGGTGGGTGCATAATAGTGCATCCCTTAAAGCTACAGTGTCGTCATTATTCTTAAAGAAACAGTACTTGCATCATCACCAAAATGTCTGAACCACTTCATAATGACCAGGCTGAGTCTGTTAACTCTGTATCATCATCAGCAGCAGCTAGTGCTCCAGTGGAACAGGCTAATGCCGCCAACCCAGTTCCAGCCCCTGTCATGGCTACCAGCATTAGAGTTGAGCGCGGTTCGAGGTTCTCCAGTTCGCGTCTCGAGTGATTTTGGGGGCTGTTCTAGATCGAACTAGAACTCGAGCTTTTTGCTAAAGCTCGATAGTTCTAGATACGTTCAAGAATGGTTCTAGCGACAAAAAGACCAGCTAATTACTAGCTGGCTTTCCGCTGTAATAGTGTAAGTCACTCTGTGACTCACACTATTATGAAATTTCAGTGTATAGTGTGCGGGAACAGCGCATTCAGATCACTGCTGTATGGATACTGGCGATCGCCAATTTTTTTTTTTTCCTTGTTTTCCTTCCCTAAGCACGCGCGTGTACTGGGGCGGGCCAGCATGTCAGCCAATCCCAGACACACACAGCTAAGTAGACTTTTAGCCAGAGAAGCAACGGCATGTGTGATAGGATGTCCATGTCACATGTCCCTGCATTGTAAAAATGGACATTTTCCTCCAGCACGCCATTATCTGCCTTCTGCGTCCTTGGTGTCAGTCATCACTGGCGCAGCTCCTATCTCCGATACTGCTGTGTACGCTCTATACACAGCGCTGTACAGAGAAGGGATAGACGTTTCTATTAGTCCTTTTAAGGGCTAATACCGGCAGGGTCAGAGCCATAGGTGACAGTCAGGGCCGTGAAAACAGAGTTTAACAGCTACACAAGATGACAGCGTCTGTGTAGCTAAGGTCAGGGATTTCCTCGCTGCATTTCCCCATTAGGAGGGATAGAAAGGCAGGCTTCCTTTCCTCTACCCAGACCCACAACCCTGCCACTGTACCCTCCTGCCCTTTGCACACTCAAGCTCATTGTTACTAAGCCATTATACTAGCAAACACGGAGTGAACTTAGTGGCATCCTAAAAGTGGCTGTTGGACTTCTATATTGTCCCACTAGTGCAAAGATATTTTCAGCACGTCTGCCTGCATTGCACACTCAAACTCATTGTTACTAAGCCATTATACTAGCAAACACTGAGTGAACTTAGTGGCATCCTAAACGTGGCTGTTGGACTTCTGTATTGTCCCACTAGTGCAAAGATATTTGCAGCACGTCTGCCTGCATTGCACACTCAAACTCATTGTTACTAAGCCATTATACTAGCAAACACTGAATGAACTTAGTGGCATCCTAAACGTGGCTGTTGGACTTCTGTATTGTCCCACTAGTGCAAAGATATTTGCAGCACGTCTGCCTGCATTGCACACTCAAACTCATTGTTACTAAGCCATTATACTAGCAAACACTGAGTGAACTTAGTGGCATCCTAAACGTGGCTGTTGGACTTCTGTATTGTCCCACTAGTGCAAAGATATTTGCAGCACGTCTGCCTGCATTGCACACTCAAACTCATTGTTACTAAGCCATTATACTAGCAAACACTGAGTGAACTTAGTGGCATCCTAAACGTGGCTGTTGGACTTCTGTATTGTCCCACTAGTGCAAAGATATTTGCAGCACGTCTGCCTGCATTGCACACTCAAACTCATTGTTACTAAGCCATTATACTAGCAAACACTGAGTGAACTTAGTGGCATCCTAAACGTGGCTGTTGGACTTCTCTTTGTCCCACTAGTGCAAAGATATTTGCAGCACGTCTGTCTGCATTGCACATTCAAACTCATTGTTACTAAGCCATTATACTAGCAAACACTGAGTGAACTTAGTGGCATCCTAAACGTGCTGTTGGACTTCTGTATTGTCCCACTAGTGGAAAGATATTTGCAGCACGTCTGCCTGCATTGCACACTCAAACTCATTGTTACTAAGCCATTATACTAGCAAACACTGAGTGAACTTAGTGGCATCTTAAACGTGGCTGTTGGACTTCTGTATTGTCCCACTAGTGCAAAGATATTTGCAGCACGTCTGCCTGCATTGCACACTCAAACTCATTGTTACTAAGCCATTATACTAGCAAACACTGAGTGAACTTAGTGGCATCCTAAACGTGGCTGTTGGACTTCTGTATTGTCCCACTAGTGCAAAGATATTTGCAGCACGTCTGCCTGCATTGCACACTCAAACTCATTGTTACTAAGCCATTATACTAGCAAACACTGAGTGAACTTAGTGGCATCCTAAACGTGGCTGTTGGACTTCTGTATTGTCCCACTAGTGCAAAGATATTTGCAGCACGTCTGCCTGCATTGCACACTCAAACTCATTGTTACTAAGCCATTATACTAGCAAACACTGAGTGAACTTAGTGGCATCCTAAACGTGGCTGTTGGACTTCTCTTTGTCCCACTAGTGCAAAGATATTTGCAGCACGTCTGCCTGCATTGCACACTCAAACTCATTGTTACTAAGCCATTATACTAGCAAACACTGAGTGAACTTAGTGGCATCCTAAACGTGCTGTTGGACTTCTGTATTGTCCCACTAGTGGAAAGATATTTGCAGCACGTCTGCCTGCATTGCACACTCAAACTCATTGTTACTAAGCCATTATACTAGCAAACACTGAGTGAACTTAGTAGCATCTTAAACATGGCTGTTGGACTTCTGTATTGTCCCACTAGTGCAAAGATATTTGCAGCACGTCTGCCTGCATTGCACACTCAAACTCATTGTTACTAAGCCATTATACTAGCAAATACTGAGTGAACTTAGTGGCATCCCAAACATGGCTGTTGGACTTCTGTATTGTCCCACTAGTGCAAAGATATTTGCAGCACGTCTGCCCGCATTGCACACTCAAACTCATTGTTACTAAGCCATTATACTAGCAAACTTACATAATGGTATAATGTCTCAAGCATATGGAAAAATATTGGAATATACAATGAAAAATGCTACTTGCTAATTTGAACATGTGAATAATGAATTGCATACCTGCCATGAATATTAGGAAAAATGAGATATTTAGCAATCACATTGATCAATGTAACTGAGCCCCAAGACCTCGCCAAGGTATATCTCTATATTGGGGTCCCTAGCTCTGTGACCCTAACTGTGTGTCATCTCATTGCAATTAAAAACTGCTGTGGGTGGAGAGGGGTAACTAAGGACTTTCTTATATAGGAGATGGAAAAAACATGGCCGAAAGGGGCGGAGCTGTGTTCACATTCAGAAAAAAAAAACTACATATAACTGAATAGGATAACTGAAGTGAGCACTAATATATATATATTTTATGAGTGCAAGTGAAAAAATACATACTATACAAGGATAAGGCTGCACATCAAACTTACATAATGGTATAATGCCTCAAGCATATGGAAAAATATTGGAATATACAATGAAAAATGCTACTTGCTAATTTGAACATGTGAATAATGAATTGCATACCTGCCATGAATATTAGGAAAAATGAGATATTTAGCAATCGCATTGATCAATGTAACTGAGCCCCAAGACCTCGCCAAGGTATATCTCTATATTGGGGTCCCTAGCTCTGTGACCCTAACTGTGTGTCATCTCATTGCAATTAAAAACTGCTGTGGGTGGAGAGGGGTAACTAAGGACTTTCTTATATAGGAGATGGAAAAAACATGGCCGAAAGGGGCAGAGCTGTGTTCACATTCAGAAATAAAAACTACATATAACTGAATAGGATAACTGAAGTGAGCACTAATATATATATATATTTTATGAGTGCAAGCCAAAAATACATACTATACAAGGATAAGGCTGCACATCAAACTTACATAATGGTATAATGCCTCAAGCATATGGAAAAATATTGGAATACACAATGAAAAATGCTACTTGCTAATTTGAACATGTGAATAATGAATTGCATACCTGCCATGAATATTAGGAAAAATGAGATATTTAGCAATCGCATTGATCAATGTAACTGAGCCCCAAGACCTCGCCAAGGTATATCTCTATATTGGGGTCCCTAGCTCTGTGACCCTAACTGTATGTCATCTCATTGCAATTAAAAACTGCTGTGGGTGGAGAGGGGTAACTAAGGACTTTCTTATATAGGAGATGGAAAAAACATGGCCGAAAGGGGCGGAGCTGTGTTCACATTCAGAAAAAAAACTACATAAAACTGAATAGGATAACTGAAGTGAGCACTATATATTAGATGACAAGGAAAAACTTGGCGATAGATTCCCTTTAAACCCCTTTAGGACTGTATTCAACCCCTTTTACTGCTTTTTATTGCAAACATAATTTTTTATTAATGTCCAAGTGACCTTAACCTTAACCTATCTTGAGAAAAACAGATACAAGCCATTGGTATCCAGCAGCCTATTTAACAACACACGGCTGTATCAAACTTTTTAGGTTACTTAAATTGTAATAATGGTTCAAAATGTATCCCACTTTGTTGGCACATCCCTGCCTTACTGGTGTTTCTACACAGGTGGTGAAAAGAGAAGGAGACGGGGCTTTTTAAAACAGCTTAGTGCAAAAAAAGATACCTGTTTGAGCAGTGACATAAATAGAATTCAATGGGGGGCCCTGGTGCAGAATTTGGACCTGATTTTAGGTGGGGCTTTGGACCTGCTCTGAGGCGCCGGGAGCAGTGAGTGCACTGCAGGGGGTGACTGTGCTGGGGAGGATAGTAATACGCTCAGCTTTTCTGATGGGGAGGCCAGAGATTAAATCAAACATACAACATATATGCTGTTTCTTTGGGAGAGAGACTGTCAGAGTCAGGGGCTCTCCGGGGGATCGACCAATTTTCTGATGGGCTGGAGAGCAGTGAAATTGTTCTCTTTAATAGAACCACACCATTGCCAAGCAACTGCTATTAAAGAGAATTAATATTCACTGCTCTCCCTACCCTTAATCGCACCCACCTCTCAGCACCGGCTTCACTGGAAAAAGATGGGTGGGATTATGAGAGTGGCTGCTGCCTCCTCTGACCCCCGCCACCACAATTTGCAGTGCAGGGACCTCACAGATCTCTGTGCTGCAATACATTTCAGCTGGATGTGCACACTCAGACGCACAGCCAGCTGAAGCAGGTGCTGAAGTCTGTGAGCCTCCTAAAACCCTGGGCCCGGTCAGGGGTACGACCTCTTCAACCACAGTCATTCCGCCCCTGGGTTTGAGTAATTTCAAAAGATTTTTTGGTGTGTTAAATTTAGAAGTGAAAGCTTTCAAAAAAAATTAGCCCTTATCTAGATAGCCAAAACAGTTGTGCACAGCAGTACTTTATAAAGTAAAGAAGTAATGGATTCTCAAATAGTGGTAAAATATTTTCCTTTTATTTGCATATCCAACAAGTTTGTTATTTTCAAGACAAGTAAACAATAAAAAAAGCCTAGTTTTCAGGGAGCAGAAACAGGATGGTTATTTTCAAAGAAGCAATGAATTGTTGTCAATAAGTCTTTCACAAGAACAGGCATAGTTAGTGAGCTATTTAATGATTATGTATGTTTCACAACAGCAGTACAGTTAATCACTATAAAATACAGTGGGAAGGTAGCCAGGATATGTGTGGCTGCTATGGCTATGCAATATGTGGCAGAAACTACGCCATAGAGAATTAGGATGGGGTAGGTTTTAGAGATGGTTACACTCACCACCACCCATATCATGTTATGCTGTTCGCCTGTGTAGCAAAGACAGAGTTTTATATTAAGCACATTGTATATGTCACTGAATGATATATAGCGTGCAATAGGAATGTACTGTTGTTTGAGAGGTGCTGTTCCAGATGTAGCAGCACCGAGACCGCATCGCAGCCGATGCCCGCTAGTATTAATGCCTGAGAATACAAAGTGTATGGTTATGTTATGTTTAATGTATAATGTAATGTATTAGTCAAATAACTGTTAGATGAAGATATAGGTTTTAGTAGCAGTAGCCGTGCTGGACATTTTCTGGCATGGAGAGACCGCAGAGTCAAGAGGGAGGAATGACAGATGGCCAGTGGGTTGCTTAGAGAGACTTGCCTGGAAAGGAGTGAGTTCTCCACTAGGGATCAAGGGCTAAAGACACAGCATGGAGTAAGGGCCAGTCAGGGAAACCACAGGTATCCTTGTAAGGTTCGGAACCTACGATAAACCCTGAATGGGCTAAGGGAAGTTGGTCGACTTGACAGCCGTTGAGGCCCATAAGCAGATAGCGGTGAGACTAGAGTGAGGAACAGGCCCAGCAGCTTGTGGACAAGAGGTCCAAGATAGCGGGGATAGGCTGAGAGGGAGTACCCCAGAGAATAACAGAAGGAGAACCGTAAGAGTTAGGCCATGTCTGTCATATCAGTGAGAAGGAAAATAAACTTAAAGTTAAATTCCATTGCCAGTGTTTAACTACTGCATCTATGGAAGGGACTGGCTGTGGGGTGATGGACAACACTCTGAAGTGAACAGCAAGTGTTGCACACAACACCCAAATTGATCCACACACATGTACTCTTTCTGGCGAAGGAGTGTGGAGACCCCACGGCCAGGCATCCATACGATCCTTTATGTGGCACTGCGAGAAAGAGTGTTCTCGGTACAACCCCTCATAAGGGACTGTGGTGAAGACGTCTAAGTTGCTGAATCATTGGCCATTTAAACAAAGATGGCAGGATATGGCCTAAGACTGACCGCGAGCCCTTCCCGTGGGTGGTGCAGAGGGAAAAGCTTGCAAAGCCATACTCTTTATGCTCGGAAGCTGTTGCGGAATAAGAAATGCCCCATGTTTAGTGGTGCCTGCCCCCGGTGGGTGCACTAGAGAGAGAGCCCGTCCTTCCCAAGAAGCTAATGAGGAATGAGTGGTGTCTCTAAACAAATGGAAGGAGGAACCAGAAGAGGCCCCACAGTGGTGAGAGCAGTCTGGAAAATGTAGAGTCCCCCAACAAAATGGAACAGTGCCATTAAGAGGGCAAATTCTGAAAAAAAAGGGCTGGTGGAACCATGCAGAGATGTAGCAGTTGGAGAAGGTGGCTGTGGCTTGTGATGAGCTGGCTGGCCATGAGAACAGTGAGCTAAGAGCTCCAGTCCAGCAGCTGATGAACGACTTGGTTGGCCGATGCCTTGAGGGGGCAGAATCCCAGTGGGCCCAGCAATATTGGGACACGTAAGTGGCTAAGTCACCCACAGCCAGATATCAACAGCTGGCCATAGAAGTAGACGTGGCCTACTTTGAAGGGCAGTGGGGCCAAGGATACATTGTGGAGGCTGGGACTCAGGACTTGGTCTTCATCAAAAGGGCCGCAGTGGAGTATGGCCATTTGCTCTGAGCCAGTCGTCCTTTTTTCAGAGGCTTTCAGGTGGTGTTCCGGAAATTGGAGAGCCCCTAGGATACCTATGCAGCCAACATCCTATGAGCCAAATTTACATTTCAGGGCAAAGTATATTGCTATTGCTGTGCTTGGAGGACACATGCGCTGAGTGAGGAGTGGAAGGCAATCGCAGTTCTCATAGTGTAGCCAAAGGTGGAGCCGAAAACCCCTTCCCAGTTACGCGTGTTGCATCTTAAGGCACGGGACTATTCCATGTTCTGTGAAGAGACAGGGCAGGAGATCTCGCCCCTGAAGAAGTTGGCCCAAAACAGCTGAAGGTTTGTCCTTTGTTTTCACTTTCCCAAGTTGTTATGCACATGTTGTGCTCTCCTCTGCTGGAATGCAGAATTGTGTGGCAGGTGACAAAACCCCTTATCCCTACACAGTGGACCTTCTCTGACCACATGTACTCTGCATTGCCCTAAGAACATTGCTCCTTTGTCCCTAAGACTCTGACCTCGCCCCTTCGGGACATTGCCCCATGGGACTTTACCTACACCCGGTCCTTTTGGAAACTGTTTTACACCAGGGACTCACATCCACAGAGAGAAGTAGAACTAGTAAACCCTGAAGAGTGGGTCTGCGACTGTCATGCACTCTGCTGAAAATGGACATGTGCATGGACAATACGAAAGTACCTGTGGGTGGCCTGTTTTACTTGTTTTAAAGTTTTTACTAAAAATGGACTTTGGCCTCTGACTGTCACAGTTATGGACTCTAAAGTAATTTTTATGTGTGTATAACGGGTTTGTGGTTGGGCATGACCAAACTTAAGAGGGGAGACATGTAGGAGGTGGTCAAGTTCATCCCCACTGTAATCATGTTATGCTGTTCCCCTTTGTAGCAAAACTGAGTTTTATATTAAGTGTATTGCATATTTCACTGAATGTCATATAGCATGCAATAGGAATGTACTGTTGCTTGAGATGTGCAGTTCCTGATGTAGCAGATCTGAGACCACACTGTGGATGGTGCCCCCTACCATTGAGGCCTGATAATACAAACTATATGAATATGTGATGTTTAATGTATAATGTAATGTGTTAGTCAGATAACTGTTAGATGAAGATATAGGTTTTAGTAGATGTAGCAGTTGTAGACACTTTCTGGTATGGGGAAAGCTCAGAGTCAAGAGAGGAAGGAGTGACAGATGACCAGTGGGTTGATTAGAGAGGCACATCTGTAGAGGAGTCAGTTCTGCAAGAGGGTTCAAGGACTAAAAACATGACATGGAGTAAGGTCTGGTCAGGGAACCCGAAGATATCTTTGTAAGGTCTGGAGCCTACAGCTCACCCCAAATGAGCTATGTGACGTCATTCTACTAGACAGCCATTGGACCCAGAACCAGACAACGGTAAGACTAGACTGGGAAAATAGAGGCACAGGCATGGCAGTTTGTGGACAAGAGGCCTAAGATAGTGGGGATAGGCTGAGAGGGAGTACCCCAGAGAATAACAGAAGCAGAAGAGTTCATATCTGTCATATGGGTGAGAAGCAAAATAATTGTGTAAGTCATGTTTGCCAAAAGAACTCCAGTGTCAAGTGTTTCACTACTGCATCTACGACGGAGACCGGCTGTGAGGTGATGGACACCACCCTGAATAAAACGGTATGTGTTTTAAAAACCCCTTCCAAAGTGATCCACACACACAAACTCTTTCTGGAGAAGAACTGTGGAGCCAGGATTTTACACCATTCTGTTGTGAATGCCAGTTATGCTGTTGCTGCTGTTAGGCTCCCTCTTGTGGCCAGGAATGGTTTTGACAGAGACCAGGTGTTCTTGAGCAATGGGCATTTCCATTGCTAACTCTCTGCCATTTAAGCCTTTGCCTCCTGGCAGTCTGAGCCGATTATCATTGTCTTGTAGCTCACCTGCCTTTTCATCTTGCTTCTGACCACATCTACCCCAGATAAGTGCTTGGTTCTTTCTTAGTTGTTTTGTTCTTTTTGTTCTTATCTGGGTTTGTCATTTACTGTGGTTATTGTCAGTTTATTTGCAAGAATCTTCCCTCTTTGTTGCTTAGCTGGGAAGCTCCCTGCAGCTATGTTTGGCGTTTTGCTCCTATAAGTCCATGTGTTTATTTTTTCTTGAATTTGTAATTGTTCCTGTTTTTCTATTCATTGGTTTGACAAGAGCGCTTTATATAGGACGGAGTACAGATCGTGAAATCTGAGGACCTTTTTGTAATATCAGGTATTTGGGTTTTTGTAGGGTTTTTCTCTGGCCGCCATTAGCCCTTTTCCTATCCTTTCCTATTTAGTTAGTGCGGCCTCAACTTTGCTAATCCTATCCTCCATCTGTGTATTGTATTTTCCTATATCACCATAGTCTTTGAATGTGGGGGCTTGCTATACCTTTGAGGGTCTACCCTGAGGCAGAGAGTTATTCATCCTTCCTTCCTTAGGATAGCTAGTTTCTCTGGCTGGGTTTGCGGTGCATAGGATGTTAGTTCACTCCTCAGCTACTTCTATTGTTGGTGGTTAGTAAGGGAATGGTGGCCAGATTAGTTGCCAATGCTCTTGTCACCTTTTTGTCAATGATACATTGTGATCTTCCATAGTTCCGGATCATAACACCATTCTTTACAGACAAAAAGATGTAAGTAAAGTAGGGCAAATATGAGCAGGCTCAGAAGCAGCAGTTTAGCCTGTCATTATAAAACACAATGGGTAGTTAGCCAGGAGGTGTGTTGCTGATTACATGATGGTCAGGGAGAAGATGTGCAGTTGATCATGGGCCATCAGCATTGGTAGCAGCAAAATTAAATAGTAAAAAAAATAGACTATGGAGAGTCAGGCAAGCTTATACAGTATTTTGATAAATTTAACGTTTTCTCATTTGTGACAGATGGCCTAGTCCAATTGGGCATTACAAAGCTGCCTACTGTGTGAAATATCTTTTGTGATATTCCACTGAAGCTTGAACCTGACATTAGACAGAAAAGAAACCAGCCCCTCCAAATTCACCTGCTTCTGCCCATCCTTCCACTCCTCCTTTAGTAAAAAAGGAAGAGACAAAAAAACCTAGGTATGCTGATATTCCAAAAGCAAGCACCTACTACAAGCCCCTATAATTTGTTGACTTGTACTAGGGAAATATCAGACTATTACAAGTGTATAAAATGCATACTTTTTTTAAAACATGTCCACTGTGAGATAGACCGTTCCCTTTAAATTTCTGAAACCGTGACATTTTTCTTTTGTCTTTAACGCAAAATGATGTACATCTAAATCGGAAAATGTGGTGCTGTCAAGCATTCCACCATACATGTACATGATTGATTTAAACTGTCACCATGTAACTGTAGTGGCCCGGTCCAGATTGTGTCTGTTTCTTTAAGTACATTTACATATATGTAATATTATGTTATATGTTATAAGTAAAGCTTTTTTCATTTGCTGTGTTCTAGCACCATCTACTGGTGAAAACTGTAAGAATCTGAAGTGTGCATTGGGTGTTTTCCTATTGGCCAGTTCTTGGTCACATGGCTCAATAGGTAGAGCTATTCTCCAGCCTCTGTCTGGAAAGAGCTGGAATGAGCTGGTTCTGGCTGAGTCTCCTCTGAGGGAAGACATTATGTGGAGTTTCTCTTCACCACAAGACTCCTGCTAGGCCCGAGGCCTAGAATTTCACCATTTACTGATTCTTACAGCCAATATACTGAAGGCTTCCTATCCTGAATCCACACTCGCCAGATATACATCTCTTCAGACAGTAGGGCATACTGAGTATATACCAGACCCTACTGCACGCAGAAAGGGGAAGTTTGAGGGTCTCCCATCCCACTGCAATATTAGTGGCTTGCATGCCATTGTCCACACACCAGCCGTCCGGTCCCTGTAGTGCGCTGGGCAACTTTCTACATTTGCTTACAAGTACTGCATGTGTATTAACTAGCAGTGAAATCAACCCCAGGACTCCAGGTCTGTATAATCTTATTACTGTATCATATCTACCCTCTAAGCTCAAAAGACTCTGAACCTGCTAAAAGCATACCAGAATTAAATCTGAAACAAATCGTGTTCTTAAAAGCTCCAGAACCCTAATTCAACTTCAGCATTCAACTCCAAGCTGTATTTGCCGTGGCCTACCCAGAAAAGACTGAAACATACAGTATATTCCGTGCTGTTTTCCTTTGTTCCCGCTGTATTAAAGCAACTGTTATCCCCAAGATCGTGTCTGTGGACTGTCCATCAGCTGTGGATCCTGTGTGGGGGTGGATAGCAGGGAACATCAGGGCCTGGTAGACCACCCAGGGAACACGGCCCCTGCAACCTCGTGCCAGAACAGCAACTGTGACATATAGAACATTTGAGGTCCTCTGTCCCTGGGCCCTTACAAAGGTCGAATTTGGCATCACGAACAGGATCATTCCTCTGTGCCTATTTTCTCTTACTGCACTACAAGTCTCAGCAGTGCTATATTCAAGAGGGGGAGCCTTCCATCTCAGAAACTGGGTGGGTGCATAATAGTGCATCCCTTAAAGCTACAGTGTCGTCATTATTCTTAAAGAAACAGTACTTGCATCATCACCAAAATGTCTGAACCACTTCATAATGACCAGGCTGAGTCTGTTAACTCTGTATCATCATCAGCAGCAGCTAGTGCTCCAGTGGAACAGGCTAATGCCGCCAACCCAGTTCCAGCCCCTGTCATGGCTACCAGCATTAGAGTTGAGCGCGGTTCGCGGTTCGAGGTTCTCCAGTTCGCGTCTCGAGTGATTTTGGGGGCTGTTCTAGATCGAACTAGAACTCGAGCTTTTTGCTAAAGCTCGATAGTTCTAGATACGTTCAAGAATGGTTCTAGCGACAAAAAGACCAGCTAATTACTAGCTGGCTTTCCGCTGTAATAGTGTAAGTCACTCTGTGACTCACACTATTATGAAATTTCAGTGTATAGTGTGCGGGAACAGCGCATTCAGATCACTGCTGTATGGATATTGGCGATCGCCAATTTTTTTTTTTTCCTTGTTTTCCTTCCCTAAGCACGCGCGTGTACTGGGGCGGGCCAGCATGTCAGCCAATCCCAGACACACACAGCTAAGTAGACTTTTAGCCAGAGAAGCAACGGCATGTGTGATAGGATGTCCATGTCACATGTCCCTGCATTGTAAAAATGGACATTTTCCTCCAGCACGCCATTATCTGCCTTCTGCGTCCTTGGTGTCAGTCATCACTGGCGCAGCTCCTATCTCCGATACTGCTGTGTACGCTCTATACACAGCGCTGTACAGAGAAGGGATAGACGTTTCTATTAGTCCTTTTAAGGGCTAATACCGGCAGGGTCAGAGCCATAGGTGACAGTCAGGGCCGTGAAAACAGAGTTTAACAGCTACACAAGATGACAGCGTCTGTGTAGCTAAGGTCAGGGATTTCCTCGCTGCATTTCCCCATTAGGAGGGATAGAAAGGCAGGCTTCCTTTCCTCTACCCAGACCCACAACCCTGCCACTGTACCCTCCTGCCCTTTGCACACTCAAGCTCATTGTTACTAAGCCATTATACTAGCAAACACGGAGTGAACTTAGTGGCATCCTAAAAGTGGCTGTTGGACTTCTATATTGTCCCACTAGTGCAAAGATATTTTCAGCACGTCTGCCTGCATTGCACACTCAAACTCATTGTTACTAAGCCATTATACTAGCAAACACTGAGTGAACTTAGTGGCATCTTAAACATGGCTGTTGGACTTCTGTATTGTCCCACTAGTGCAAAGATATTTGCAGCACGTCTGCCTGCATTGCACACTCAAACTCATTGTTACTAAGCCATTATACTAGCAAACACTGAGTGAACTTAGTGGCATCCTAAACGTGGCTGTTGGACTTCTGTATTGTCCCACTAGTGCAAAGATATTTGCAGCACGTCTGCCTGCATTGCACACTCAAACTCATTGTTACTAAGCCATTATACTAGCAAACACTGAGTGAACTTAGTGGCATCCTAAACGTGGCTGTTGGACTTCTGTATTGTCCCACTAGTGCAAAGATATTTGCAGCACGTCTGCCTGCATTGCACACTCAAACTCATTGTTACTAAGCCATTATACTAGCAAACACTGAGTGAACTTAGTGGCATCCTAAACGTGGCTGTTGGACTTCTCTTTGTCCCACTAGTGCAAAGATATTTGCAGCACGTCTGTCTGCATTGCACATTCAAACTCATTGTTACTAAGCCATTATACTAGCAAACACTGAGTGAACTTAGTGGCATCCTAAACGTGCTGTTGGACTTCTGTATTGTCCCACTAGTGGAAAGATATTTGCAGCACGTCTGCCTGCATTGCACACTCAAACTCATTGTTACTAAGCCATTATACTAGCAAACACTGAGTAAACTTAGTGGCATCTTAAACATGGCTGTTGGACTTCTGTATTGTCCCACTAGTGCAAAGATATTTGCAGCACGTCTGACTGCATTGCACACTCAAACTCATTGTTACTAAGCCATTATACTAGCAAACACTGAGTGAACTTAGTGGCATCCTAAACGTGGCTGTTGGACTTCTGTATTGTCCCACTAGTGCAAAGATATTTGCAGCACGTCTGCCTGCATTGCACACTCAAACTCATTGTTACTAAGCCATTATACTAGCAAACACTGAGTGAACTTAGTGGCATCCTAAACGTGGCTGTTGGACTTCTGTATTGTCCCACTAGTGCAAAGATATTTGCAGCACGTCTGCCTGCATTGCACACTCAAACTCATTGTTACTAAGCCATTATACTAGCAAACACTGAGTGAACTTAGTGGCATCCTAAACGTGGCTGTTGGACTTCTCTTTGTCCCACTAGTGCAAAGATATTTGCAGCACGTCTGCCTGCATTGCACACTCAAACTCATTGTTACTAAGCCATTATACTAGCAAACACTGAGTGAACTTAGTGGCATCCTAAACGTGCTGTTGGACTTCTGTATTGTCCCACTAGTGGAAAGATATTTGCAGCACGTCTGCCTGCATTGCACACTCAAACTCATTGTTACTAAGCCATTATACTAGCAAACACTGAGTGAACTTAGTAGCATCTTAAACATGGCTGTTGGACTTCTGTATTGTCCCACTAATGCAAAGATATTTGCAGCACGTCTGCCTGCATTGCACACTCAAACTCATTGTTACTAAGCCATTATACTAGCAAATACTGAGTGAACTTAGTGGCATCCTAAACATGGCTGTTGGACTTCTGTATTGTCCCACTAGTGCAAAGATATTTGCAGCACGTCTGCCCGCATTGCACACTCAAACTCATTGTTACTAAGCCATTATACTAGCAAACTTACATAATGGTATAATGTCTCAAGCATATGGAAAAATATTGGAATATACAATGAAAAATGCTACTTGCTAATTTGAACATGTGAATAATGAATTGCATACCTGCCATGAATATTAGGAAAAATGAGATATTTAGCAATCACATTGATCAATGTAACTGAGCCCCAAGACCTCGCCAAGGTATATCTCTATATTGGGGTCCCTAGCTCTGTGACCCTAACTGTGTGTCATCTCATTGCAATTAAAAACTGCTGTGGGTGGAGAGGGGTAACTAAGGACTTTCTTATATAGGAGATGGAAAAAACATGGCCGAAAGGGGCGGAGCTGTGTTCACATTCAGAAAAAAAAAACTACATATAACTGAATAGGATAACTGAAGTGAGCACTAATATATATATATATTTTATGAGTGCAAGTGAAAAAATACATACTATACAAGGATAAGGCTGCACATCAAACTTACATAATGGTATAATGCCTCAAGCATATGGAAAAATATTGGAATATACAATGAAAAATGCTACTTGCTAATTTGAACATGTGAATAATGAATTGCATACCTGCCATGAATATTAGGAAAAATGAGATATTTAGCAATCGCATTGATCAATGTAACTGAGCCCCAAGACCTCGCCAAGGTATATCTCTATATTGGGGTCCCTAGCTCTGTGACCCTAACTGTGTGTCATCTCATTGCAATTAAAAACTGCTGTGGGTGGAGAGGGGTAACTAAGGACTTTCTTATATAGGAGATGGAAAAAACATGGCCGAAAGGGGCGGAGCTGTGTTCACATTCAGAAATAAAAACTACATATAACTGAATAGGATAACTGAAGTGAGCACTAATATATATATATATTTTATGAGTGCAAGCCAAAAATACATACTATACAAGGATAAGGCTGCACATCAAACTTACATAATGGTATAATGCCTCAAGCATATGGAAAAATATTGGAATACACAATGAAAAATGCTACTTGCTAATTTGAACATGTGAATAATGAATTGCATACCTGCCATGAATATTAGGAAAAATGACATATTTAGCAATCGCATTGATCAATGTAACTGAGCCCCAAGACCTCGCCAAGGTATATCTCTATATTGGGGTCCCTAGCTCTGTGACCCTAACTGTATGTCATCTCATTGCAATTAAAAACTGCTGTGGGTGGAGAGGGGTAACTAAGGACTTTCTTATATAGGAGATGGAAAAAACATGGTCTAAAGGGGCGGAGCTGTGTTCACATTCAGAAAAAAAACTACATAAAACTGAATAGGATAACTGAAGTGAGCACTATATATTAGTGCTCACTTCAGTTATCCTATTCAGTTATATGTAGTTTTTTTTTCTGAATGTGAACACAGCTCCGCCCCTTTCGGCCATGTTTTTCCATCTCCTATATAAGAAAGTCCTTAGTTACCCCTCTCCACCCACAGTAGTTTTTAATTGCAATGAGATTACACACAGTTAGGGTCACAGAGCTAGGGACCCCAATATAGAGATATACCTTGGCGAGGTCTTGGGGCTCAGTTACATTGATCAATGCGATTGCTAAATATCTCATTTTTCCTAATATTCATGGCAGGTATGCAATTCATTATTCACATGTTCAAATTAGCAAGTAGCATTTTTCATTGTATATTCCAATATTTTTCCATATGCTTAAGGCATTATACCATTATGTAAGTTTGATGTGCAGCCTTATCCTTGTATAGTATGTATTTTTTGGCTTGCACTCATAAAATATATATATATTAGTGCTCACTTCAGTTATCCTATTCAGTTATATGTAGTTTTTTTTTTCTGAATGTGAACACAGCTCCGCCCCTTTCGGCCATGTTTTTTGCATCTCCTATATAAGAAAGTCCTTAGTTACCCCTCTCCACCCACAGCAGTTTTTAATTGCAATGAGATGACACACAGTTAGGGTCACAGAGCTAGGGACCCCAATATAGAGATATACCTTGGCGAGGTCTTGGGGCTCAGTTACATTGATCAATGCACTTGCTAAATATCTCATTTTTCCTAATATTCATGGCAGGTATGCAATTCATTATTCACATGTTCAAATTAGCAAGTAGCATTTTTCATTGTATATTCCAATATTTTTCCATATGCTTGAGGCATTATACCATTATGTAAGTTTGATGTGCAGCCTTATCCTTGTATAGTATGTAGTTTTTGGCTTGCACTCATAAAATATATATATAATAGTGCTCACTTCAGTTATCCTATTCAGTTATATGTAGTTTTTTTTTCTGAATGTGAACACAACTCCGCCCCTTTCGGCCATGTTTTTTCCATCTCCTATATAAGAAAGTCCTTAGTTACCCCTCTCCACCCACAGCAGTTTTTAATTGCAATGAGATGACACACAGTTAGGGTCACAGAGCTAGGGACCCCAATATAGAGATATACCTTGGCGAGGTCTTGGGGCTCAGTTACATTGATCAATGCGATTGCTAAATATCTCATTTTTCCTAATATTCATGGCAGGTATGCAATTCATTATTCACATGTTCAAATTAGCAAGTAGCATTTTTCATTGTATATTCCAATATTTTTCCATATGCTTAAGGCATTATACCATTATGTAAGTTTGATGTGCAGCCTTATCCTTGTATAGTATGTATTTTTTGGCTTGCACTCATAAAATATATATATATTAGTGCTCACTTCAGTTATCCTATTCAGTTATATGTAGTTTTTTTTCTGAATGTGAACACAGCTCCGCCCCTTTCGGCCATGTTTTTTCCATCTCCTATATAAGAAAGTCCTTAGTTACCCCTCTCCACCCACAGCAGTTTTTAATTGCAATGAGATGACACACAGTTAGAGTCACAGAGCTAGGGACCCCAATATAGAGATATACCTTGGCGAGGTCTTGGGGCTCAGTTACATTGATCAATGCACTTGCTAAATATCTCATTTTTCCTAATATTCATGGCAGGTATGCAATTCATTATTCACATGTTCAAATTAGCAAGTAGCATTTTTCATTGTATATTCCAATATTTTTCCATATGCTTGAGGCATTATACCATTATGTAAGTTTGATGTGCAGCCTTATCCTTGTATAGTATGTAGTTTTTGGCTTGCACTCATAAAATATATATATATTAGTGCTCACTTCAGTTATCCTATTCAGTTATATGTAGTTTTTTTTTCTGAATGTGAACACAACTCCGCCCCTTTCGGCCATGTTTTTTCCATCTCCTATATAAGAAAGTCCTTAGTTACCCCTCTCCACCCACAGCAGTTTTTAATTGCAATGAGATGACACACAGTTAGGGTCACAGAGCTAGGGACCCCAATATAGAGATATACCTTGGCGAGGTCTTGGGGCTCAGTTACATTGATCAATGCGATTGCTAAATATCTCATTTTTCCTAATATTCATGGCAGGTATGCAATTCATTATTCACATGTTCAAATTAGCAAGTAGCATTTTTCATTGTATATTCCAATATTTTTCCATATGCTTAAGGCATTATACCATTATGTAAGTTTGATGTGCAGCCTTATCCTTGTATAGTATGTATTTTTTGGCTTGCACTCATAAAATATATATATATTAGTGCTCACTTCAGTTATCCTATTCAGTTATATGTAGTTTTTTTTCTGAATGTGAACACAGCTCCGCCCCTTTCGGCCATGTTTTTTCCATCTCCTATATAAGAAAGTCCTTAGTTACCCCTCTCCACCCACAGCAGTTTTTAATTGCAATGAGATGACACACAGTTAGAGTCACAGAGCTAGGGACCCCAATATAGAGATATACCTTGGCGAGGTCTTGGGGCTCAGTTACATTGATCAATGCGATTGCTAAATATCTCATTTTTCCTAATATTCATGGCAGGTATGCAATTCATTATTCACATGTTCAAATTAGCAAGTAGCATTTTTCATTGTATATTCCAATATTTTTCCATATGCTTGTGGCATTATACCATTATGTAAGTTTGATGTGCAGCCTTATCCTTGTATAGTATGTATTTTTTGGCTTGCACTCATAAAATATATATATATATTAGTGCTCACTTCAGTTATCCTATTCAGTTATATGTATTTTTTTTTTTCTGAATGTGAACACAGCTCCGCCCTTTTCGGCCATGTTTTTTCCATCTCCTATATAAAAAAGTCCTTAGTTACCCCTTTCCACCCACAGCAGTTTTTAATTGCAATGAGATGACACACAGTTAGGGTCACAGAGCTAGGGACCCCAATATAGAGATATACCTTGGCGAGGTCTTGGGGCTCAGTTACATTGATCAATGCGATTGCTAAATATCTCATTTTTCCTAATATTCATGGCAGGTATGCAATTCATTATTCACATGTTCAAATTAGCAAGTAGCATTTTTCATTGTATATTCCAATATTTTTCCATATGCTTGAGGCATTATACCATTATGTAAGTTTGATGTGCAGCCTTATCTTTGTATAGTATGTGTTTTTTGGCTTGCACTCATAAAATATATATATATATATATATGAGTGCTCACTTCAGTTATCCTATTCAGTTATATGTAGTTTTTTTTTTCCTGAATGTGAACACAGCTCCGCCCTTTTCGGCCATGTTTTTTCCATCTCCTATATAAGAAAGTCCTTAGTTACCCCTTTCCACCCACAGCAGTTTTTAATTGCAATGAGATGACACACAGTTAGGGTCACAGAGCTAGGGACCCCAATATAGAGATATACCTTGGCGAGGTCTTGGGGCTCAGTTACATTGATCAATGCGATTGCTAAATATCTCATTTTTCCTAATATTCATGGCAGGTATGCAATTCATTATTCACATGTTCAAATTAGCAAGTAGCATTTTTCATTGTATATTCCAATATTTTTCCATATGCTTGAGGCATTATACCATTATGTAAGTTTGATGTGCAGCCTTATCCTTGTATAGTATGTATTTTTTGGCTTGCACTCATAAAATATATATATATTAGTGCTCACTTCAGTTATCCTATTCAGTTATATGTAGTTTTTTTTTCTGA